>NC_142074.1:21982500-22282500 GCF_059756535.1 Pantherophis guttatus
TTCAATTGTCTCCAATTCTCAAAGACTGCCTTAGATCTTTGCATTTGGTTGCATTAGATCCTTGCAATTGTCTTAGGAACGTTTCTATTTTTCCAGAAGAGGTTGGCCATTGCCTTCTTCCAAGGGTTGAGAGAAAGTGACCGGCCCAAAGTCACTCTACAGAGTTTGTGCCCAAAGTGGGACTCGAACTCACGGTCTCCTGGACGGAATGATTTTTATTTTTATTTTTTGGGGGAGCGAATTTTCCTCCTTTGTTTCCAACACTCCCATAGTTGAGGGAAGAATAATGCCGGCGAGGTTAAAGTGAGAAGAAATTCAGATACGAATCACGCGTGTCGGAGACCTTGAATGCTTTGTGTTCTTGCCTCTTGTTGACAAATAGAGACATTTGATGCAATGACAGGTGATATAGTGAACCATATTTCTCTTCCTATTCTGTTTTAAATTGTATATTTAGTGAATTTAGTTTTGATTGATGATAGCTTTGGAGCCACTCACTGTGGAGGAAAAAAAAACAACAACGCAGATGGCATATTTTAACTATATTAATGGTTCGAGACTTAAACTCAGCACTATATATTTTTGCAATCTTTCAGAAGCAAAGCTGCAATTTATACAAATAGATTTGGTCTGTCTTCAGACCGAGCGAGACTGACAAAAAGATGTCAGGGAAAAGGTTGTAGATCATCCTTTCTCGGCACAGGAGGTTGGGGCCAGGCAATTTTGATTAGGAATTGCTTTTTTTTTTTTTTTAATGTCTTATCACATCTTCTTCATCATCGTCATTGCCATATCTTGTTGAAAGTCATAACCCTACCAGTATGTCTAAGGGAAGATCTTTTTTTCCCCCTGATTTAAAAAAGAAAAAATCAATAAAAGAGAATATTTGTAGCTGAAGGTTGAAATGAGGATCCTTGAAATGCAGACGTTCCATGACCCATCTGAGTAACATCATCAGTGCTAGAAGAGAGAGGAGGAGAAGGTGGTAATCTGACTAGGTGGCTCCGTGGCTAAGACACTGAGCTTGTCGATCAGAAAGGTCGTCAGTTTGATGGTTCGAATCCCTAGTACAGGTCTCCTGCGGGAGCAGAGGGTTGGACTAGATGACCTGCAAGGTCCCTTCCCAACTCTGTTCCTGTGGTGGAGGAGTATGGGGGTCCTTGGTGCTCTCTGAGCTTGGTTGTTTCCTTGCAGAAGTTTCATTACCAAACTGGATAACATCATCAGTGCTGGAAGGAGTTGTTCTGGTGTGCAGTGCTCTATAGCGTCGTTTTGAGGGTAGGAGTTGAAACAGTTTATGTCCAGGATGTGAGGAATTTGTAAATATTTTCACAGCCCTCTTTTTGACTCGTGCAGTAGACAGGTCCTCAGTGAAAGGCAGGTTGGTAGCCATGGTTTTTTCTGCAGTTCTAATTATCCTCTGAAGTCTGTGTCTCTCTTGTTGGGTTACAGAGCCAACAAGACACAACAATAAGATCAGATGCTTATTGCGACGAGGATGAAAGACGTGGTTGAAGATGGTTAGGAGGTCAGGATTACCAGATGCTTTTTTTTTGCAATGAAGATGGAGAGAGAAACCTAGGCAGGGCAGCCCATCTCGGAGAAGGCAACACTGCATATTTGGCTTGAATTTGGAACAGAAACCGTGTGTGCGAGTTTTGATTACAGTAGCTCTGACACCCTGAGAAATTATACAAAACAGAAGAAAGGATGATCTACTCTGGTGCTCTTAGCAGACTTTTGCCCCGAGCTGAAATGGAAATAGTGTTTTATATGATTTGCTTCCTGCTCTTCAGATTGCTTGTAGAACGAAGTCACAATTTGAGGATAAATGTGTTTGCATCCGAATATGAATTCTCAAAAAACTTTTGCATTTTCAAGTCTTCCCTTGATGGTCGGGAACTTAGTTGTCTCAAAGTTGTGTGCCTGTCTCTTTGCAGTGGACTTTGTCCGTCTTTCTGACTCCCTTCTTTCTCTATCGTTGACCGACTGTCCTGCTAAATTTGGAGGCAGGTTTATGAAGACTAATCTCCACGAGTCTGCTTTTTATGTGTGTGTGCAAAAATGAGAAGAATTGTGTACCAATGCTTTAGAGATGGGGAATCAATTCAAAGGCAATTTGATTGACTCCGAGTCAAATCACCGTTTCCAAAGCCAGATTGATGTTTGAGATCAAATTGTCAATCCGATCGCATGCCCCTGAAGGCTTTTTATTTTCAAATCAATTTCATCTCTAATTGGATTGAACTAATGATCCAGAATAGATCCAGGGGTTCGACTTGGAGGACGGGTGCTCCTTCTATCGGTAATATACTGGGGGAAATGTAAACTCACATGGGTACACATTTTAGCCCAAGCAATTTTTTTTCTTTAAAAAAAAAATAGATATACAAGTTCTGCAAAACAAATGTGACATAACCACAAGAAGAAAAATTGGACTTGACAGATTCACCATCCCCGTTTCTTAATGTGGCATCAAGATGGGTGAATCTGACAAGCATATTTCACTCTGAGTTTTCCTTTCTTATTTTCTTAACTCTCTCCTGGCTTGGTGACATTTTAGAGAACAGAAGAGAATTCTTTATTGGCCAAGGGTGATTGGACACACGCAAGGAATTTGTCTCTGGTGCATAAGCTCGCAGTGTGCATATAAGCAGCAAGTAATAGGTTGTAGGCAGGGGTGAAATCCAGCAGGTTTTGACAGGTTCTGGAGAACCGGTAGTGGAAATTTTAAGTAGTTCGGAGAACCGGCAAATATCACTTCTGGCTGGTCCCAGAGTGGGGTAGGAATGGAGATTTTGCAGTATCCTTCCCCTGGAGTGAGGAGGGAATGGGGATTTTGCAGTATCCTTCTCCCAGGAGTGTGGAGGGAATGGGGATTTTGCAGTATCCTTCCCTGGAGTGGGGAGGGAATGGGGATTTTGCAGTATTTTGCAGTATCCTTCCCCTGGAGTAGGGAGGGAATGGGGATTTTGTAGTATCCTTCCTCTGGAGTGGGGAGGGAATGGGGATTTTGCATTTCCCCTGCCATGCCCACCAAGCCACACCTACCAAACCAAACCAAACCACACCCACCAAGCCATGCCCACAGAACCGGTAGAAAAAAAAATTGGATTTCACCACTGGTCATAGGTCATACATTGTAGTTATAATCCTTATTTATTTATTTATTTATTTATTTATTATTTATTTATTTTTATATGCCGCCCTTCTCCGGAGACTCAGGGCGGCTTACAATGCGTTAAGCAATAGCCTTCATACTTTTGTATATTTTATACAAAGTCAGCTTATTGCCTCCACAAACCGGGTCCTCATAATTAATCATAAGTTACAAACTACAATGGATAAATCATAAGAAACCAATAAGAGAAGAGAGTAGGGAAGATAAGAAAAGACGAGAAGTGAAACTGTGCTGTGGGAATTAGTTGTTCAGCAGAGTGATGGCACAAGGGAACAAACTATTTCAATGTATGGTAGTCTAGGACTGCAGTGCTCCATAGCAATGGCCCTCAACGTTTTGGGCACTGGGGATTGGTTCAGTGGAGAGACATTTTTCCACGGACTGGAGTCTGCATGGTTCCACATGCTACCTGCATCCAGAGGTGGGCTGCACATACGTTAACAACCGGCTCGCCGGAAATATGTGCACGCGCCTTCCTCGCTTTTGCGCAGCTTCAAACACACAGCAAATCTTCTCAGGCAGCTGCAGTGAGTAGAGCAGGTGAGGTGCGGCAATCAGCTGGGCTTCATGGGCGGGGAACAAAGCCAGAGAGTGAGATAAATTTCTAGCTAGCACTGAGGCGGGTGGGCGAACCCAGCTGCTGGTCGGAACTACCGGTTCGCACGAACCGGGCCGAACTGGCAGCAGCCCACTTTTATTTATTTATTTATTTATTTGTTTGTTTAAATTTCTATACCGCCCTTCTCCAAATAGGACTCAGGGCGGTGCACAGCCTAAGTAAAAACAAAACATACAAAATTTAAAAAACAGTATTAAAATAATTAGATATTCTGGCCGTAAATTAAAACAACCCAATTTAAAACCAATTTAAAATTTAGCTCAAGCCAGCCCAGCTAGTTGAAATAAATAAGTTTTCAGGGCCCGACGAAAAATCCGGAGGTCTGTTATTATACGTAACTCCGGGGGAAGGTTATTCCAGAGGGTGGGCGCCGTCACAGAGAAGGCTCTCCCCCTGGGGGTCGCCAGCCGACATTGTCTGGCGGACGGCACCCTGAGGAGGCCCACTCTGTGCGAGCGTACTGGCCGGTGGGAGGCTATTGGTGGCAGTAGGCGGTCTCGTAAGTACCCCGGCCCTAAGCCATGGAGCGCTTTAAAGGTGGTCACCAACACCTTGAAGCGCACCCGGAAGACTACTGGGAGCCAGTGCAGCTCGCGCAGGAGAGGTGTCACATGGGAGCGCCTCGTCGCCCCCATAATCCCCCGCGCGGCTGCATTCTGGACCAGCTGGAGCCTCCGGGTGCACCCCAGGGGGAGCCCCATGTAGAGAGCGTTGCAGTAGTCCAGGCGGGAAGTGACTAGTGCCTGAGTGACTGTGCGTAGAGAGTCCCGATCTAGAAAGGGGCGCAACTGGCGTATCAGGCGAACCTGATAAAAAGCCCCCCTGGCCACGGCCGTCAAATGGTCTTCTAAAGACAGCCGTGCGTCCAGGAGGACACCCAAGTTGCGAGCCCTCTCCGTGGGGGCGAGTGATTCGCCCCCAATAGCCAGCGATGGCGTCAGCTGGCTATATCGGGACGCTGGAAGCCACAGCCACTCGGTCTTGGAGGGGTTGAGTCGGAGCCTGTTTCTCCCCATCCAGGCCCGCACGGCCTCCAGGCACTGGGACATCACTTCAAGGGCATCGTTGGGGTGGCCTGGGGTGGAGATGTACAGCTGGGTGTCATCAGCGTACTGATGGAACTCCACCCCGAAGCCACGGATGATCTCACCCAGTGGCTTTACATAAATGTTGAACAGAAGGGGCGAGAGGACCGACCCTTGTGGCACCCCACAAGCAAGGTGCCTCGGGGTCGACCGCTGCCCCCCCGTCAACACATCCTGCGGATAGGGCTTCACCTGTTTGCGCGATCCGGTTTCTGACATGCTGTGGCCCTTTGGGACAAAACCATGACCTGGATGACTCCAAAGGAACGTGCACCTATTTATCATTTTGAGTAGGGTCCTGCCAACTTGGCAACTTTGAAGACGTCTGGACTTCGACTCCCAGAATTCCCCAGCCAGCATGGACCATCATGATTTTGATGAACCGTTTCATCCTCCCATTATTTCTGGCTGAACTGGAACATACGAAAATCGGTTGGATTTGTAAAAACAAGGCTCTTTTCATTCTCCTCTATGCATTGCGTTCTCTAAAGGGTTAATCTTACCTGTGCATAAGAAGCCTGTTTAATTTTTAGTTGCAGGTGTTTAGGGAAGCAAAGGATTTCCTTGTTTTGCTGCAAATTGTGGGGTTTTCTCCCCCTTTTCTTTGCCTTCCCGTGGTTTGAAGGGTACAAAGAATTACTCTGAAGTCTTAAACCTGGTGAGACTTCTGTTAAAGTGCCAGTGGGAGTGATTAATCTGACTTTTGTATGGGATTTAGAAAGTGGGTTTCACGCCGTGTTGGTTAAGCTGAGCAGATAACAGGCAAATACAGTGTAGAAGTGATATCACTTATCGGGGTTTCAACTCCGTGTTTCTGATCCTGAAGAACGCACCTGGAACACGCGAAGAGGTAACGCTGGTAGGATCAGCTTCACAGCTTCGGTGGGATTTATCCAAAAGTACTGCTAATAAAATAATACAATAACTGGTTTTCCTAGTTGCAATGTATGGCTGTCAAAGTTGGACCATAAGGAAGGCTGAGCGCCAAAGAATTGAGGCCTTTGAACTCTGGTGCTGGAGAAGACTCCTGCGAGTCCCTTGGACCGCAAGGCGATCCAACCGGTCGGTCCTAGAGGAGATCAACCCTGACTGCTCTTTAGAAGGCCAGATCCTGAAGAGGAAACTCAAATACTTTGGCCACCTAATGAGAAGGAAGGACTCACTGGAGATGAACCTAATGGTGGGAACGATGGAGGGCAAAAGAAGAAGGGGACGGCAGAGAACAAGGTGGCTGGATGGAGTCACTGAAGCAGTCGGCCTGAGCTTAAATGGACTCTGGAGGATGGTAGAAGACTGGAGGAACGTTGTCCATGGGGTTGTGATAGGTCAGACACAACTTCGCAACTAACAACAACAAGAAAAAGCTCAACCTCTTTCCATGGGATGGATAAAATGGAAAGTTGGTTTCAGAACCAACACGGCAAACATTGTAACTCCGTGCCAGTTGCCAAGGGCTCGAATTTTGACCACACAAATGTGGGTGGAAGTTGCAAGGGTCGTAAGCCCGAGGACCAGTTGTAAGTTGCTTTTTTCAGTACCGTTGCAACTGCAAATGGTTTTATGCTGAGGACTACCTTTGCCTAGAGCGAGGGGTCATGTCTGCTCCAAAGATGGAGCATTGAGTCATGACAGCACAGTGTTAGAGTGCAGTACTGCAGGCTACTTCTGCTGCCTGCCGGCTGCCTGCAATGTAGCAGTTCGAATCTCACTAGACTCAAGGTTGATTCAGCCTTCCATCCTTTTGAGGTCAGTAAAATGAGGACCCAGATTGTTGATCCAGATTCAGCAGTATATAAGCCTAAGTGCTGTTGTTATCTCTCCTTCCTTCCTTCCTTCCCTTCCCTTCCCTTCCCTTCCCTTCCCTTCCCTTCCCTTCCCTTCCCTTCCAGTGGTTAGAATGCAGTACTGCAGGCTAACTCTGCCTATTGCCAGGAGTTTGATCCTGACCGGCTTAAGGTTGACTCAGCCTTCCGTCCTTCCGCGGTGGGTAAAAATGAGGATCCAGATTATTGGGGGCCATAGGCTGACTCTGTAAACCGCTTCGAGAGGGCTGTAAAAGCGCTGTGAAGCGGTATATAAGTCTAAGTGCTATTGCTATTTTGCTGCAGTGAAATTTATTTGCATCGTTGTTCAAAAAGCCGGCCCCCACTAGCTGCCCCCCACCCCAAGACCAAAGGACAGTCCCCGGGAGTGTAAAGCCAAGTTAACAATGTTTGCCATAGCTGTGAACCCATCGCCGGCAACCGTTCCGTTCTCGAGTTGTTGCAGGCAAATGATGGATTTGCTCCTTGAATAAATAATTTCAAATGGAACAGAACTTTGTCACGGGATAATGAGGTCTCCCTTGCTCCCAGCTGAATGCCGAAGCATTTTATATGAAAGGAGTGAGTGTGAGATGTTTATTTTCAAAGCCGAACACATTTATCCTCTGACAGGACTTGTGCTACAGTGACTTTATTTGGGCTCTATCAAATGTCAGACGCCGGCGTAATCACTTTGTCAGGTTGATATTGCTTGTGCTGGTTGCAGGGAAGGCAGCTCAATCTCCAGAATGCCAAATTGCTATCAGATCACTCAAATATGCAACAATGCTACGATATACTTATATTTATTTCCTCGTTTGCGATGGCGCCACTTTAAGCTGACTAACTCGCTGTCAGCTTTTAAACGGAGTTCTTCGAGTCAGCTTGTATTTTCAGCATTGTTCGTCTCTCGGCAGTGTTTTTATCTTCATCAGAGTCATTCCGATAAACGGCTGAAAGAAACACCATTTCTTGCCGTGAATGTGAGAAAGAAACATGGCTATTTTCATGAGCAGTGAGCCAAGTCTTATGATGCTGAACCAGTTTAGTTAAAGATGAAGCAGCTGCATTAATAAGACACACTCGGCATATCTGATATTAATCTTGGTTAGATTATTTGTGGCTTATGAATAATGATCTCATTATGCTTAACCAGCTTAGTTAAAGATGAAGCAGCTGCATTAATAAGACACACTCGGCGTATCTGATATTAATCTTGGTTAGATTATTTGTGGCTTATGAATAATGATCTCATTATGCTTAACCGGCTTAGTTAAAGATGAAGCAGCTGCATTAATAAGACACACTCAATGTACCTAATATTAATCTTGGTTAGATTTTTTCGCGGCTTATGAGCAATGAGCCAAATCTCATACTTAACCAGCTTAGTTAAAGATGAAGAAGCTGCGTTAATGAAACACACTCAGGGTAGCTAAAATTAATTTCAGTTAGGTTATTTTTTGTGGTTCATGAACAATGAGCCAAATCTCATTTTGCTTAACTAGCTTAGTTAAAGATGAAGCAGGTGCATTAATAAAACACACTCAGCATAGCTAAAATTAACCTTGGTTAGATTATTTTTGTGGCTTATGAGCAATGAACCAAGTCTCATTATGCTTAACCAGTTTGTTAAGTGAATCATGCCATTGTTAAACAAACAAACATTGATCTCCACACTATAAAAAGGATGTTGAGACTCTAGAAAGAGTGCAGAGAAGGGCAACAAAGATGATTAGGGGACTGGAAGCTAAAACATATGAAGAACGGTTGCAGGAACTGGGTATGTCTAGTTTAATGAAAAGAAGGACTGGGGAGACATGATAGCAGTCTTCCAATATCTCAGGGGCTGCCACAGAGAGGAGGGGGTCAAGCTATTTTCCAAAGCACCCGAAGGCCAGATAAGGAATAATGGATGGAAACTGAACAAGGAGAGATTCAACCTGGAAATAAGGAGAAATTTTCTGACAGTGAGTGCAATCAACCCATGGAACAGGAGTTGCCTTCAGAAGTTGTGAGAGCTTCATCACTGGAAGCTTTCAAGTAGAGACTGGACTGCCATCTGCCAGAAATGGTGTAGGGTTTGCTTGGGCAGGGGGTTGGACTAGATGACCTACAAGGTCCCTTCCAACTCTGTTAATCTGTATCTGTATCAAATCTGACTTCCCTCATTGATTTTGCGGAAGTCACTTGGGAAAGATGCTCATGTGACCCTGGAACTATCATAAATATAGGCCAGTTGCCAAGCACCTTCATTTGATCACATGACCCTGAGGATGCTCATAAGTTATAAATGCATATGTTGCTTTTTTTTAGCGCCATTGTAACTTCAAATGGTCACTAAATGGATGGTTGTAAGCTGAGGACTGCCTGCTTATCTGAAAATGAGGTCCAAAGGAGTATACAATGGAATTAGGAATAGAATAGAATAGAATAGAATAGAATAGAATAGAATAGAATAGAATAGAATAGAATAGAATAGAATAGAATAGAATAACAGAGTTGGAAGGGACCTTGGAGGTCTTCTAGTCCAACCCCCTACTTAGGCAGGAAACCCTCCACCACTTCAGACAAATGGTTATCCAACCTCTTCTTAAAAACTTCTAGTGTTGGAGCATTCACAACTTCTGGAGGCAAGCTGTTTCTCTGTTTAATTGTTCTCACGGTCAGGAAATTTCTCCTTAGTTCTCAGTTGCTTCTCTCCTTGATGAGTTTCCACCTGTTGCTTCTTGTCCTGCCTTCAGGTGCTTTGGAGAATAAATTGACCCCTATCTTCTTTGGGGAAGCCCCTGAAATATTGGAAGACTGCTATCATGTCTCCCCTAGTCCTTCTCTTCATTAAACTAGACATAACCAGTTCCTGCAACTGTTCTTCATATGTTTTAGCCTCCAGTCCCCTAATCCACTTTGTTGCTCTTCTCTGCACTCTTTCTAAAGTCTCCACATCTTTTTTACATCGTGGCAACCAAAACTGAATGCCGTATTCCAAATATGGCCTCACCAAGGCATTATAAAGTGGTATTAACACTTCACGTGATCTTGATTCTATCCCTCTGTTTATGCAGCCTAGAACTGTGTTGGCTTTTTTGGCAGCTGCTGCACACGGCTGGCTCATATCTAAATGGTTGTCCACTAGGACTCCGAGATCCCGCTCACAGTTACTACTATTGAGCAAGGGACCACATATACGGTACCTGTATATGTGGTACCTTCCATGTGTATATTCTTGCCTATTGCCATGGGTTGTAAGCAGTGGTGGGATTCAGCCAGTTCGCACCACTTCGGGAGAACCGGTTGTTAACTTTCTGAGCAGTTTGGTGAACTGGTTGTTGGAAGAAATCATTAGGGCAGAGAACCGGTTGTTAAATTACTTGAATCACACCGCTGGTTGTAAGTACAGGGCATGCACAGTTCCTACTGGATATTTTAATGCAGAGGTATCAAACCTTGGCAACTTTAAGACCTATGGACTTCAACTCCCAGAATTCCCTAGCATGTCTGGCTGAGGAACTCTGGGAGTTGAAGTCCACAGGTCTTAAAAGTTATCAAAGTTGGACATCACTGCTTGAATGGATATTTGGGGCCCACTTGTCAAGCTGTTCACTTGAGTGTGTGCTCATCCAGCACATTTCACAGGGTAAATTTGTTCAGGGCAAGCGAGTTGTGGCAAGCAAGCTGTCTTTCAAAAAAAAAAAAAAACGACAACAACAACGTGTTTTCCCAGAGTGACCTTCCTGCTGAGCTAAGGTCCTCCAGAATGCAAAATTCTTCGCGTTGGCAAGCTGGAAAAAGTGCAACTCCAGAAATTCTCCCGCGAGGCCGGCAATCGGGATCCATCACAGCTATCACTCATGCTAAATGGCAAACTTGGGTTTGAGTGAACCGGCGCCAACCTGGGATCGGGGTGATTGGCCACGGAGTGACTTCTTTGGATGAATCTCCAAGTAGAAGACAACTTAAACCTCTGGGGCGAAGGAGAAAAAAAAAACAACAACCACAGATGTGTGAAGTGCTTGAGAAGTTTTCCCTTGTCAATCTGTCCTTTCCAGCTGAATGGCGAGCATATATTTTGCTACGGCCGTGAAATAATCTCTGGGAATATCCCGAAAGTTTCTGAAGAAGCTTCTTAGGATGAGAAGCGAAACGTCTTCAAGGAAAAACAAAGCGAGTCCCAGCTGCCTTTTGAAAAAGCCCCTTTGGGACAACCATGACCTGGGTGGACTGAGAATCTCCATTGACACGTCTGGGAAGAGTTTTGGTGTGTCCCGACTGGAACTCAAAGGATGCTGTTCAAGGCCACCAGCTCTGCAAGCCCAAAACATTGTGAATTCTTGAACAAGGAGAATAGAATCTTTCTGTTGGTCCATGTTATAGGAATTGTTGCCTAAAGGAAGGAGTCAGAAGTGGTGTAGGGTCTCCTGCTTGAGTGGGGGGTTGGACTAGATGACCTATAAGGTCCCTTCCCACTCTGTTAATCTGTTAATTTCTTTGGACCATGATGGAACCAAGTAGAATATTTTCTTCCTGGGTTTTTTTTCCTCCTCTTTATCCCCAAGATCTGTGCTCTGTCCTCATAATTTATCCAATCTAGTGAGGGAGGTAGTTTGGTCTAGTGGTTAAGGCACCAGCTAGAAACTGAGAGACAATGGTAAATTCTAGTCCTGCCTTAGGCATGAAAGCTGGCTGGGTGACTTTGGATCCATCACTAGGAGACTGGGATTTCTAGTTCCACTTTAGGCATGAAAGTGGCTGGGTGACTTTGGACCCATCACTGGGAGACTGGGAGCTCTAGTCCTGCCTTAAGCGTGAATGCTGCCTGGGTGACTTTGACCCATCACTGGGAGTTCTAGTCCCGCCTTAGGTGTGAAAGTGGCTGGGTGACTTTTGACCTATCAGTGGGAGACTGGGAGTTCTAGTCCCACCTTAGGCATGAAAATGGCTGGGTGATTTTCGACCTATCAGTGGGAGACTGAGAGTTCTAGTCCCGCCTTAGGCATGAAAGTGGCTGGGTGACTTTGACCCATCACTGGGAGTTCTAGTTCCACCTTAGGCATGAAAGTGGCTGAGTGACTTTGGATCCATCACTAGGAGACTGGGAGTCCTAGTCCTGCCTTAGGCATGAAAGTGGCTGAGTGACTTTGGATCCATTACTGGGAGCCTGGGAGTTCTAGTCCCGCCTTAAGCATGAAAGCTTGCTAGGTGACTTTGGCTCCATCACTAGGTGACTGGGAGTTCTAGTCTGCTTTAGGCACGAAAGCCAAATGGTTGATCTTGGGCCAGTCCCTCTTTCTCAGCCCAATTCAGCTCACAGGTTTGTTGTTGTGGGGAAAGGACCAAGGTATGTTGCATATGTTTGCCATCTTCGGTTCCTCTTCATTTCCTGTTTTTGCACATTTGCCTGTTTCAATTCCTTCTGTGTTCTAAACCTTTCCGATTCGGATGCTCTTGGCTTTCCCCTTTTTCTATTTGTAAGTTCATTTTTTTTTAAAATCGCGTTTCTGCACACGTTTGAGTTTTTCCTAAAACTTTTTTGTATTGTGATATTCCTCCAAATATATATATATATATTGCAAACAATTTCCCCTTAATGTACTTTTGTGCGCTATTTTCATCAACAAAAATATTTGTCCTCATTTTTCCCCACTATTGCACTTCTGTTTTGTTCCCCACCCCCATTGGCCACTTGTAGAATTGTGATTAAAATGAGAATTTTGGAAGATAACTCTTTCACTGCCTGGTTCCAAATCCTAGGCATTCTGCCATACTTGAATCAGAATTGGAGAACTGGGAAGGAGAATAGTAATAGCAATAGCATTTAGAAATATATACTGCTTCACAGTGTTTTACAGCCCTCTCTAAGCGGTTTACAGAGTCAGCCTATTGCCCCCAACAATCTGGGTCCTCATTTTACCGACCTTGGATGGATGGAAGGCTGAGTCAACCTTGAGCCGGTCAGGATCGAACTCCTGGCAATGGGCAGAATTAGCCTACAATACTGCATTCTAACCACTGTGCCATCATGGTTTGTCTGTCCTTCCTTCCTTCCTTCCTTCCTTCCTTCCTTCCTTCCTTCCTTCCTTCCTTCCTTCCTTCCCTCCCTCCCTCCCTCCCTCCCTCCCTCCTTCCTTCCTTCCTTCCTTCCTTCCTTCCTTCCTTCCTTCCTTCCTTCCTTCCTTCCTTCCTTCCTTCCTTCCTCTTTCTTTCCTTTCTACTTAGCACTAACACTTAGATTTATATGCTGCTTCACAGTGCTTTTACAGCCCTCTCTAAGGGGTCCATAGAGTCAGCATATTACCTCCAACAATCTGGGTGCTCATTTTAACGACCTCGGAAGGATGGAAGGCTGAGTCAACCTTGAGCCGGTCAGGATCGAACTCCTGGCAATGGGCAGAATTAGCTTGCAATACTGCGTTCTAACCACTGTGCCACCATGGTCTGTCCTTCCTTCCTTCCTTCCTTCCTTCCTTCCTTCCTTCCTTCCTTCCTTCCCTCCCTCCCTCCCTCCCTCCCTCCCTCCTTCCTTCCTTCCTTCCTTCCTTCCTTCCTTCCTTCCTTCCTTCCTTCCTTCCTTCCTCTTTCTTTCCTTTCTACTTAGCACTAACACTTAGATTTATATGCTGCTTCACAGTGCTTTTACAGCCCTCTCTAAGGGGTCCATAGAGTCAGCATATTACCTCCAACAATCTGGGTGCTCATTTTAACGACCTCGGAAGGATGGAAGGCTGAGTCAACCTTGAGCCGGTCAGGATCGAACTCCTGGCAATGGGCAGAATTAGCTTGCAATACTGCGTTCTAACCACTGTGCCACCATGGTCTGTCCTTCCTTCCTTCCTTCCTTCCTTCCTTCCTTCCTTCCTTCCTTCCTTCCTTCCTTCCTTCCTTCCTTCCTTCCTCCCTCCCTCCCTCCCTCCCTCCCTCCCTCCCTCTTTCTTTCCTTCCCACTTAGCACTAATACTTAGACTTATATGCTGCTTCACAGTGCTTTTAACAGCCCTCTCTAAGCGGTCTATAGAGTCAGCATATTACCCCCAACAATCTGGGTCCTCATTTTAACGACCTCGGAAGGATGGAAGGCTGAGTCAACCTTGAGCCGGTCAGGATCGAACTGTTTGCCAGTCGGTAGAGTTAGCCTGCAATACTACTTTCTAACCACTGCGCCACCACTTCTCTTCTCGAGAAGCTGTTATGGGTTCCACGAATAGCACTGATTCCAAACTCCGCAAGAGAATTACAGCTTGATTGCAGGCTGTCTCGACTATTTATTTGATTTATCCTATCTACACGGCCACCCAAGTAGTTGGTTGGTTAACAAGTCAAAAACACCCAAACATACTTGCACTATTTTTTAAAAGAAGAGCGACAAATAAGTGCACGGAGTGTTGGGAACAATATTTCATACAACATAATGAATAGATATTGATGGCTCGCATAACATCTTGGCTAGTGCCCGAGGGAAAAGCCAGATTTTCCAGGGTCTTTCTAAAGGCCCAAAAAGTCAGGGCTATTTAAAACCTGGAGAAGAAAAGGGTGTAAGGCAGGTGCAATGACAGAGAATTATAGCATGGTTGCAGGTGGCCCACAATGATTTAATTTTTACTTATTTATTGTTTATTGATACACAGCACTGGTTATTATTTTTACAAATAAGGCAGTGAACATATCCAATACACGTTCTCCTCCTATTTTCCCCACATCAAGCCTTTAAGGTGGGGTGGGCTGAGAGAGAGAGAGAGAGAGAGAGGGAGAGAGAGAGAGAGAGAGAGAGAGAGAGAGAGAGAGAGAGAGAGAGAGACTGATTGGTCCAAAGTCACCCAGCTGGCTTTCATGCCTAAGGCGGGACTAGAACTCCCAGTCTCCCAGTGACGGGTCCAAAGTCACTCAGCCACTTTCATGCCTAAGGCGGAACTAGAACTCCCTGTCTCCTGCTGATTGGTCCAAAGTCACCCAGCTGGCTTTCATGCCTAAGGCGGGACTAGAACTCCCAGTCTCCCAGTGATGGAGCTTTCCGTGCATAAGGTGAAACTAGAATTCACTTCTTCTGGTGATTGGCCCAGAGTCACCCAGCTGGCTTTCATGCAGGAGTAGAACTCCCAGGCTCCTGGTGGTTGGCCCAAAGTCACCCAGCTGGCTTTCATGCCTGAGGCAGGACTCGAACTCAACAGTCTCTGACGATTGGCCCAAAGTCACCCAGCCGGCTTTCATGCTTAAGGTGGAAACTAGAACTCACAGTCTCCCGGTTTCTAGCCTGCCGCCTTAACCACTAGACCAAACTGGCTCTTTAAATTTGGATTCTTAGGCGTGCTATAAAATTGAACTGCTTAATAGAAAGTGCACGTCAACCTTCTTTGAGAGAAAGGATTGGAGAAATGGAGTCCTTCAACTATCGATTATACCTTCCAACCATTAGAAGTTAAAACTATTAGAGGCCTTACCTGGCCTCATCAAGAGCAGAGGACATCGAAAACTCTCCGTCCTTCTGGGGGGAATGAAAAATCCACTTCTTTCCATTACTGGCCCTCGTATTGGAAATCCCCCCGCTTTTAACAGAAAAGCTGTTTCTCGAAGCTATTATTTCAGCCTTGGGTTATCTCCTTCCCATCTCAAGGCAGGCAACCATCTGAATCCTGAAAAGCATTTTTTTTTCTCTCTCTCAAATCATCAAAATTGTAATTGAAAGTCCTGGAAGAGATCGGGATAAATACAAGAGACGACGCGTGGCGAGGAGATTTTTGTTTTGCTCAAATCCCTGAATTTACAGTGTTCGATAATATGTACTCTCAGGGCTGTGTTCTTCCTTGGTTTTCATATTTGTATTTACCTGTCAGACTGTTCTACCTCTCTCTCTCTCTCTCTCTCTCTCTCTCTCTCTCTCTCTCTCTCTCTCTCTCTCTCTCTCTCTCCAGTCAACTGAGAAAGCTTCCCTGTTGCAAGCAGGAAAGCAAACATCTATTATGTATTGGCGCCTTCTGAATTTCTGAAATGCGCTCGGATATTCTGATAACTTGCATATGAATTTTGCTGTTGGGGGGAAAGGCGTGCGTTGTTTCCTTCTCGCTTTCTTATTAAGGAAATTGGCGAAAGCAGAACGAAAATATTGGTGTGCTGCTTATCCTCAGAAAGGGGAAAAACCTAATTTGTTTGGCAAATGTCCCTTTCAAAGGAGAAGGGAATTGTAGCACAATCCTCACTGGGTAGATGTTTTCTGGCGCCTAGTTAGGAATGAGATGCAAGGATACCTGGTTTTCATTGTATATTTTGTTTTGTTCGATTTTTATCCCACATTTATTACTGTTTATAAGTCAACTCAAGGCAGAAAATTTACATAATACTCCTTCCCCTTCTTCTCTTGCCCCCCCCCCCGCACAACAACCTTGTAAGATGGGTTGGGCTGAGAGAAAGTAATTGGCCCAAAGTCTTCCAATCAGCTTTCTGTGCATAAGGTGAAACTAGAATTCACTTCTCCTGGTGATTGGCCCAGAGTCACCCATCCTGCTTTCATGCCAAAAACAGGACTAGAACTCACCATCTTCTGGTGATTGGCCCAAAGTCACCCAGCTGGCTTTCATGCCTAAGGTGGAACTAGAACTCACCGTCTCCTGGTGATTGGCCCAAAGTCACCCAGCTGGCTTTCATGCCTAAGGTGGAACTAGAACTCACCATCTCCTGGTTTCTTGGCCAGCACCTTAACCACTACATCAAAATGGCTTCCTTTAGTTGGTCTCTGGTCTCACGGTTTCCCCATTTTCCAAACATGGGAAGGAGTTCATTTGATAATGGTTGGCTTCCAGGAACAGGCCTACAAACTACAACTCCAAGCCATCCGAAGTTCTCAACTCTGTTTTAGCCTGGTTCAGAGACGGAACGATCCTCATCGAAATGTTGATAATGTTGGAAACACAGAGGAGTTCCTTGCTTCTCCGTTGGACCACGGCATTTTGACCCAGCTCCCCAAACATGGCAAACTCTGTGTAGTTGAAGCAATGATTCCTTTATTAGGAGCTCCAGCAGCCCCAGCAAAAAAAAAAAAAATTTTTTTTCACCTCAGGCTAACGAGTCTGTCCGGCAGGGGAGAGGAATAGTTGTCTGCCACATCTATTCATCTCCGCCCCCTGCCTTTTATCCCCAGAGGTAGGGTGGGGCTTTGCTAGCAGCGGTGGCTCTTCCATCCCAAGGACTGGCCCATAGATTTCCACTGCTCTCCTTTCCTCTGCCTCCTCTAACATCCGCATGTAAGGCACTGGACCCAGCTGTTCCTCTTCTTCCTCATCAGCCACCTCCAGACCTGGGGGCTGTTGACTCTCCATCTGAGAGTTGACAGACGGCCCAGGCTCCGCCTCTGTCTCTCTCTCTCTCTCTCTGCCAGCTCCATTCCCTCTTCCCCCTCGGAGCTTTGATGCTGATCCTGACTCCCACGCCTCCTCTGCCTCATCTGATTTGGCTGCTGGAGGGGCCGGCGGCCACAACACTGGGTCTCGAGGAGGGTTCCATAGGACCTGGATTTGGGGAGACCGTGTCTCTTGTTGAAAATAATCGTTTTCCGCCAATGAGAAGCTTTTTTTTTTTTTTTTTGCTCTCCGTTACTTCTCTGCACTCCCTGAACGCTCTGTCTGATCAAGGCTGATTTTTAAATCACACCGGCGAGTCCTTTGCAATTGATCTCTGCACTTTCCATCATCGGTGTCTATTTAAGTGAATTAGACTTTAAGACTTGTGTACGAATTCACCGGGCCGCTTTGGAAAATTCTCGGTGGAGATAACGCGATGATTGGCAGGCCTTCCTGTTCCCTCTAATGGCATTCCAAGTGCATTAGTGAAAAACATTGATTATATTTTTTTTTCACCTGCCAGCAACTTTCTATTCCTAGCTAATCCAAAAGTAATTTAATTGTATGGGTGGACCCAACGCTTCATCAGGGTCAGTTGTTCCATCTTAGGCTTGGAAAAGGCGTGTGAGGCTGCCACGCTCTTCAAAATAGAACTACCTGTATAGCTTGAGTAAAAAGGTGTGTATAAGCAAGGGGCTTGGAAAGTACCTACAAGGTGCAGTGGAGAACATTACTCTCTCTCTCTTCCTTTTCCTTTTCCTTTTTCTTTCTCTCTTTCTCTTTCTCTCTCTTCTTTTTTCCTTCTCTTTCTCTCTCTTTTTCTCTCTCTCTTTTTCTTTTTCTTTTTCTTTCTCTCTTTTTCTTTTTCTTTCTCTCCCTTTATTTTCCTTTATTTTTCTTTCTCTCTCTTTCTCTCTCTCTTTTTCTTTCTGTCTTTCTTTCTCTTCTTTCTTTATCTTTCTCTCTCTCTTTCCCTCTCTTTCCCTTTCTGTTTCTCTCTCTCTTCCTTTCTCTTTCTCATTCTCTATTTTTCTTACTCTTTCTCTCCCTTTATTTTTCTTTCTTTCTCTCTTTTTCTTTCTCTTTCTTTCTCTTTCTCTTTCTCTCTTTCTCTTTCTTTTTCTTTCTCTGTCTTTCTCTTTCTCTCTCATTTTTTGTCTCTCTTTCTTTCTCTTTCTCTCTCTTTCTCTCTCTTTCTCTCTCTTTCCCTCTCTTTTTCTTTCCTACATAGCAGCAGATGTTTCCCTCTTAGGGTCCATGAAAAAAATATTTATTGTGAACCCTGTGTGGCGCCAGAAAGGGCATCCGGCTAGCAAAGGCTCAGCTCTATCCAGTCACTCTGACTCTCCCCCCAAATTAAAGGGCTACTGGTTCATAAAAAGGGAGTTTTTATCAATATAGTTCCAAAGCTAGCAGAATGCTACTGATTTTTTTTTAAATGGGTGTGGCTATCCAGGTATGCAGAGCCAAGTCTTTGCAGAACACTTATTGTCTCCAGAACCAGATTATTCTTTTAATTTTCCCCATTCCTTTCTCTCTCTCTCTCTCTCTTTTTTTCTCCCCTTCTAGCTTTAGTCACCAACAGACCACCTCAGCCGTTGTACCCAGTAGAGAATCAGACGAGTCTTCTCGAAGTCCAGTTGGGTAAGTTCCTTTCTGAAAAGGTGTGATTGAAATGAAGCCAAGACTAGGGTGTAACTGATATTTATTACTATGTGCAAATCAATATGTTACTTTCTCATTTGCAATGAGGGAAAGGCAGGCCTGAGGAGAAGGGGGTTCAGCTGGTACATTGTTCCGGGGCAGTGATGAAATCCAAATTTGTTACTACCGGTTCTGTGGGCGGGTTTGTTACTAAACGAACTGTTGTAAATCAAGGACTACCTGTAATAAAATCTGAGTTATTCCTTTAAAGAAAAAAATTATTCAACATTTTTAACCTTTAAAATCAGAATTACACTATTACAGCTTTCCGCTATCGGAATTTTTTCTTAATTTCAATTTATCCACAGGCCTATTGTTTTATACATATACATTCTTATTTCATAGTTACTTATTTTTATAATATATACAATATTTACATGTCTACTACACTCTAAAATATATATTATTTCCATTTATTATCTTTCCTGTATATTCACTATACATTAATTTTAGGCTTCTTTTCAAGCCAATTATACCACCTGTTCCACGTTTTGTAATACACAGTTTCCTCTCTGTCCCTTAATTCCATCATTAATTTGTTCATTTCTGCATATTCTAGCACCTTTTTTATAATCACTGCATTTGAAGGGGTATTTTCTTGCTTCCAGTTTTGGGCGAATGTGATTCTGGCTGCGGTGATTATATGGAGCATAATGTATTGAATTTCTTGGTTTATGTTATCTTTTATTATACCCAAAAGGAATAACTCTGGCTTCACATCAATTTTTTGTTCAATAATTTCCTCCAACCATTTTTTAAATTTTTGTCCAATATTCCCTGGCTTTGGGACATGTTCACCACATATGGTAGTAGGTCCCTTGTTGGTGGTTACATTTCCAGCAGTTTGGAATCTGAGTTATTCCACGTGACACTATTTGGATGGAATTTCCCTTTCTTTACGTAACTCTTAAGGAACACGTCACCGCAAGGTGTGATGATGGTAGCCTCCTCAGTTTTTTATTTTTTTTCACTTTCGTATTTTTCTGCCATTTATAGTTCATCAGACTGCACACGACTGCGAAAGATAACACCTTTTTTCTGTGTTATTTTCAGTTTTGTTTACAAGCCATTTTTGTAAACGAAAAGCGTTAAGACCTTATGATTATTATTGTTTGCATGACTCTAACCGTTTGCACTGTAGACATTTCCCTAATGTACATTTGCAAAAACTGGCACAAAATGAATTTTTTTTTTGTTTTTGTTTTTTAAAAAAAAGTGCATTGCAAGTGAATCATTTTTCAGTTCGTGTAGCACGGATACCTGAAACTGGATAAAACAATTTTGTCTCCACTCCCAGATAGATCTTTGATTAAACAGTTTTAAGAGTAGATTAAATGAATTAGTGTAAGAGAGTTCTCGGTTGTTATTTCTTAATGGTGAGACCAAGTGGAGACTGACTTCTAGTTTGGAAATCACTAAGAGTTACAATTCTTAGGATTTACTTATATGCTTTTTGGAGGCATTTAAATACAAGACAGCTTGCTCTGTTCTATTATTATTATTATTATTATTATTATTATTATTATTATTATTATTATTATTATTATTACCTTCTGTCTGTCTGTCTGTCTGTCTGTCTGTCTGTCTGTCTGTCTGTCTATCTATCTATCTATCTATCTATCTATCTATCTATCTATCTATCTATCTATCTATCTATCTATCAATGGCTGTGTGTGTGTATGTTCCAGCATAACTCTGGAATGCTTTGAGCAATTTCAACCAAACTTGGTACACAGATGACTTACTCCCTGGAAACAAATACTGTGGGGGTAAGACTCCCCTAACATCTCTTGGGGTGTGTGTTCTGTAAGATACAGCCTGTTGTGCCTTAAAATGACTTCTACTGTAGTGCCTTAAAATGGCTTCTACTGTACAACACAATGGAGTTGCCAGGGTAATGGCTTCACAGTACTCCCTCTGGTAAGGGGGAAAATCCAACATTAGAAACAACAAGGTGGTATCAGTTTACTTGATGCTTCTGGGGGCACTGGGAAAACATTTTTAACTAATTTAATTCTCACCGAAATCACGACTCAGGGTGAAGTTGCTCTTCCTGTCCAATACAGGATTGGGATAAATAAATACCCGGGCAATGCCAGGTTATCAGCTGGTTAAACATGAAAAACAATACATAAACAGTGTGTTGTCTGAATACAGTTAATTTTGAGAAATAATAATGATAATGATAATAACAATGATATTCATAAGATTAATAATGATCACAAAATAATAATAGTGTTTGCTTATCCATTTTAGCAAACCTTCCTTATATAATTAAACATTCTCTTATGCTTTTAAGTTTCTAACTTCTGTTTCTATTAGTTAGCCATTGGTAAAACAAATCCCATGTTAAAAAAATATTCAGTTTCTTCTTTCTCCTTAATTTTAAGTGTTAATCTGTCCATTTCTAGCTCGCACTGTTCTTAACTTATACTTGCAACTTGTGTTTAACTGTATTTTAAGAAAATATTTTATGTGTTTTAACATCCCTTCCAGCTCTATTCTGATTCCGATTCTTCTAAATAAGTCCCATTTTGTCGTAAACAAAGTCGGCTTCCAGAGATCGCAACCGAACTGCCTCCTGATAATATATGTACAATAAATATACAGCTAAGCTCTTCTATCAATCCATGCGCCACTATAACCTAATTTCAGGCTTCAAGCTCGGATGCTAAGAAGCGCAATCTCTTTTTCAGTTACCAGATGACAGAGATGTAAACAATCGTATTAGACAAAGACAAGGATTTTAAAAACGGATCTTATTTTTCTTCCTGTTTTTACTTTGGAGGGTTTAAAAGGGGTAGAATTTGCAAAGGAGATGGCAGGAGGCCTGCTCTTATCTGGGATCAGTGGTAAAATCCAAATTATTTTACAATTTTTTCCGTGCACGTGACTTGGGCGTGGTGTGGCTTGGTGGGCGTGGCTTGGGTGGCGTGGCAGGGGAAGGATACTGTAAAATCTCCATTCCCACCCCACTCCAGGAGAAGGATACTGCAAAATCCCCATTCCCACTCCACTCTGGGACCAGCCAGAGGTGGTATTTGTCAGTTCTCTGAACTACTCAAAATTTCCGCTACCGGTTCTCCAGAACCTGTCAGAACCTGCTGGATTTCACCCCTGCCTGGCGTGCATTTTTGCTCCCAAGGGGATGCTGGAGGCTGAGTACTGCCTGTCATACCTTCTGGCCATGCCCACCATAGCTTCACCCACCCAGCTGGTCATTAGGGCAGAAAACCGGTTGTTAAATTATTTGAATCCCACCACTGGTTTCAGTCCGACATAAACCGAGTGTGCAGTCTGGATTGGCAGATTGAATCCTGGATGAATTCTGGGCTCAACCTATGAGATGTTGTGCTGAAAAATATGGTTTTTCTCCCCTGTTCGTGTTAGCTGTTGCAGTTTTGAACACTGTCCAGATTTGTAATTCTAGGAAAATCTCAGCCCCTGTCCGTGTTTATAAGCAAGACAATATGTCTAAGCCTCTGGGAACTATCAGCAACTCTTGACGGTTAATCTAATTACAACGAGTGTGGAAGGAAAAAGAAAAAAAGCGAGGATGAAAAAGTTTCCAAATGAGCAGTGCAACCGATATTTCATTTTTTGCTTCGTGAGTGCTTTGGAACACTTCAAAATTTCCCTCTCCAAAAACGCTAAACTAGGAGAGGATATTAGTCAGGGAGCATTTTCATGCTTTAGTTTACATTTCGAGAAATTTGCCAGTTCTGAATTTTGATCGGATTTATAGGATATGTGGCAGGGAGAAGGAAAAACAAATAAACAGTTTTGCTGTTTACCAGAGGGAGAAATTGAAATTAAAAACCAGGTAAATTAGCAATCCCTTCTCATCCTTCGTTAAAGGTAAAGGTTCCCCTGGCACATATTTTGTAGTCATTCCCAACTCTAGGGATCAGTGCTCATCTCATTTTCAAAGCCGAAGAGCCAGCATTGTCCAAAGATGTCTCCTTGGTCATGTGGCCGGCATGACTAACTGCCAAAGGCGCACGGAACGCTGTTCCCTTCCCACCAAAGGTGGTCCCTATTTTTCTACTTGCATTTTTTACGTGCTTTCGAACTGCTAGGTTGGCAGAAGCTGGGACAAGTCACGGGAGCTCACCCCGTTACGCGGCACTAGGGATTCGAACTGCTGAACTGCCAACCTTTCGATCGACAAGCTCAGCGTCTTAGCCACTGAGCCACCACATCCCTCATCCTTCGTTAGGACAAAAAAAAATTTATCTAAATACAAAATCAAGCTTTTGAAATGGATTCGCACGTGGACTTTAATGTTCTGTTTGCTGGGCTGGTCCCGCAAATGAGTTATTAGTACGGGAACGGCTCCTAGGTTCTTTAAATTACAGGAGAGCCTCCTTCGGCAAATTTTTTGACCTTTTCAACGTTCTGCAATTTGTTAGACCATGTCATCCACTTTCGTTCCTTCCCGCCTTCCTTGTTTACAGCTTTCCTAAACGGGCGACAATGGCAGAAGGAAGTGCCAATCCAAATAGGCGGGCTCGGCAAAGGTCAGAGTTGTGCATCATTCTTCTTTCTGCCCCACGGTTGACTGTCAAAGTCGAGAGCATCCAGAATAGGAGAATAGGCAAATAGGCTTTTTTTAACAAAAAAATGAAAAGAGGAAGAGGAGGAGGAGGAGGAGGGGGAATACAGATTCTGCCAATGGGAAGCCAGAATGTCACATCCCTGCAAAGATTGCAGGTAGTTCTCGACTTACGAGCGCAATTGGGAGCAGAATTTCCATTGTTAAGCAAGGCGGTGAAATGCCCAATTATTATTATTATTTGCTGTGGCTGCTAAATTAATCCCTGCCGTTGTCAAGTGGATCACTTAAGCGAATCCCATTGACTTGACTATTCAGAAACCATCGGGGATTGTCACACATGTGAGAACCATCAACCCATGGAACAGAAGTTGCCTTCAGAAGTTGTGGGAGCTTCATCACTGGAGGCTTTCAAGAAGAGACTGGACTGCCATCGGTCAGAAATGGTGTAGGGTCTCCTGCTTGGGCGGGGGGTTGGACTAGATGACCTACAAGGTCCCTTCCAACTCTGTTAATCTGTTAAATTAACAGATTAAATCCCCTGTGTGGCAGGGGAAGGATACTGTAAAATCTCCATTCCCTCCCCAGTCCAGGGGAAAGTTACTGCAAAATCCCCATTTCCTCCCGATCAGCTGGGACTCGGGAGGCATAGAATGGGATGGGGGTGGGGCCAGTCAGAATTTTTACTACCGGTTCTCCGAAGTACTCAAAATTTCCGCTACCGGTTCTCCAGAACTGGTCAGAACCTGCTGAAACCCACATCTGCCACCGCTGCTAGCGAAGGCCCCCGCCCCTAGCTCTGAGGATAAAAGACGGGGGGGCGGAGATGAATAGATGTGGCAAACAACTATTCATCTTCCCACCAGATGAATTTGTTAGCCTGCGGTGATAGAGAAACTTTTTGCCGGGACTGCCGGCACTCTTAATAAAGGAATCTTTTGAGTTCACGTCAGAGGATTTGTCGTATTTGGGGAACTGGGTCAGAACAACCCGATTCTCTGCCCCCGCCCATCGCAAAATGCCTGGCATTCTGATGGGTGGCATGCCAATAAATATCAATTTAACGTCGGTGGCACTCGAAACTAATAGTTTACTGCAAGGGAGTCCAATTATGTCGTTCGCAAATCGAACGGCACGCATTGCCGCTCCCAACTTCCTCTTATTCTCTGCTAATTCAAAGGGTTCTCCACCCTTCATTGCCCAAGCTGAATAGTTTATGGTTACAGAATTTACATATATTATAGCCTTCCATGATTAAGCTACAAATTATAGTTCAGTGATCCAGAGACAACGGCTGGAGCTGGGTGAATAATTAATTAACCGCAGGTAATTTATGCAGTGAATTTCAACCTCCCTTCTCTTCACAAATTGGACATGTGCGTAGAGAAAGGTGGGCTTCCCTCCGATGCGTCTCAGCGATTTGGGTAAAATAACTCTCCGTCTGTCTCGCTCGCGACTCGAATGCCTATTTCTTCGGGAATTGATACTTAATTCGGAAAGGCGGCGTTTCGATAGGGCCTTTCAGCCTCTTATGGAAAGCTGCTTCTCTTTTGTGACGGATGAGGTCAGGTTTTCCTACACTTCATTTTTTTTTAACGTTAGTGGCTTGGGTTAGGCCAGCGTAATTGTTCTGGTGCTTTCGGTGCTACTTCACGGTTGAGTTTTCGACATTTCGTAGAATACCTTTGCAATTTAAAAGATACAGCTCTTGGTATTGCGTGAATACAACCTTATGGATTTCCAGAATTATTATACCTGTACTTTTCAGAGTATAAGACACACTTTCCTCACATAAAAGAGTGTGGAAATGTTGGTGCATCTTATACACCGAATACAGCCATTTTTGGCCTCCCAAAACCCCGCCCCGCATGTCCCGTTTTTGCCATATTTTTGAAAAAACGGGATGGGCAGAGGGTTTGGGAGGCCTGCAGAGTGCTCCTGGGGGCTGGGGAGGGCAAAAATGTGATGTGAGGGGGGTTTGGGAGGCCAAAAACGGGCCCATTTTTCACAAAAACGGGACACGCAGAGGATTTGGGAAGCCTGCAGAGTGCTCCTAGTGGCCAGGGAAGGCAAAAACCAGACACGCGGATGCCAAAAACTATTTTTTGTTCTTGTTTTCCTCTTCGAAATCTCGGTGCATCTTATACTCCGGTGCGTTTTATAGTCCGAAAAATATGATTTGTTTTTTTTACTTCCTAACATTAATCCAGGCTTAGCTTCTGATCCCAAAGAAACACACCTTTTCAAAATTTATCTGTTTATGAAGATGCAAGGTTTTGTGAAAGTTGATATTCCTTTTTGGAGAAAGAGAAAATGATTGTTGTTTGCAGAATACCGCTGTACCAGGCTAAAGAATTGAGTCAGGGTTGCATTAATCTCTCCGTGTTTTTCTTTCTGTCTCACACACACTTCAAACCCTATTCAGGAATGCTATTTCTAAAATGAAAGGATTAATTGAGGTACTTCTGTGGGGTCCTTGAGCTTAGATGTTTGATTGCAAACATTTCATTACCCAACTACTAACATTATCAATAGAATAGAATAGATGAATAGAATTTTTTATGGGCCAAGTGTGATTGGACACACAAGGAATTTGTCTCGGTGCATACGCTCTCAGTGTACATAAAAGAAAAGATACCCTGTTTCCCCAAAAATAAGACAATTGGGCTTTTGAATGCATGCGCTAAAATAAGCTTCCCCCAAAAAATAAGCCCTCCCCAAAAATATTTAAACACAGAGCTAAAAATCAGATAAGACAGCAAGAGGAACCCCATCTTGCTCCACGCGCCCCAAAATAATAAGACCTCCCCGAAAATAAGGCCAAGCGCTTATTTCGGGGTTCAAAAAAATATAAGACAAGGTCTTATTTTCGGGAAAACACGGTACGTTCATCAAGAATCATAAGGTACAACACTTAATGATAGTCATAGGGTACAAATAAGCAATCAAATCATGTTAGGAAATAGTCAATATAAATCTTAAGGATACAAGCAACAAAATTACGGTCATGCAGTCATAAGTGGGAGGAGATGGGGGATGGGAACGATGAGAAGATTAATAGTAGTGCAATAGTAGAAGAGAGGGGAGTTGCTCTCTGTTTATAGGCAAGTAGCTTGCCCTGTCAGTGTTGGGGGTTCCTTAATTAGGCTGTTGCTTACTGAGTGGGTAGTTCCTTGAGTGGGCAATCAACACCCAGATAAGCAGAAATTAACATCAAGCAGGAAACAATATCCCAATCGATATTGTTTTGCTGCTTGGTGTTAATTTCTGCTTATCTGGATGTTGATTGCTTGTCAAGAGCTTTTAGTGTTTTGATGATCTCTTTTGAATGGTAGGTAGATGTTGTTTATCCCCATGGGCCTGTTGATAGCTGTCCCCAAGGTGCTTTTTCAGGAGGCGAATGGACTTTCTGGTTTTTCTTTGAAGACGTTTCGCTTCTCATCCAAGAAGCTTCTTCAGCTCTGACTGGATGGTGGAGAATGGAAGGATTTTTTTTTTAATTAAATAAATTTTTATTTGTTTAAAAGTACAAATAAAACAGAACCAGTGACAACAAAACATACAGAACAAAACATGTAAACAAAGATTTCAAATATACATTTTGTCAAATATATATTGTCAAATAAACAACAGTAATGTATGTTCTTATTTGTGTTTTGACTCGTCCTTGTTTGATCTTACTCATATATCTATCTTTATGATTCATTGTTAATTTATGTTAGTGATTTATGTTCCTGTTTCTGTAACTCCAATTACTCCCTATTGTTTTTTCCTTTTTCTATTTTTCAACCAGGTATACCACTTTTCCCATACTAGATAATAATCATTTTCCTCTTTATCTTGTAATTCTTTTGTAAGTCTGTCCATTTCTGCACATTCCATAATCTTATTAATTACTCTATCTTCTGTCGGTGTGTCACTACTCTTCCAATTTTATACTCCATGCAGGCAGCTGGTCATTTGCATTCTTTTAGCAGGTCGTTAAGGTTTATCTGTGTCCTCAGAGTCACCTGAAAGCTGCAAATGGGTGTGGAGCCTCCTTGGAACTGTTGAAAGGACTGTGTTGTAGACTGTGTTGAAAGGACTACAACACAGTCCTTTCAACAGTTCCAAGAAGGCTCCACACCCATTTGCACCACTCAGGTGACCCTGAGGACACAGATAAACCTCCAAGTGGCCTCAACGACCTGCTAAAAGAATGCAAATGACCAACTGCCTACAAGGAGTGTAAATCCTTGTAGGATTTATCCAGAGCTGAAGAACCTTCTTGGATGAGAAGTGAAACATCTTGTTCTGCCCCAGCTATGGACCCCAAAGAACGCAGCACACACAAAGTCCATTCAAACCTTAGTTTACTGAATAAACCAGTCTTTTACAACAATGGCTGTTAATTAATTGCATTAACAGCCGTCAAGAATTCAAAGAATAATAACTGAAAGCTTACTATGGTTGGCAGAATGCCCAGAAGCAATTTGCAGGAAGCTGATAAAATAAGCAAGACAAGACACGAAGGTATGTGAACGAAGTTGTTCCCTGCAAATTGCTTCAGTTGGCGTTCCTCCTTAAATAGGCTAAGGGCGTGGCCAATTAGCCCCAAGCCTTACTCTCGAGGAGACCTCCTCCTGAGGAGCCACTCCTGCCTTTTGGCAGCTCTGCGTGCCCGTGCATCGAGAAGAGGCTCTTCCTCTTCTTCCTCTTCACTTAAGGGAGCTTCTGAAGGCCCTGGCTGAATCCCTGCCTCTGGCACCACATCTTCTCCAGCCTCCTCATTGTCCGACTCGAGTGCCAGCTGCACAGGCTGCTGGCGCAGCACCACACCAGCCTCCTCGCTGTCTGAATCAGCTACTAGCTGCACAGGCCGCGTACGGGCCACAACACATCTTCAAAGAAAAAACAGAGAGTCCAGTTGCCTCTTGGGAAAAAAAAACACTTTTGGGACAACCACGACCTGGATGACTTTAGAGAATCCCCACAGACATCTGTTGATAGAAGTGGAGCTCTTGCCTCACAATCAGGAGGTTTGTGAGTTCGATTCTAGGTAGAGGCAGTTGTAGGGTCTCCTGCTTGGGCAGGGGGTTGGACTAGATGACCTGCAAGGTCCCTTCCCACTCTGTTAATCTGTTTACTGCCTGAATATCTAGGAATTCACTTGCATTTCAACCGAGCTCCTTAAATTCCTTAGGTGAATAAGGCCAGCGTATATTAGCTGCTTCAGAGCCTGCCTTTCCATCCATGACACAGTTTAAAATAAGGTGAAAGCCTCCGTATTTTAATTGATTAGCTGCTTGGGGTTTATCGGGCTTCCGATTGTTTTCATGCAATAAACCATGTTTGCGGAGAGAAAGCAGGGAGAAAGAGGTGTCGATTTTTCCTCTTGGATAGAAAATGTTGAGTTTCCCGGATGAGATCCACAAAGAAGTGTTGTCTGGTGATGCCTGAGATACAAATCTCAACACGGATCCCTTGCTACACAGCCTGATTTGCGTTGTTGTGTAATTACTTGTGATGTGATAAAAAGGAGAGAATTGTCTGAAAGGAACTGAGAAAGAGTAGCCTCAATTGGTCAGGATGATCAAATGAACAGAGAGGTGTGTGTGTGTGTGTGTATGTATGTATGTGTGTCTTCCGGTTTACCTGTGACACTTTACCTGGACTAATACAGGGAGTCCTCGATGTACGACCACAATTAGAGCTGAAGTTCAGTTGCTAATGGCCCTGAATTCCCCCAAGCAGCTTTCATGCCTAAAGTGGGATTAGAACTCACCGTCTCTTGGTGATTCTCCCAAAGGCACCCATCTGGTTTTCATGCCTAAGGCAGGACTATAACTCACCATCACCTAGTAATCGGCCTTAAAATCACCCAGCCAGATTTATATCCAAGGTGGGACTAGAATTCACCATCACCTAGTAATCAACCCTAAAAACACCCAATCCAGATTTATATCCAAGACAGGACTAGGATTCACCATCACCTAGTAATCGGCCCTAAAATCACCCAGCCAGATTTATATCCAAGGCGGGACTAGAACTCATCATCACCTAGTAAGGGTTAGGGCTGCTTTCATGCCTAAGGTGGATCTAGAACTCACTGTCACCCAGCTTTCTAGATCAGCACCTTAACCGCTAGGTCAAACCTGCCCCCACAAAACACTCCAGCCTGTCTTTATCCTATTATTCCATTTTATGTATTCTATTAAATGCAGATTTGATAATCCATGACTTTTTTTTAATTATTTTGCGATGTAATGTAAGGCTGTTTACATAAAACGGCAGTTGTGACGGAACTATGAATATTAATTGGAGCCCAAGCACATCTGCCCATTTGGGTTTTTCCTCTGTTTCTCTAAATTCCTCATCTTGGATTCGCTCGGTCTTATTTACACATCGACTGAAAAGCCACAAATGAGCTGCATCGAAATTGGTATGCAGCCTCGGAACCTCATTTCCCCTAACATATCCCAAAAAATGTTGCACACGTTTCCTTAGTATAATTTTCTCTTTTGCTACCACATGCACTTTTGTATGTACATTTTCATAATACGTGTAAATGTTGGCTTTATTTATTTATTTATTTATTTTTTGCTCGTTTGTTTGTTTGTCGAACTGCTTTGCAAAATTCTGGGGGGAAAAAAATAAATCCATCCGGAGTCATTTATTTGTTTTGGGGGGAAAAAATAAAAATGAAAGCAGAGGAACCAAGCTTTTTAATGAGGTTTAAATTCCCTTTGGTCTTGATCCCAGCTTCAGTGGGGAATTCAACCCCCCCACTCATCCCGACTGCCACTCAAAAGGCCAACGTACTTATCTGCAGAAGACTTTAACTGGCAGGGATGATGTTTGCAGTGTAAGGAATTCTATTTTTGCTTCAAAACAAATAACATCTTGTCTATGCTATTCGAAGCCATGTGAGTGAATTTCTTGATTCCAAAGTTGTGAAAAAAAAAACCCGTTGCCTTGAAATCCTGATCCAGACGCCGTAGTCTGGCTGCATGATTGGGTTTAAATTAGGTTGAGTTTGCATAACATTCACAGCTCATGTTTTAACCTAGTTTGTTGCTGTGTTGCACTAACTGGGCTACGTAGGTATTTTAAGAGCCACATCAATAAAGAACCTGTTTGGTGTTGTGGTTAAAGCCTCAGTCTAGAAACTGGGAGACGGTGAGTTCTAGTCCTGCTTTAGCCATGAAAGCCAATTGGCTGACTTTGGGCCAGTCACTAGGAGATGGTGAGTTCTAGTCCTTCCTTAGGCATGAAAGCTAACTAAGTGACTTTGGATCAGTCTCCAGAAACTGGTGAGTTCTAGTCCCACCTTAGGCATGAAATCTAGCTAGGTGTCAGACTTCGATGCTATCTCAAAATAAATGAATTTCCAAACTGCCAATCTTTAAGGAAATCTTTTCTTTATTCGAGCACAGCAACCGGATCATGACTCGATGCGGACAAGACTGACCTTTTGCCCCCCAATCCCTCCCTTTCCGATCCCCAATTATCTGCTTCTCATTGGCTATCTTCCAAGTCACTCTCCTGACTTCTTGTCTCGTCATTTCACAGGAATGTCCCCCCTCCCTTCATTTCCACGGTGACCAAGCTTCAAAGGGATTTAGCAGGCAAAAGTCCAGGGTTTATCTTGTAATTACAATTGTACAATCTTCCTTTCTATGTCAGCGGTGAGACGCTGACACTAGGTGACTTTTGGGCCAATCACTGGGAGACAGTGAGTTCTAGTCCTTTCTTAGGCATGAAAGCCAGCTTGGTGACCTTGGGCCAGTCAAACATGTCAGCCCTAAGAAGCAGGCAATGGCAACCCATTTCTGAAATTTTGCCAAGAAAACTTGTGCAGGGATTTGAGCAGGCCGTTGTCAGGAGTCAACACCGTCTCGAAGGCACAACCATCACCAATAACAACAACAATAACAACAACAGAAGACACATGAACTTGGGAAATTGGGTTAATTGAATAAGCCAGGGTGCATTGAATTGGAAGTATGCCTTCCATGCAAATGCAGCTATTTTGAAAACCTTATTTTTTAAAAAAAAAAATTAAAAAATCTGACATTTTAGGAGACCATAATGGAAGATGATGAGATCGAAGATGAAGAAAGGAAACAGCTGAGTTGGTTTTTCTTTTTTTAATTCTTTCCCACCGCTAGCTTGATTGAAATCGCTAGTTTTGCCTCGCTCGTGTTGATTGGGTGGAACCTAATTTAGATCCTGATTCAAACCAGAATGTGACCCAGAGACAGCTGGAAATGGATGTTCCCCCTTTCAACACAACACAACGCAACGCAACCGAGCTATTTAGAGACCGTGTGACTTCCACTGTTTCCTTAAAAAAGCTCCAACTTACACAAAACCTTTTTTTTTTTTTTGTTCTGTTATGCCTCTCAATAGTTCTGACTTTCCGAGAAAACACCTTTTCACCTCTTGCATTTATTTTTGCCCGGTAGGAAACTGAAGGTAGTATCATACCTTTCTAGCATTTCTAGCAAAATTGGATTTCTTATAAGAGCAGACTCTAGCTGGGAGGGAATTCTGTGATCTTGCTCTGGCAGATTTGAGTAGCTCTGTCTTGAAGGAAGTTCGGCTAACGTTCATTATTGTGTGTCTATGTGTGTCAAATCAGTCTTGAGACCCTGCAGTCTTCTTGGTAAGAGTTCAGAAATGGGTTGCCATTGCCTGCTTCTTAGGGCTGAGATTGGACAAGCATTTGTCTGGAATGGTATAAAATCTCCTGCTTGAGCAGGGGGTTGGACTAGAAGACCTCCAAGGTCCCTTCCAACTCTGCGATCCTGTTAACTTCAGTAAATTGTGAATATAGATAGATATTCGTTGAGACTTTTCAGAGGCGGAAGGCAAGCATTAGGATGTTCTATTTTTATTTTTGAAAAATTGGAGTTGTTTTTTTTTTTCCCCTCTTCTCCCCAGGATGCATCTCACACCAAGACACATATCAAGTGTCTAGATAATAAGTGACATAGCACAGAAGGGAATTGGTGAGCACCGTTTCGACTCTGTGCACACTGAGCAAGGATTTTTCATTTCATCCATCATTCACAGCTCGCTGCAGTGCTTCCAAAAGTCACTTAAACTCATCCTGTCTAGCAAACGATGGGATGGAAAAAGGCCAAAAACTCAGTGCCACGTCCCCTTGTATTGCGGTAGCTCTGGGCTTAGAGGATGCAAGACAGCCAGGAGTCATGATGGTTACCAAGATTGAGATGTATATTGGAGCAGCGGTCACCAACTGGTGGTCCATGAGAAAATTTTGGTAGTCCGCAGAAAAATTATTTGCATTTTTTTAATATTGCACTGAATCAGAGGTCCTCAAACTATGGCCCCTGGGCTGGATACATGCAATGAACATGTTGCTGCAGAGAGTCTCCCCCTTTGGGGTCTTTTTGTGCAGGTCGGAGGAGGGCAGAAATTCCGACTTGGGGTCTGCTTCGGCCTCCTGGTGTGGGGCTTTGGGCGAAGGCTGGAGGGAAGCGCCACTGGTGGCAAAGAGACGGAGGGCCTCATTCCAGTGGGACTGCCTCATGGACTGGAACTGGCTCACCATCTCAGCCCGCTGAGCCTCCAGGCGCCAGTACCTGGCCTTGCACTCAGCAGGTCTTCCCTCTGTTTGGAAAGCCTATGCTCCTAGTCCTCAGTGAGGTGCTTCTGCTGAGCCTCCTTCTCGGTCAGATCCAATTTGAACTGAGCCAGCTGTGGTGGCTGCTTAGCTCTAACACCTGCTTCCTGTTGGGGCCCTAAGGAGCCCGGATAGACAGGCGAGGAGAGGCTGGGAGGGGAGGGGCAAGGAGAGGCCAGCGAGGTGCTCCTTGACATGAGTGACATCGAGTTGACCACACCCACCCAGTCACATGACCACCTAGCCAGGACAAATGCCAGGGTTCCAGAAAACCCCCAACTTCTAGTAAAGACTCTGAAGCAAGCATTTTTCAAAGTTCTATTTACTAGAATAGGTAAACTGGCACATCTGGGAAAACCCGAATCTGAGAGATCCGGGTTTTCCCTCAGTAAATCAAAACCCCCCAAAACCATCCCCTCACTCCTCAGTCGATCACATGCTCCAAGAGACCTCACTCTGACTACTCCTTCTCCGGATGCAGGATGGCCCTGACCTTGACCGACAGGAAGAATGCTATTAGGTCTACAGAAAACCAGTGGTGGGAGTCTACCGGTTTGCACCGGTTCGGTAGAACCGGTTGTTAAGTAGTTAAGCAATTCGGGGATATGTGTGCATAGGGACTACTCGGAGGGCTGAAAAAGTTATTTTTGACCGGTTCTTGCACTTTTGACTGGTCCTCGCACTTACGATGGTCCTCACCTTTTACGTTTTGCACCCTATCTTGTCACCGTGGTGAAGAGAAGCAGTTGTGAAATGAGTGACACGGTTATTAAGAATGCTGCAACGGGCATAAATGTGAGGATGGTCATAAGTGTGAGAACCGGTCAGAAATGACTTTTTTCAGCCCTCTGAGTAGTCCGTATGCACATAGCCACGGCCACCCGGTCACATGACCACCAAGCAACACCCACCCGGTCACATGATCATTAAGCCATGCCCCCCCCAAATAAGCCACACCCACAGAACCGGTTGTTAAAAAAAATTGAATCCCACCACTGCAGACAACCCCTCTACTAAATCCCTCCTCCTACTTTCCCACGCATGAGAAAGTGGCAGCATGGAAGCTTCCGGCATAATATGGCTTCCAAAGCTGACACCAAGATCGTTTCCCTCTGAAATAGATTTTTGGTGCTTGGACCTCTTTCAGGAGCATCACCAAGCTCCCTTGGCATGTTTTGGCTCTCACCTCTACTATCTAAAGAAGATCTCCTGGAGACTCCTGGTGTCCTGGAGGCTCTTCATCATCCCCATCACAACCTTGTTTCTTGGACTTCTCCAAGAACTTAGGAATTCTGGGGTTCTCTGGAAAAGCTTCCAAACTCCTTATATATATATATATATATATTTTAAAAAAACCAACTACAAAGAGGTGCAAAATTGCACGTTGCTGTAGAAACCGAAGAGGGACATTGTCATTTCGGTCACAAGTTCAGCCTTCCTTACTGTTTCCTCTCTCTGCCACCCCCCTCCCCCTTGCCTTTGAGTTCTCCAACAGAGGTGAATTCTATTATTTCTTTTGAATCTCTGGACGCCTGTGACATCTGCTCTCAAGTTTCAGGAGGTTTACTCCTGCCGTAAAATATTCATCCTGAGTGCTAGCTGTAGGTCAACCTCTATTATGTAGGGCGTCCAGGGCAGCCAGGAATGGACCCCATGGAATAAGGTACAGGGCATGCATATCTAATATCTTCGTGGAGCAGCATTCTCCAGCCCCTCGTTGCATGGTTAATTGGAGGGCGTTAACTACCAGAGTGAGTCCCAAAAATCTAGCCAGGGGGAAGAGGCAGGATGCCATCTTGAGATCTCATTTAGGAACAGAACATAGAATCATAAGGTTGAAAAGGACCTCAAAAGCAGGGGTGAAATCCAGCAGGTTGTGACAGGTTCTGGAGAACCGGTAGCGGAAATTTTGAGCAGTTCGGAGAACCGGCAAATACCACCTCTGGCTGGCCCCAGAGTGGGGTGGGAATGGGGATTTTGCAATATCCTTCCCCCAGGAGTGAGGAGGGAATGGAGATTTTGCAGTATCCTTCCCCTGCCACGCCCACCAAGCCACGCCCACAGAACCAGCAGTAAAAAAAAATTGGATTTCACCAGTGCTCAAAAGTCTTATAGTCCAACCCTTTGCTGAAGGCAAGGAGACCTTAGGCCCATGATGGCGAACCTATGACACGCGTGCCCAAAGTGGCATGTGGAGCCATGTCGCCTGGCATGCTCGGCGTCACCCGTTCCTCTTCTGGGTTACTGGCACGCATGTGCACGCGACAATCAGCTGGCCTTTGTGCGTGCAGCTGTGCTGGAAACCGGAAGAGCTAGTCTTCTGTTTTCCGGTGTGCGCATGCACGCCGGCCAGCTGATCGGGGCGTGTACACATGCATGTGTCAGCTCTTCAACCTGCATTTACTCTAGTGCTGACATAAGAAGAAGAAGCGAAGGCATCTGGAAAGGGACGGCTGACTTTTCACCTACTTATTTTCCCTGGAGATAATGTTTCCAAGGAGATGAGATGGGAGGGGGGAATTCCTTTGAGTTGGAGTAGATTAGGGGTAGAATGACTTGGAAGATGGCCAATGAGTGCAGGGGAGTGGGGAACGGAAAGGGAGGGTTTTGGGGCTGGACGTCAGTGTTGGCTTCGTATGGAGTCATGTTAGGATGTCATGCTCAATAAAAAGGAGTTTTTTTCTGCAAGGATTCTGTTTGAAATGCATCTTATTCGAGACGACCACGAAACTTGACAGAAAGCCAATACTGACGTCCAGCCCCAAAACCCTCCCTTTCCGTTCCCCACTCCCCTGCAGTAACCGGAAGATTTGCTGGCCGGAAACCGGAAGTAGTTTTTCCAGCATGTACATGCCTCCTGGGCAGCTCCTCTTTCTGGTTGCAGCCCTGACAAACGTGCGCGTGAAGTGTTCCCTTTTTGGCACTTGGTTCGACGTGCATGCACATGATGTTTGCCATCACTGCCTTATACCATCCTAGTCAAATGGTCATCCAATCTATTTTTGGAAACCTCCAGTGATGGAGCATCTACAACTCCAAGAGGCAAGCTGTCCCATTGATTAATGGCACTCAGTGTTCTCCAATGGCTAAACGATGTAATATCCGCCCATAAGTTTAGGCCGCTCTAGTAACTGCTTATACATTATTTAATTCTATTCATCATTTTATTCATCATTTTTATTGCGTGTTTTAAAATAATACACAGTAGAGACACATGCATCAAAATATATAGGTTTGTATATTTATATTTATATTATTATATTTATTAAATTTTTATACCGGCCCCTCTCCCGAAGGACTCGGGGCGGTGAACAGCCAAGATTAAAAAAAAACATACAATATAAACATTAAAATACATTTAAAACAAAATTAAATCCAAAATGGCTCCCCAATTTAAAACGCCTTACCCATAACCCTATAATTAAAACAAATTTAAAATTTCCACATTAAAAGGGGGAAGATTTAGGCCAAATTGTGAATGGTATGCCGTTTTTGTGAATTTGATGCACTCATGCTGTATTCTGTTATGCCGTATGAAATAATTAACAGAATAACAAGAGTTGGAAGGGAGCTTGGAGGTCTTCTAGTCCAACCCTCTGCTTAGGCAGAAAACCCTACACCACTTCAGACAAAGGGTTATCCAAGCTCTTCTTAAAAACTTCCAGTGTTGGAGCAATTACAACTTCTGCAGGCAAGCTGTTCCACTGATTAATTGTTCTCACTGTCTGGAAATTTCTCCTTCGTTCTAGGTTGCTTCTCTCTTTGATTAGTTTCCACCCATTGTTTCTTGTCCTGCCTTCTGATGCTTTGGAGAATAGCTTGACTCCCTCTTCTTTGTGGCAGCCCCTGAGATATTGGAAGACTCCTATCCTGTCTCCCCTAGTCCTTCTTTTCATTAAACTAGACATACCCAATTCCAGCAACCATTCATCGTATGTTTTAGCCTCCGGTCCCCTAATCATCTTGGTTGCCCTTCTCTGCACTCTTTCTAAAATAGCATTATAAAATAACAGAATTGGAAGGGACTTTGGAGATCTTCTATTCCAAAGCAGGGGACATTATACCATTTCAGACCAATTTTTCTTTAAAACCTCTAATGATGGAGCACCCACAACTTCAGGTGGCAAGTTGTTCCACGGGTTAATTGTTCTCACTGTCAGGAAATTCCTTCTTAGTTCTAGGTTGCTTCGCTCCTTGATTAGTTCCCATCCGTTGCTTTTTGTCCTGCCTTCAGGGGCTTTGGAGAACAGGTTGACTCCCCCCACCTCTCTTCTTTGTGGCAGCCTCAATAAATAAATCAGCGAGTAAGTAAGTATCAAGAAAAAGGGAATTCATCCAAAGGACCGTGCAGAGGAGATAACGTCCCTGCCTTTCTTTCGATCCAGACTTCTTTCCGACATAACCTTAGAAAGAAAATCTAAGCAGACAGTGAATGATCCATTCCACTCTGTGTGATTTTTTAGCAGTTGGTCTTTGGACAAGAATCACATTATAGTCCTGTGACAGCCGAGAGAGTCTCTATATCAGGTTGATGGAGCAGATTTATTCCCTCATCCCGTCACCCAGAGTGAGGCAGAGCTCCGCAACCGTTTCCAAGGCGAGAGAGCCAGTTGTCTTTGATGAGCCTCGATAAATGCTTCAATAGTTACTTTTTAATTGCTTTATTGCCAGAAGTTTTCAATGAAGCCATAAAAATAGCGGAGGGGAGGGGAGACCGGTCTAATTGCCTCAAGATGGATATGTAACGCATAAATTTCTTGTTTAATGGAACTGGTAATAGACCACCTGTTTCAGTTCGCTTTTTTTCTTTCCCCCATTCAGCGCCCGAACGAATAGTTTGCTCTCCTGTGTAGGGAGCGAAATCACAATGGCGCACTTGAAGATTCGGTGGGCGCCCTTCCCGCTCCCCGCCTTGATTTTTTTTTGTTTTTTTAAATACTTCATCGAGGGACCTTCAATCTTATTTCGTGGAAGATTCCGAACTCATTAAGTTTGCCGTAAGGAGAATAAGAATTTTTTTAAAAAAAAATCAATTCGTGCACGGTGCTTATAGCGATTTCCATCGTCAGCCAGCTTCCCTCCTCATCTTGGCCTTGTTTTGTTTTAGACTTGGGTGGAATTATGGACATGGGTGATGGAGAGTTTACTTGGTGAATTATCAGATAGAGACCCCAAAGGTGCTTTTTCAGGAGGTAAGTGGACTTTCGGGTTTTTTCTTCTGAAGATGTTTCACTTCTCATCCAGGAAGCTTCTTCAGCTCTGACAGGATAGTGGGGGATGGAAGGATTTATATTCTTTGCAGACTGCTGGACATCTGCATCCTTTTAGAGAGTTGTCTAAATGATGACTCAGCGGAAATTTTGAGTAGTTCGGAGAACCGGCAAATACCACCTCTGGCTGGCCCCAGAGTGGGGTTGGAATGGAGATTCTGCAATATCCTTCCCTCAGGAGTGGGGAGGGAATGGAGATTTTGCAGTATCCTTCCCCTGCCACACCCCCAAGCCACGCCCACCAAGCCATGCCCACAGAACAGTAGTAAAAAAATTCGGATTTCACTACTGGCCTTACCTCTTCTTCTTTGGGGCAGCCCCACAAACAGGGGTGGGACTCTACCGGTTCGGACCAGTTTGGGTGAACTGGTAGCTCCGACGATCAGCTGGGAGCAAACCGGTAGCTCCGACGATCAGCTGGGAGCAAACCGGTAGCTCCGACGATCAACTGGGCCGGCCCATCCCTGCCCTTTACTTACCTTTATCTTCGCAGCTGATTAGCGCGGCAGAATGGATTGCCGCACGTCAGCTGTTTTAATTCCCTAGCACTAACGCGGAAGGTGATTTTTAGGTTAACTGTGCACATGCGTGCAATCACCGAACCAGTTGTTAAACTGGAAGGATCCCACCACTGCCCACAAATATTGGAGCACTGCTATTCATGTCACCAAGATCTTCCTTCTCCCCATTAATGGACTTCTCCTGGGCAGGCTGCCCAGCTTTACAGCACTGGGTGCAGGAGAGCTGAGCCGGCCATTTGTTTAGCGCTTCCTGACGTAATAAACTCCAGAGTTTATCAGTTCTCAAAACGCCGGAGTTTTGAGAAGCGATCTCCCTGGAGCGAAATCTAACCCACTGCGAAGTAATTGGTTCCATGAATGGAAGCTGTTTTGGAATTTACACAGCACACTTAATGCATTCCCCCAGGCCCAGTGTAGATAATCTCTTCTATGGGGCCGTCGGGCGCAAAACAGCATCCGTCTTTTTAGGTGAGAAAAAGAGACACCGAGGCTGTAATATTGTTCTAGTCATTGTGGATCCCAGCTTATATCAGGACCCAGCTGCCTTCTGACCACCACAGCAATTCGCAAGGTCAATTCATTGACTTCTGAGTGCCAGACGCAGATGTGCTGGGATGACGGATGGAGCTAGAAAAGCAGAATGACAGAGTTGGAAGGGGCCTTGGAGGTCTTCTAGTCCACCCCTCCTACTCAATCAGGAGACCCTATACCGTTCTGGCCAAATGGCTGTCCAATCTTTTCTTTAAAAACCTCCAGTGTTGGAGCACCCACCAACTTCTGGAGGCCAGCTGTTCCACTGGTTAATTGTCCTCACCATCAGGAGGTTTCTCCTTAGTTCCAGGTTGCTTCTCTCCTTGATTAGCTTCCATCTGTTGCTTCTTGTCCTGCCTTCAGGTCAGGGGTGAAATCCAGCAGGTTCTGGAGAACCGGTAGCGGAAATTTTGAGTAGTTCGGAGAACCGGCAAATACCACCTCTGGCTGGGCCTCAGAGTGGAGTGGGAATGGAGACTTTGCAATATCCTTCCCCCAGGAGTGGGGTGGGAATGGAGATTTTGCAGTATCCTTCCCCTGCTACGCCCACTAAGCCACGTCCACAGAACCGGTAGTAAAAAAAAAAATTGAATTTCACCACTGCTTCAGGTGCTTTGGAGAAAGGTTGACCCCCTCTTCCTTGGGGCAGCACCTTAGATATTCAAACAGTCCCATCCATGTTGCCTGACTCAATCTTCAAACAGTTCGTTTGGCTTCCCCAATGTAAAGAATTTTGAATTTCCGTTCTCAATTCTTATTTCTTCCTGGATTGAAAACAAAAATAGGGGGCGTGGGGGCTGTTTTAAAATACGTATCAGGCCTGGCGCTATTGCCAACGGTTGTTTGGGATGTAATTTGATCCCTCCGGCTTCATTAGCCGAGTTCTTGGATTCAGTTTTATGTTCACACAACCACTGGAAGCTCCCCGAGGCCGTGATTCAGTTACGGGGGTCTCGGGAAGAGGATTGGAGCACGCCTATAAAAAAAAACCAACAACAATACACCCTTGACAGGGTACGATAACATTTTTTGGCAAGCTTCATTTGCAAATATCCCATCAAGGCAAGGCCTAAAAGATTGGCCTGTTGGGTAGCCGTATTCTACTGGGGTCCACATAAAAACAGGCCAGGTTTGAATGGTGCCAGCTTGACATTTCATTTTTTTTTTAAAATCATACCCTGAGGATCTTCTGACCCCAATTCCTTCACGCATACGAGACGCCGAATTGTAGATCTCTCTCGAGTCGTAATGTTCTAGAATTTGCACAAAGCAACGTACGTGTCTCAGCACGAGAACGATCCATCTGCAGTCCGTCTGCGTGTCAGGAATGGGCATATGCTCCCGCAAAGAAATGTTTGTTATTTATTCACTTAGAAAATAGAACAACAGAGTTGGAAGGGACCTTGGAGGTCTTCTAGTCCAACCCAATCACCAGGAGACCGTGAGTTCTAGTTCCGCCTTAGCCATGGAAGCCAGTTGGGTGACTGTGAAGGTTCCAACAGATGTCCTAATTCAGGGGGTCGGCAACCTTAAACACTCAAAGCGCCACAAACGTCCTAACCGGAAACCCCCCATTCAATTCTGGAGCTGACCGGAAGTCCACTTCCCCCACCATAGAATCTCCTCCTAGTGCTGCGGCGTCCTTTTTCCTCTACCTGCTCTAACCGAAAGCCCTATCAATTTTGGAGCCGACCAGCGACAGGGAGCCGCAGCAGAGGGATGAACCTTTCTCTTCCTTTTTTTTTTCCCTTTAATTTATATGCCGCCCTTCTCCGGAGACTCAGGGCGGCTTACAATGCGTTAAGCAATAGCCTTCATCCTTTTGTATATTTATATTATTGCCCCCACAATCTGGGTCCTCATTTCACCTACCTTAGAAAGGATGGAAGGCTGAGTCAACCTTGAGCCTGGCGAGATTCGAACTTACAGTAATTGCAGACAGCTGGTGTTAATAACAGGGTGCTTTAGACCACTGTACTACGGGCTCCTACAACTTTTCCCACAACCACAATCCTGTGAGGTGGGTTGGGCTGAGAGAGAGAGACTGGCCCAAGGTCACCCAGCCAGCTCTCATGGCTAATCTCCTGGTGATTGGCTCAAGGTCAGCCAGCTGGGTTTCATGCTTAAGGTAGGACTAGAACTCACCCTCTCCTAGTGATTGGCCTGAAGTCACCCAGCTGTTTTTCATGCTGAAGGCAGAACTAGAACTCACCATCTCCTAGTGATTGGCTCAAAGTCACCCAGCTGTTTTTCATGCCCAAAGCAGAACTAGAACTCATTGACTCCTGGTGATTGGCCCAAAGTCACCCAGCTGGCTTTCATGCTGAAGGCAGAACTAGAACTCACCATCTCCTAGTGATTGGCTCAAAGTCACCCAGCTGTTTTTCATGCCCAAAGCAGAACTAGAACTCATTGACTCCTGGTGATTGGCCCAAAGTCACCCAGCTGGCTTTCATGCTGAAGGCAGAACTAGAACTCATTGTCTCCTAGTGATGGGCTCAAAGTCACCCAGCTGTTTTTCATGCCGAAAGCAGAACTAGAACTCATTGACTCCTGGTGATTGGCCCAAAGTCACCCAGCTGGCTTTCATGCTGAAGGCAAGACTAGAACTCACAGGCTCCTGCTTTCTAGCCTGGTGCTCTAACCACTAAACCAAACTGTCTCTCAATATATGGCACCACCCCCCAACCCACCCCAAAAAACCCGATACCATGAAGTCTCAGGATTCTGGATTTGTTTTGTCTTTATTATTATTATTATTATTTTTTACCTTAGAGGATCGTAGATGACGTTTTTCTAACAATTGTCAATAAAATCCCGCTCGTTCATCTTTTACCGGGTGCAGTTTTTATAATGGGTTTTTCGTCTGCGAAGTTGAGCATACGGTCCTAAAAGAGCCCTTAAATGGGGTTTTATTCTTTGTACTTTTGGTTTTTATGATGATCTATTTGATACTTAGAAGCCAGACGTGTGTGCTTCTTCGTTCTCCTTCGCTCTCCCTTGCGGGCAATATGAAAAAACAATTCAAAGCAATGCAGATTTCCCCAGTCCCTTAAGGATGAATTTATTGGTTTTTCGGGAGGAGGGAAAGGGTCTCCTCACAACGATGGGGGAGGTTTTTCAAGCAATTTTTCTGCCCTAAATGGATTGCTCCATCTGTGAGTTGGCATTTCGAAATGACATGTGTATTTACGTGGTTAAAGACGATGAGAGCTCTAGCTGTAACTCACATTCCATTCCATCAATCCCAACATGCAATTTTAATTAGGAGATCAGCAACTATTTAGCAGAGAGTCCCTTTGGTGTAGTGGGTAAGGCATCAGGCTAGGAGCTAGAAGATGGTGAGTTCTAGTCCCATCTTAAGCATGGAAGCTGGCTGGATGACTTTCAGTCAATGACCAGGGGATGGTGAATTCTAGTCCCCTTAGGTATGGAAGTCATCTAGGTGACTTTCAACCAATCACCAGGAGACGGTGAGTTCTAGTCCCTCCTTAGGCATGGAAGTCATCTGGGTGACTTTCAACCAATGACCAGGAGACGGTAAGTTCTAGTCCCACCTTAGGCATGGAAGCTGGCTGGATGACTTTCAGTCAATGACCAGGGGACGGTGAATTCTAGTCCCACCTTAGGCATGGAAGTCATCTGGGGGACTTTCAACCAATCACCAGGGGACGGTGAATTCTAGTCCCACCTTAGGCATGGAAGTCATCTGGGGGACTTTCAACCAATCACCAGGAGACGGTGAGTTCTAGTCCGACTTTAGGCATGGAAGCTGGCTGGATGACTTTCAGTCAATGACCAGGGGACTGTGAATTCTAGTCGCACCTTAGGCATGGAAGTCATCTGGGGGACTTTCAACCAATCACCAGGAGACGGTGAGTTCTAGTCCCACCTTAGGCATAGAAGCTGGCTGGATGACTTTCAGTCAATGACCAGGGGACGGTGAATTCTAGTCGCACCTTAGGCATGGAAGTCATCTGGGGGATTTTCAACCAATCACCAGGAGACGGTGAGTTCTAGTCCCACCTTAGGCATAGAAGCTGGCTGGATGACTTTCAGTCAATGACCAGGGGACAGTGAATTCTAGTTGCACCTTAGGCATGGAAGTCATCTGGGGGACTTTCAACCAATCACCAGGAGACGGTGAGTTCTAGTCTAATTCCTGGGAAAAAGTAGATCTGTTGAGATGGAGGAATATTCAACATCCACCCACCCATCCATCCATCCATCCATCCATCCATCCATCCATCCATCCATCCCACTTCTCTCTTGCAAAGCTGGAGAATGCAAGTTGACTTTTAATGGCTTTTTGGAGTCATCCATGGCTCTAAAAACAGGGAGAAGAGGAGTCAATACCTTTTTAAGAAGGAGTCATTTTCACAGATTGGGAAGCGGCATCCAGATCACAAAATCACAGAGTTGGAAGGGACTCTGGAGGTCTTCTAGTCTAACTTTCTGCTTATGCAGGAAGCCCTACACCATTCCGGACAAATGGCTGTCCAATCTCTTCTTAAAAACCTCCAGTATTGGGGTACCCACAACTTCTGAAGGCAAGGTTGTTTGTTCTCCCTGTCAGGAAATTTCCCCTTAGTTCTAGGTTGCTTCTCTCCTTGATGAGTTTCCATCCATTGCTTCTTGACCTGCCTTCAAGTACTTTGGAGAATAAGTTGATCCCCTCTTCTTCGAGGCAGCCCCTCAAATATTGGGAAACTGCTATGGTTCACCCCTAGTCTTTCTTTTCATCATAGTAGACATTATCCAATTTCTGAGTTTTCGAAATGATCAGATGCCACGATCCTTTCCCCTTCCAAAGGGCATCAGTGCAAGTACCAAATCCAAGAATTCCATCAACGTGGAAGTTATGTATTGAGCTGTTGGCCTCCAGGAAGCCAGAAGGGTGGAAGATTTTCAGCTGCCTTGCTTCACGCAGAGGAACAAATTACGAGATTGACCGGCTAAACAGAATATGTTTCGTGGGCATTGCGCAGAATCCTTGACAATTCCCAGTGGTATCCGTGGCCTTCAGTCAGAGCGGTCCTTGATTAAAATAGATCAATTTGGAAACAGATCACTGAAGCTTCAGGGTCTGAAAACTTCACCGGAAGGGAATGGCAAATAACATTTACAGACCTCTCTCAACTCTTTTGCCAACTCATCCATAATGAGTTTATGACAAGTCAATTAAGCAGAAAGCTTTGTTCCCCATCGGCATGGGGGGGGGGAGGTGTTTCTAAAAGGAAAAAAAAAAAGAAGAAGGGGGAAAAAAGAAGAAGGAGAGAAAGGAAACCATTTCGTACAAAACTGATAGATAACTCCCAGCGTTCGGGTCTCCTTGGAGATCTGGATTTCGAGACGCGGAAAGCTGCAGAAGGGGTTTAGCATCAATCTAGGTTTGTTTTGAACAGTTTGTGACATGGGTATAAATAGTTGTCAGATTTTTCAAAGGAAATTACTGCTTTGGGTTGCCCGAGGTACTAAATTTCTAACGTGCAACAGCTTACCTATACTTGCGGTATATATCCAAATACATCTCAGTATACAGCAGAGGTGTCAAAGTCGATTTCATTGAGGGCCGCAACAGAGTTGTGTTTGACCTCACAGGGCCGAGAGTAGTGGTGCAGCATGACTTGGGGGTGGGCATGGCCGTGGTGGGCGTGGCCAGCTCAACATCACTCGTGTCGGGGGCGCCTGACAGACCAGCTCAGAGAGCACCAACCATGTCGTCCTCCTCCTCCTCCTCCTCCTCCTCCTCTCCACAAACCTTACCCCCTTCCACCACTGATGATGTTCCCTAGCTGGGCCAGGAAATGTCTGCAAGAAAACAACGAAGCTCAGAGAACACCAAGGACCCCATAGTTCTTCTCGTCCTCCTCCTCTCCACAAACCTTACCCCCTTCCAGGACTGATAATGTTCCCTAGCTGGGCCAGGAAATGTCTGCAAGAAAATAACCAAGCTCAGAGAGCACCAAGGACCCCTCATTAGCATTGCAGTTTTCAGGTGCACCTATGCACAGGTACGAGAGCGTAAGTGAGCCGCTCCTGTAGTGTAGGAGGGTAACATTAACAAGACAGATCTCAGATTATTTCAATCAATACTCAGAAGCTTAAGCAAGGAAAGACATTTTCAAAAGCAAGAGAATAAAAGTTAGCAGTAACATTAAATCAGAAGAAGCAGCCTGACTGGAAAACTCTGCATGACATTTTAAGATGCCTCCGAGCCCTAAAATACAATGATTGAATTCATTATCTCTCTGCAGCACACTTGTACAATTTTCTTCCCAATTCTTTTTATTAACGGGAGCCCAACATAAAATATTCCACCATTCTGAAATATAATACGGGGAAAGGTTCAGTCGTTTTTTTTTTTTAACCGATGAAGAGTATTCTGCTACTCTTTTAACGATAGGCAGACGAATTAATTAAACATCGTCAAGCAAGAGTTAACTTCAGGTTCTTTCTCCAGATCGGTCATTAGTTTGAGCAAAACAATATTCCACAAAACTTGGATGGCCAGCCAATCAAATTTTGATAAATCTTGCAAAAAGCATAGTATTGTTTAGATTTTTTTTTTCTCGGTGCATCATTTTTAACGATTGCTTTATTTCGGCGTTTTCAAAGTATATTAATAGAATAGAATAGAATAGAATAGAATAGAATAGAGTAGAGTAGAGTAGAGTAGAGTAGAGTAGAGTAGAGTAGAGTAGAGTAGAGTAGAGTAGAATAGAATAGAATTCTTTATTGGCCAAGTGTGATTGGACACACAAGGAATTTGTCTTTGGTGCATATGCTCTCAGTGTACATACGTCAAGAATCATAAGGTACAACACCTAATAATAGTTATAGGGTGCAAATAAGCAATCGAATCATACTAGGAAAAAAATCAATATAAATCGTAAGGATACCAGCAAAAAAGTTAACAGTCATGCAGCCATAAGTGGGGGGAGATGGGTGATAGGAACTTATACATACGATTCTAATATTGATTTATATATATAAAAATAACAATATACTAAATTTCGATCATACATTCTGTGTCAGTTCCATTTCCACTTGTTTGTTACTACGTTTCAACGCATCTTCTTCATTTAATCTTTCCTTGCCTTTTATACCTCTCCTCTAACCATTCATACCATTTTTCCCATACCATGTAGTATCCTGTTTCCTCCTTATCTTGTATTTCTTTGGTGAGTTTGTCCATCTCTGCGCACTCCAAAACTTTTCAGATCAAATTTTCTTCTGTTGGTATATTACTATTTCCCCAATTTTGTGCATGTTGTTTTACTTTTGGGCACGTCTACCACTTTATTTTTTTTTTCCAGCCTGAAAGGTATTTTGGATTTCTGCAAACTTGGGGCTTCCTCTTGAGGATCGCAGAGCCTCCTTCCTGTTATATGTGTGACCTAATTTAGAGCTGCGCAGTATAAACAATTGTGTTGACTGTTAGGGGATGTGCTAATCCCTTCATTCAGACATGTCTTCGGGGTAGCCTGGAATGGAATTCTTAACAGAGTCTTGGATTTTGTGTTCTTGGTGGCAGAGAAGGGTTGGTTTAGTGTCTCTCTGTATGTGTTTGCATAAGTTAATGTTCGAAATAGCTCCGGCACATCTCGGAGGAGAACCAGGGCTGCTGTCTCCTTTTGAACAGAGCTGCTGGATTGTCTGCCAAATCCAACTTCACATCATGACTGGCGGCCGTTTCCTCAACTCCGAGCCTTGCCAAGGACTGCCAGCTGCGTGGCGCTACAGCCATTTGTACTCATAGACAGATGGAGTTCTGTCTGGGGCCAGGAAGTCGCATTGATGTGTGCCAGGAGTCAGGCAATTGCGACCGAATATCAGAAGGAACATCGCCGAGCCAAAAAGTGTGTACATAAAGCGTATGAGAGTGTAAAAAGGGGATTTTTTTTTTAAAAAAGGGGTGGTACTTAATTCCCCGGGGTTCGTTATTACATTTCTGAACCAAAGAGCTGTAAAAAAAAATTACAAATGACTCAGGGGCGCATCGTGCTGCCAACCTTGTTTTACGAGGTGCTCCGGCATCCCTGCATTCAGTCCCAGGCAGTGGTGGGATTCAGCCAGTTCGCACCATTTCGGGAGAACCAGTTGTTAACTTTCTGAACAGTTTGGTGAACTGGTTGTTGGAAGAAATCATTAGGGCAGAGAACCGGTTGTTAAATTATTTGAATCCCACCACTGGTCCCAGACATGCAGAAAAATCACCTCACGTTCCCCCCCCCCCACAAACACACACGGTTGCTTTTCTTCCTGCTTTTGTGGGAAGGGAAATCGCTGCTGAACTTTCCTTCAAAAGTGGAAAGAATTTTCGTGAAAGTCTGCAGGTGCTCGGTCACTTATGGGGTGCAGTGGGAAGCGACAATGAGTGTGTCAGGAGCCCTACACTGATCTCCTAGTCGTAGGAAAAGAGCAGGCAGAGCTGGGGGGGGAGGTGGAGTTAAACGAGTCATTAGCCTAGAATCCTTACGTCTCATAGAATAGAGGAGAGGAGAGGAGAGGAGAGGAGAGGAGAGGAGAGGAGAGGAGAGGAGAGGAGAGGAGAGGAGAGGAGAAGAGAAGAGAAGAGAAGAGAAGAGAAGAGAAGAGAAGAGAAGAGAAGAGAAGAGAAGAGAAGAGAAGAGAAGAGAAGAGAAGAGAAGAGAAGAGAAGAGTTGGAAGGGCCAAGGACCTTGGAGGTCTTCTAGTCCAACCTCCTGCTTAGGCAGGAAATCCTATACCATTTCAGACAAATGGTATATTGTTGAAAGATTGGAGATAGATGATGTCATATCCTTCCCCTTCGTATCCCTCCTCCTAGAGGTCATCTATCTCCAATCTACAACCTGGTCCTTTCAGCAGTTCCAAGAAGGCTCCACACCCATTGGCACCACTCAGGTGACCCTGAGGACACAGGTAAACCTCCAGGTGACCTTAACGACCCGCTAAAAGAATGCAAATGTCCAGCTGTCTGCAAGGAGTATCAATCCTTCCATTCCCCACTATCCAGTCAGAGCTGAAGAAGCTTCTCGGAGGAGAAGCGAAAGGTCTTCAAAGAAAAACCTGAAAGTCCAGTTGCCTCTTGAGAAAAAAAAGCACTTTTGGGACAACCATGACCTTGGATGATGGAGAACCTCCATAGACATTCTGTGTGGATGGAGGTTTTCAAAAATAGAGTGGACCAGGATGGTACAGTATAAGATCTCCTGCCTTGAGCAGGAAATTGGACTAGAAGACCCCTGAGGTCTTCCTTCCAGCCCGGTAATTCTATGTTTGCATGGTTTTCCGTCGACTGGAAAAAGTTGACCACAGAAACAAGGAAAAAATCAATCAATCAATTCTATCTAAGCTTTCTTCGCCTTAGTTCTTTTCTCGTATAAAGGAATGGTGGACTTAGCAGTTTTTTCCCCACTTCAGTCAAGGAAGTCTTTGTATATGAAACTCCTTTTGGCTCTTCATTATGGTGATCTAAAATAGATGGATCCTGCAAAAGAATTGCCGCCTTTGCTTCCGAAGATTACGATCCCCTTGCTTTTCATTTCCGGATCAGCACCGCGAGTTTTGGGTTCTTTAACATGTTGTTGTCTGACTTGCTCCGAGCGGTACTCCTATCTAATTCCCACAACACGGTCAAATAATTTACTCAGACTGTATAACTATTATTCTTCTCTTCCTCACTAGTATCTATCACTTCCCACTTATGACTATAACCATGTTGCTTGTCTCTTTCAATTTATATTGTTTTTCTTTGTTTCCTAATACGATTTGATAGCTTATTAGTAACCTCGACTATCACTAAGTGTTGTATCCTTTTATTCTTGATGAATGTATTTTATTCTCCTTATGTACTGTTAGGAAATGATTTTACCTAACTTGTTGCGTTGGCAATATATAAACCATCAATATAGCTTTAAGACTGCTGTATTGCATCATACTGTGTCCTGATTGGTTAGCTCTGTAGCCAATGTCCTTAAAAGGGAGCTAGAAACCTGGTTTGTCTCTCTTTGCTTCTATTTGCTAATATCTTTGCTGTTCTTGCTCTCTGATAAATTTGTTTGCTACTGTCTGCAAATACAGAAGAACTGTTAATGTATATGACTATGACTGGTAAGAAGACTTTGTTATTAGATTATCCCTGGACTGTTGTTTAACCATCTACTGCTTTATATCTGAATGACCTGGACTGTTTATTGGACTGTGCCTTATTACTATTTCCTGAAAGGAAACACAACTCAGTGTATCTGTGGGTTGGCTGTGTTATTTCCTAAATACTCTCAATCGCTTTCATGTGCACATCCTTGCTACTCAAGGGTTGCTCTGCGAATTCCTCAACATGTACACTGAGAGCATATGCACCAGCGGTGAAATCCTACCAGTTCGCACCAGTTCAGGCGAACCGGTAGTAAAAAAAAACAACTACTGGTTCCTCCGAACCAATATTTCCGACAATCAGCTGTTTATCAGCGTGATTTAGATTCTAGTGAATCTAAATCACGCGGCACAGCTGTTCCCCCCCTCACTGTTAAGCTTACCTTCCGAAGCCTCCTTTTTCCGTGCGTTTAGTGCGTACTGAATATGCATGCGCACACGCTGTGCATTTTGTGTGCACTGCGCAAGCGCGCACAGCATGTGTTTGGTGTGCACCATGTGTGCACCATGCAGCTCACATGCGCAGCCAGAGAACCAGTAGCAAATCAGTTCGGATTTCACTACTGCTATGCGCCAAAGACAAATTCCTTGTGTGTCCAATCCATTTTGGCCAATAAAGAATTCTCTTCTATTCTATTCCCCAAAATGTCCTTTGCAGTCTTGGGACCGAGATGTAGAAATGGAGGATCTAAGATAATTTCTGTTCTCTCTTGAAGGTCCCCTCAAAACCGATGGCCTAATTGTAAACTGTAATGCGACTGAAGTTGTGAATGATTAATGCTACCAAAATGAAACGATTAAATATGTAGCAAGTGTGCGCCTACCAACTAGATTAATTTAATTTAATTTTTAACCGAGCTTACATTTTAATTTAAATTAATCACCTTTGATTTTGCTTGCATTCGCCGATCGAAAGAACAGCTGTTTCTTTGTAATAATTATGGACAGAATTATGGCCTTTGACCTCCAAATTAGGAAGGGTCTTTGAATGGGCAATGAGAACTTTTCAATGAGTGGGAGGTTTTTGTTTTTTTTTTACATCTGGTGCAGGAACTGGTTAAGAACAAGCATTTGTAATTACAGGCAGTCCTTGAATTACGACAATTGAGCCCAAGGTTTATGTTGCTAAGTGAAACACTTGTGAAGGGAGTTTGCCCCATTATACGACTCTTCCACCTCCTCTTCTTTCTCTTTCTCCCCTTCCCCTCCTCCTCAAAAAAATAGTCCAGTTGCCTAAAAATGTTTTATTAATTTTCTACTATTACATTAATTACATCATCTGGATTGTTTTCAGTGGTGGGATTCAAAAATAATTTAACAACTGGTTCTCTGCCCTATTGACCGTCTGGGTGGGTGTGGCCATGGTGGGCGTGGCCAGGCGGTGTGACAGGCAGCACTCAGCCTCCTGCACCCCCCCTGGGAGCAAAAACAGGATGCGCCATCCGTCCGTTCCCCCCACACCCTGTTTTGGGCCTAGAAGGCCTCCCTGAAGCCTCCTGGGAGCAAAAATGGGCCATGGGGAGTGCGCGAGTCCCCCCTCCCCCCCCGCAGCCCATTTTGGACCTAGGAGGCCTTTCTGCAGTTACCTGGGAGCCAAAATGGGGCGTGGGAGGACTCCTGGAAGGGGCACGGCAGAAAGGGGCAGAGCCAGCCACCAATTTAATCGAATCGCCCAAACTGGCTGATCGTTCAAACCGGCCAATCACCCAAACCGGCCCGAACCGGCTGAATCCCACCACTGATTGTTTTGTTTACTAAGCAATACAAATTATATTCCTAATCTTTACCCCTTTTTTCCCCGCCATTGTTAAAATAAATTCCATGTTTGGTAGCATTCTGTGTCTTCATGCTGTTTAATCTTCAATGTGAGTCTGTCCATTTCTGCACAGTCCAGTATCTTCTTAATTATCTCTTCATCTGGTGGTATTTCTTCATTTTTTCCAATGCCGCGCAGATACAATCCACGCTGCTGTTAAGACATGCAATATTAAATAAAACCGTCCAGTTGCCTGTTTGAGACAGCTATGATTTAGAATCTCCATAGACATCTATCCTCTGATCTGCAGTAGAATCATCCATGGTGACCCAGAATTCCTGGTTTTTTTCTGCTCCAAGGATAGAGAAAGAGTTCCTGCTTCATTGCCACCTTCCAAAATTCTTTTAGAGAATGAAAGTCCTGCCCTCTGAAAGGGAATTTAACTTTTTATCTGAACGATAAAGGGAGAAGACAACCCTGAATCAGACTCATCTTAAACTGTCTTTTGCACAACGTACGGTGCCATTTGGTGATGTGATGGTTAAACAAAGAATAGGCCAGGTTTATATGAACCAGAAGTAACTGCTGAGAGCTATTTGTTCCTGAAAGGAACACATATTTTTGACGTTGGGATATTTTTGCGTTTGGAAAGGGCATCATTCCTTGTCTGGCCTTGAGGTGCTTTGGAGAGTAGCTTGACCCCCTTGCTCTCTTTGGCAGCCCCTCAAATATTGGAAGACGGCTATGATGTCTCCCCTGGTCCTTCTCTTCACTAGACCAGCCATGCCCAGGTCCTGCAACCGTTCTTCGTATGTTTTATCCTCCAGTCCCCTCATCATCCTGGTTGCTCTTCTCTGCACTCTTTCTAGAGTGTCAACATCTTTTTTTATAGTGTCCAGTCTCTTCTTGAAAGCTTCCAGTGATGAAGCTCTCACAACTTCCGAAGGCAACTTCTGTTCCATGGGCTGATTGTTCTCACTCTCATAAAATTTCTCCTTATTTCCAGGTTGAATCTCTCCTTGATCAGTTTCCATCCATTATTCCTTGTCCGGCTTTCAGGTGCTTTGGAGAATAGCTTGACTCCCTTCTCTCTGTGGCAGCCCCTCAAATATTGGAAGACCGCTATCATGTATCATATCAGATGTAAAACTGTCCATGAAATGTGCATATTCTTTTTCTTTAAAAATCTAGCTATGGTTCGCAAAAAGGGTGTAGGAAAACCTCTGTGGATATTTTTCTTTTTGTTTTAAAGGGGTCGCCCCAAACTTTCAGAGTTTATGCACAGACCAACACCTCCCCACCACCCCCCATGCCCGAACATATCTTTTCCTTTCTGCTCCTTATCTGGAGACCCGCTTGTATGGATCAGAGGGGAGAAGTTAACACAAATGCGAACACAAACAAATTTAATGATGTAAACCAAATAGACAAAATAGGCCGAGAGTGAGCTTAAAGCTCTTTCCAATTTGGGAACACAGTTTCCAGAGCACTGTGCCAAGTGCAAATTGCAATGAATTATGAGGAAGCTCAGGAAAAAAACAACTGAGAAAATTGTATGATTAAAAGGCAGTCATTTCTAGCAACAGTCGCCTCAGTGCAACACACAAGACTTTTAAATTACAAACGTCGAAAAGGGAACAATTCACCATCGGACAATAATGGGGAAGTTGGCCTAGCACTGTTTATTTCTAATTTGGCTTGTTACCTTCTTGAACTTCGGTTTTTTTGTTTTTAAATGCAAGCAATTCCCCCCCCCCAAAGTCAGTTCAATGAGCGAGCGCTCTCTTTCTACGCTTGCTTCGAGGAATGTAAAACAGAATTCCCCAGCAGCATTCCCAACCATGGCTGGCTGGGGAATTCTGGGAGTTGAAGTCCACGAGTTTTAAAATGGCCAAGGTTGAGGAACACTGGGGTTTAAGAGATTAACAGAGTTGGAAGGGACCTTGTAGGTCATCTAGTCGAACCCCTCTGCCCAAGCAGGAGACTCTACACCATTCCTGACAGATGCCAGTCCAATCTCTTCTTGAAAGCCTCCAGTGATGAAGCTCGCACAACTTCTGAAGGCAACTTCTGTTCCATTTGGCTGATGGTTCTCACTGTCAGGAAATTTCTCCTTATTTCTAGGTTGAATCTCTCCTTGGTCAGTTTCCATCCATTATTCCTTGTCTGGCCTTCGGGTGCCTTGGAAAATAGCTTGACCCCCTTCCTCCTCTCTGTGGCAGCCCCTCAAATATTGGAAGACTGCTATCCTGTCTCCCCTGGTCCTTCTCTTCACTAGACCAGCCATGCCGAGTTCCTGCAACCATTCTTCGTATGTTTTATCCTCCAGTCCCCTCATCATCCTGGTTGCTCTTCTCTGCACTCTTTCTAGAGTCTCTACATCTTTTTTATAGTGTCCAGTCTCTTCTTGAAAGCTTCCAGTGATGAAGCTCCCACAACTTCCGAAGGCAACTTCTGTTCCATCGGTTGATTGCTCTCACTCTCAGAAAATGTCTCCTTATTTCCAGGTTGAATCTCTCCTTGATCAGTTTCCATCCATTATTCCTTGTCTGGCCTTCAGGTGCTTTGGAAAATAGCTTAACCCCTTCCTCCTCTCTGTGGCAGCCCCTCAAATACTGGAAGACTGCTATCCTGTCTCCCCTGGTCCTTCTCTTCACTAGACTAGCCATGCCCAGTTCCTGAAACCGTTCTTCATATGTTTTAGTCTCCAGTCCCCTCATCATCCTGGTTGCTCTTCTCTGCACTCTTTCCAGAGTCTCAACATCCTTTTTATTGTGTGGTGACCAAAACTGGATGCAGGATTCTAGGTGTGGTCTCACTACTAAGGCTTAACTCTTGGTTGGAGTGACATCTTCTGCTCATTTGGGCGATGTGTATTTCTTTGCCAAAAGGGGGGCTTCGCTTAATAACTTTATTTCCCTATATAGTTGGAACACTAGATTGCTTTCATGACCTTGTTATAATTAGCTTGTTAATGAGCTATTTCCAGCTAATCCATATCATTCTTCTGACAGCTTGACAACTCGGGAGATTAACACAGTTTGACCAATATCTCAAATTCACTGGCATAGCTGGGTTTCCCCCACCCCTTTTTCTCTTCTGACTGTAGTGCAAAGATACCCATCTTTGATTAATGCACTCTATTCTGTCTGTGAACTCATGGGTAGTTCCAAAATTGCAACCCCATCCTTCACCATAGTTTGAGAGAATTAACGGCCAGCTACGTCTGTGGTTTCCTGCCGGTAATTTCGGCGTTCATTCCGAAGTCACAAATATTTATCTCGAAGTATGGCGGGAAGAACCCTCGAGCAAGCCAAGATGCATCATTTTAGAGGATTGGATTAATGCATGGAGACCTGCTGGTTAAAAACCTAGAATATGCAGAGCAATGGTTCCTGAGAGATGACTGTTATTAAAATACATCCAGGCTGCCTGTCGGTCAATTGCTGTATCAAATAGCCGGATATGGTTAGGAAATATGTGCGCCCGTCATTATAAGGCTGGATGCTGAAGTCCCAGCTCATTTTGAAAGGTGCTGCAGAGATTCATCTTAATGGTGCAAGAGGTAGTTGGGTTTCTACTCTGCCTTGCCATAACAGAATCACAGAGTTGGAAGGGACCTTAGAGGTCTTCTAGTCCAACCCACCACTCAGGCAGGAGATCCCATACCAGTGTTGGCTAACCATTTTGCCATTGCATGCCAGAAGCGAGGGGGGAGGGGGGGTCATGCGTGCACGGGCCCACACCCATAATTCTATGTGCCCTGGCCCCATGCATGCACACGTGACCCTCCCACACTTCCCCTGTTCCTGGCACGCGATGGCACGGAAGGCCCATTTTTTGCTCTCCCTAGCCTCCAGAGCCTTTCTAGGTCCCACTGGAAGTTGGCAAATGGGCCGTTTCTGGCCTCCAGAAGGCCTCCGAGGGGTGGGGAAGGCTGTTTTCGCCCTCCCCAGATGCCCAGAAAGGCTCTGCAGGCTGGGGACAGCAAAAAACGGGCCTTCCAGTCCACCGGAAGTTGGCAAACAGGCTGTTTCTGGCCTCTGGAGGGCCTCCGGGAGGGAGGCCATTTTTGTCCTCCCCAGACTCCTAGAAAGGCCCTGGAGGCTGGGGAGAGAGAAAAACTAGCCTTCCCCACCATCCCCCAAGGTCCTCTGGAGGCAGGAAACAGCCTGTTTCCCTACTTCTGGTGGGTCCAGAAGGCCCGAAAATCAGCTGGCTCAAAGTAACCAGCTGGCTCTCATACCTAAGGTGGGACTAGAACTCACCATCTCCTGGTGATTGGCTCAAAGTAACAGGCTGGCTTTTGTGCCTAAGGTGGGACTAGAACTCCCAGTCTCCTGGGTTCTAAGCCAGCACCTTCACCATTACACCAAACTGGTTCTTCAGCATAATAGCTGATAAGTAGATTTGTCTGATTGGGTTGAAGCTGACCAGGGTTCTTGGTTGAAGAGAGGGTTGTGCTTCCACGGAGATATTGTCAATGCGCAATTTCTCCCTCTACTTGGGAATCCTTACTTTGAACGTTTGATCAACCCACCTGCAGCTGGTTAGCATTAAAAAAAAAACACAACTAAATTAGGAGTCTGGTGGCACCTATTCCAACTAATGAATTTCATTAAAAAGCAGAAGCTCTTGTGAACTTCAGCTCCCTTCATCGGATGCAGCTCACGTGAGCTTCTGCCCTTTAATGAAATGCATTTGTGGGAAAAGGTGTCACCAGACTCTTAATTTTGTTTCGCTCGGTGGAGCCACACAGCTCTCCTCCTCCACACTCCTTGTGAAGCATCCTTAAGAAGGGTATAAGGGAGTCAAGGAGTCTCCCCTGGGCCCTCAAAGGCATTAGAGAAAACCCCTTGGAGATGCCATCCCTCCCAGGGGTGGGCTTCAAAAATGTTAGCAAGGGGTTCTCTGCCTGGTTGCTAAAACTAACCAACCCTAACCCTAACTCTAACCCTAACCCTAACCCTAACCCCAAACCTAACCCAACCCTAACTCTAACCCTAATTCTAACCCTAACCCTAACCCTAAAACAACCCTAACCCTAACCCTAACCCTAACCCTAACCCTAACCCTAACTCTAACTCTAACTCTAACTCTAACTCTAACTCTAACTCTAACTCTAACTCTAACTCTAACTCTAACTCTAACTCTAACTCTAACTCTAACTCTAACTCTAACTCTAACTCTAACCCTAACCCTAACCCTAACCCTAACCCTAAACCTAACTCTAACTCTAACTCTAACTCTAACTCTAACTCTAACTCTAACTCTAACTCTAACTCTAACTCTAACTCTAACTCTAACTCTAACCCTAACCCTAACCCTAACCCTAAAACAACCCTAACCCCAAACCTAACCCAACCCTAACTCTAACCCTAACCCTACAACAACCCTAACCCTAATCCCAAACCTAACCCAACCCTAACTCTAACCCTAACTCTAACCCTAACCCTAAAACAATCCTAACCCTAACCCTAACCCCAAACCTAACCCAACCCCAAACCTAACCCAACCCTAACCCTCCCCAGGCTCCCAAGGCTTTCCTTGAGCCTCCAGGAGTTGAAAATGGTCTTCCCAGTCTTCCTGAACTTCCGGTAGGCCCGTTTTTCACCCTCCCTGAGCCTCCGCGCACACCCTGGCACTTACCTGCCTCCAAAACGGGTCATGTGGGGACTCCTGGGAGGGGCGGGTTGGGTGGGGCCAGCCAGGAGTGGGATTTGGGGGTTCTCCGAATTGCACAGAATCTTAGCTAGAGATTCTCTCGAACCCTTGCGAACCCCCCCCCCCGCCAGCAGCCCACCCCTGCTTCTACCTTAGCTGCTGTCAGAGCCAGAGAAGGCAGAAAGGTGGTCTATCTATCTTGAAAGCTTCTTTGTCTTTGCCCTTTAAGATGTCGCTTCTTTGAAATGACATGCTGGTTTCTTTGAATGCTAAGGAACAGCCTTTTGGGGCCGGGGAAGAGAAGCGAGGGCAAGCGTGTCAAATTCTCTAATAGCATCCGGTAGGTAAAGACCATTTTCATACTCGGGCGGTGGGATAAATGGACTTCTCTCGCCAGGTGGGGACAGTTTGATGAATGGAAGGTCCACACCAGATGGCCGTTAGAATCCAAAGTGCACTCCTTCGATAAATATGCCATTAATCTTCCAGCAAACAACTTCCCAGCTGGAAATACTGAGCAACGGAGGAGCTGCAAAACTTAGAAGCAAGAGAATTTTCAGGTGATGACAGGCGGAAGTTTGGCTTCTCTCAGTCCTACACACACCAGACAGGAGCTGATAAAGAGCTAGCAGGCTTGGTTAACCTCGGTTGAGCTTCCTGGTACTCAAGCACGTGACGTAACCAAGGTTGGGTTGGTTAGTTTATGGCTTGATTAATCACCCCAGACTTAGCCAATGCAAGTTACCCAATTTGTGGCAATATGATGGATGTGTCAGATATAATTGCTGATTTGTTTCCTCCCTTCCTTCCTTCCTTCTTCCTTTCCTCCCTTCTTCCCTCGCCCCTCCGTCCCCTTTCGTCCTTCCTTCCATCTATCCATCCATCCTTTTACCTCCCTCCCTCCCTCCCTCCCTTCCTTCTATCCATTCATTCTTCTCCCTCCCTCCCTCCCCTTCCTTCCTTCCTTCCTTCTATCCATCCATCCTTTTACCTCCCTCCTTCCGTCCCTCCCTCCCTTCCTTCTATCCATTCATTCTTCTCCCTCCCTCCCTCCCCTTCCTTCCTTCTATCCATCCATCCTTTTACCTCACTCCTTCCCTCACTCCTTCCCTCCCTTCCTTCTTCTATCCATTCATCCTTCTTCCTCCCTCCCCTTCCTTCCTTCCTTCCATCCATCCATCCATCCTTCTTCCTCTCTCCCCTTCCTTCCTTCCTTCCATCCATCCATCCATCCTTTTCCCTCCCTCCCTCCTTCCCTCCCTCCCTTCTATCCATCCCTCCATTCATCCTTTTCCCTCCCTCCCTCCCTCATTCCTTCCTTTCTTCCTTCCTTCCCTCCCTTCGCAATTTTAAGTTAGTTTTTGAGAGCATTTTCCCAAAGGTTGAGCTGTTCAAATGCTTTTTGGTGAGATATATACCGGAAAACGCATTTTGAAAAAAAAAAAATTGTTGTGGAAATGAGAGTTTAAAAAAAAAAACATTAGAATCTGGTTGGTGATGCATTTTGGGTTTGGCCAGGGAAATCTGCAAGGAAGGTTTTTTTTTTTTTTTAAATCAAGATGGCAGCCACAGCCGTGTTAGCCAATCAATGCAGCCCACGTATGTGCTTTGTAAATGACGCTCCTGAAATCCTTCGTCAGGAATAGCCGCCAACGGCTTATGCGTTGGTGGTTCCCATCCTACGTTCCTGAACTGAGGAATTGTACAGGATCCCACAGTTTCACTTAAAACAAGGAAAGCGGAGCTGATTCCATTTTGTGTGGGTGTGTGTGTGAAGACGGAAAGTTTGATGCTCTTTTTGTGATCACCGGTTGCTTTTTTGTGATAGGCAACCACTGTCATTAGTTATAAAACATTCATGGCATTATTTATAGCTTTGGTTCGCACATTGCTCTAGGCCAATGTGTGACTCTTTTTTGTTGTTTTTTGTTTTGTGTGTGTGTGTGTGTGTGTGTGTTGTTGTTGTTTTTTTTGACAATGTATGCTGTGTGATTCCAGCCAGCTGGAATTTATTCAGCTAAACTGCAGTGCGTCTCATTTGATTGTCATTGAGTAAATGCTAAGCAAAGGTCATTGTTGTTCCTGGAAGCCTTTTATTTTATTTATTAAATTTATAGGCCCGCCTGTCTCACTGAGGAAAAATGACTTTGGGTAAAGCTAAAACAGGCTTAAACCCAGTCAGCTATTAATTCAGCCGCATCTCCTTTCCAGGAGTTTCAGGCCCATGTAAATTAAAACGACCTGGATCAAAAATGATCCATTTAGAAATACAAAGTCCTAAGGACCCAAAAAGACTAAGATTTAGATGCAAGAGATTGGAACACAAAGCCATGGATGGAAACTAATCAAGGAGAGAAGCAACTTAGGAGAAATTTCCTGACAGTAGCAATAGCAAGAAAACTTAGATTTATATACTGCTTTACAGCCCTCTCTAAGAGGTTTACAGGGTCAGTGTCTTGCCCCCAACAATCTGGGTCCTTGTTTTACTGACCTCGGAAGGACGGAAGGCTGAGTCAACCTTGAGCCAGTGAGGATCGAACTCCTGACAGTTGGCAGAATTAGTCTGCAATGCTGCATTCTAATCACTGTGCCACTACAGCCCTTCCTTCCTTCCTTCTTTCCTTCCTTCCTTCCTTCCTTCCTTCCTTCCTTCCTTCCTTCCTCCCTCCCTCCCTCCCTCCCTCCATTTCCTTCCTTCCTTCCTTCCGTCCTCCCTCCCTCTCTCCATCCATCCATCCATCCATCCATCCATCCTCCATTTCCTTCCTTCCTCCTCCCTCCCTCCCTTCCTTCCCACTTAGCACACCATTTTGAAAGTTGACACTAGCACTTAGACTTATATACCGCTTTACAGTGCTTTACAATTCTCTCTAAGTGGTTTACAGAATCAGCCTCTTGCCCCCAACAATCAGGGTCCTCATTTTACTCACCTCAGAAGGATGGAAGACTAAGTCAACCTTGAGCCGGTCAGGATTGAACTGCTGACAGTCAGCAAAATTAGCCTGCAATACTGCATTCTAACCATTGGGAAGGGAGGGAGGGAGGGAGGGAGGGAGGGAGGGAGGAAGGAAGGAAGGAAGGAAGGAAGGAAGGAAGGAAGGAAGGAAGGAAGGAAGGAAAATAGCAATAGCACTTAGATTTATATACCGCTTTACAGTGCATTTACAGCCCTCTCTAAGCGGTTTACAGAGTCAGCCTATTGCCCCTAACAATCTGGGTCCTCATTTTACTCAACCTTGAGCCTGGTGAGATTCGAACTGCCAAATTGCAGGCAGCCGACAGTCAGCAGAAGTAACCTGCAGTACTGCACTTTAACCACTGCACCACCAAGGCTCCCTCCGTGCGATGGGAAGAAGGCCAACGAGTCGAGAAACGATTTGCTTTGGATCAGCTTCTAACTCCCGTCGAGCGAAGCCATGTAAACCCCCCAGTCTTTGGATCGTCTCCTCCCGTCTGGACAAGAAATATCTGCCTGAAGAAGAGCAGTTTTTGAAGGATGAAAGTGCCAAGAGCAACTCATTTCCCACACCTGCTGTCTGCGGCTTGGCACCGAACGCAATCTGCATGCCACTTCCCTGAAATGTAATCACTGTGTCACCTCATTGAGTGCTTAATCTCTGGGAAAAGTTCACTTTCTCCGGGCAAGCTGACGCGTATCAGCAGGATTCTTCCCGGCCTGTCCCCCAGGTGCTCATTATACCTTCTGTTCCTACTGCAAACAGGTCCAAAGGGTAGGGGAGGAAGTGGGGACCCTACTGGGAATCCTTCAGATGCTGTGTGACGGTGCCGATCCGAAGTAGAACGACACCGTTGGCTCAGCGTTGCTAAACAGAATCACTGGGTGGGCTTCAGACGAAGAAATTTCCAGCATAAACAATGCAGAAAAAGGAATCTTCGACCTACAACCAAGGATTTAGCTCTGTGAAGGGGTGAAATCCAGCAGGTTCTAACAGGTTCTGGAGAACCGGTAGCGGAAATTTTGAGCAGTTCGGAGAAACCGGTAGCAAAAGTTTTGAGCTGTTCGGAGAACCGGTAGCAGAAATTTTAAGTAGTTCGGAGAACTGGCAAATGCCACCTCTGGCTGGCCCCAGAGTTGGGTGGGAATGGGGATTTTGCAGTATCCTTCCCCTGCCACGCCCACCAAGCCACGTCCACAGAACCGGTAGGGAAAATTTTGAATTTCAGCCCTGGCTCTGTGGTGCAGTGGTTAGAATGCAGGATGGCAGGCAAACTCTGCCCGCTGTCAGCAGTTCGATCCTGACTGGCAGCAAGATAGACTCAGCGTTCCATCCTTCCGAGGCTGGTAAAATGAGGAGCCAGATTGTTGGGGGTGGGGGTGGGGGGCAAGATGCTGACATTGTAATAGCAGTAGTACTTATGTCCCGCTTTACAATGTTGCCGCAAAGAAGAAGTCAATCTATTCTCCAAAGCCCCTGAAGGCAGTCTCCGGGTGATTGGCTCAAAGTCACCCAACTACTTTTCTTGGCTGAGGCAGGACTAGAACTCACAACCTCTTGGTGATTGGCTCAAAGTCACCCTACTGGTTTTCTTGGCTAAGGCAGGAAACCTTGTAGTGGACAATCATTTAAATAGGAGCCAGCCGTGTGCGGCAGCTGCCAAAAAAGCCAACACACTTCTAGGCTGCATAAACAGAGGGATAGAATCAAGATCACGTGAAGTCTTAATACCGCTTTATAAGGCCTTGGTAAGGCCACACTTGGAATCCTGCATCCAGTTTTGGTGGCCATGATGTGAAAAAGATGTGGAGACTCTAGAAAGAGTGCAGAGAAGAGCAACAAAGATGATTAGGGGACTGGAGGCTAAAACATATGAAGAACGGTTGCAGGAACTGGGTATGTCTAGTTTAATGAAGAGAAGGACTAGGGGAGACATGATAGCAGTCTTCCAATATCTCAGGGGCTTCCACAAAGAAGAGGGGGTCAAGCTATTCTCCAAAGCACCTGAAGGCAGGACAAGAAGCAACGGGTGGAAACGAATCAAGGAGAGAAGCAGCCTAGAACTAAGGAGAAATTTCTTGGCAGTTAAAACAATTAATCAGTGGAACAACTTGCCTGCAGAAGTTGTGAATGCTCCAACACTGGAAGTTTTTAAGAAGATGTTGGATAACCATTTGTCTGAAGTGGTGTAGGGTTTCCTGCCTAAGCAGGGGGTTGGACTAGAAGACCTCCAAGGTCCCTTCCAACTCTATTATTCTATTCTATTCTGTAGAATTAGAACTCAGAACCTCTTGGTGATTGGCTCAAAGTCACCCAGCTGGCTTTCATGGCTAAGACGGAACTAGAACTCACAGTCTCCTGGTAATTGGCTCACAATCTTTTCTTTCGTTAAAAAAGAAGTTTTATTTGTTTTTTTCTTTTAAGACGCTTTCATTGAGGGCAGCTTCTGGAGCAGAGTAGGCTCAGCTGCTGCGTCTCAAATTCCCAACAATAACTATGAAGACAAACACTGAGATAATATTGATAATATTGAATTAGAAAAGAAACATCCACGCAGGGTCTGCAATGCAATTCATCACCCCGAGCCGAAGGAGTTTAATGAAGTTCCAAACAATCTTTTCTTATGAGGCCAATCGAGGGTGTGTGGTTTTTTTTCTGTGTGTGTTTCATGTAATATGTTAATTTAATTATTTTTGCCATGTCTCATATTTTCCCGAGCCAGTCATCCATTGAGAAAATCAATGAACTTCACACTGTCAGGCAATAATTAATTTTTGCTGGAAGAATTAAATTCATCAGGAGTGTCATGTAGCAATAAGGACTCCAGAGTTAGGATCCACGCGCTTAGTGATAACATTACCTGTAAATACAGATAATCCTTCCAATTCGGTTCCTGGAGTTTTTGGAGAACTATTATTAGCCGGGTTAGAATTTTTTTATTATTATTATTTAGGACTCTTTAACTTTAACTTTAACTTTTATTTGATTTATATACCGCCCTACTCCCGAAGGACTCAGGGCGGTGGACAGCCAACAATAAAATACATATATACAAAATTTAAAAAGCAGAAATAAAATCGAATTAAATAGTTTGGCCCAGACAGATTAAAACCCCAATCAATTTAAAACAAATTTAAACTTTGAGTATTAAAAATATCAAAAAATATTAAAATATTAAAATTGTTTAAAAAGAGGGAAAAAGTTAGGCCAGGCCCGCCTGGTGAACTAAAAAAGTCTTTAGAGCGGAAGGTGCGCAGGAGTCCAATTGTAATAAGAATACTGTAATCTCCCGGCTTCTACTTGAAAATCCCGAAGCCCTTAAAAATTGTCCTGCCAACATTTAGTGAATTGTTGATTTGTAGCAGCCCAATTTCCCATCTATTTTCACTATTTTAGAATAAAACAATAGAAGGGGTAAAGTCCAAAACTCCAAAGTTTTTCAAAAGTGGTTTGCCGTTGCCTCCTTCCTAGGGCTGAGAGAAACTGACTGGCCCAAAGTCACCCAGCGGGCTTTGAGTCCTAAGGCAAGACTAGAACTCACGGTTTTCTAGTGATTGGCCCAAAGTCGCCCAGTCAGCTTTCATGCTAAGGCAGGGCTAGAACTCACCGTCTCCCGGTGATTGGCCCAAAGTTGCCCAGCCAGCTTTCATGCTAAGGTGGAACTAGAACTCACTGTCTCCTGGTGATTGGCCCAAAGTCACCCAGCCAGCTTTCATGCTAAGGTGGAACTAGAACTCACTGTCTCCTGGTGATTGGCCCAAAGTCACCCAGCCAGCTTTCATGCTAAGGTGGAACTAGAACTCACTGTCTCCTGGTGATTGGCCCAAAGTCACCCAGCCAGCTTTCATGCTAAGGTGGAACTAGAACTCACTGTCTCCTGGTGATTGGCCCAAAGTCACCCAGCCAGCTTTCATGCTAAGGTGGAACTAGAACTCACTGTCTCCTGGTGATTGGCCCAAAGTCACCCAGCCAGCTTTCATGCTAAGGTGGAACTAGAACTCACTGTCTCCTGGTGATTGGCCCAAAGTCACCCAGCCAACTTTCAAGGCGGGACTAGAACTCACTGTCTCCTGGTGATTGGCCCAAAGTCACCCAGCCAGCTTTCATGCTAAGGTGGAACTAGAACTCACTGTCTCCTGGTGATTGGCCCAAAGTCACCCAGCCAGCTTTCATGCTAAGGTGGAACTAGAACTCACTGTCTCCTGGTGATTGGCCCAAAGTCATCCAGCCAACTTTCAAGGCGGGACTAAAACTTACTGTCTCCTGGTGATTGGCCCAAAGTCACCCAGCCAACTTTCAACGCGGGACTAGAACTCACTGTCTCCTGGTGATTGGCCCAAAGTCACTCAGCCAGCTTTCATGCTAAGGTGGAACTAGAACTCACTGTCTCCCGGTGATTGGCCCAAAGTCACCCAGCCAGCTTTCATGCTGAAGGCTGGACTAGAACTCACAGTCTCCCAGTTTCTAGCCTGATGCCTTAACCACAACACCAAACTAGTTCTAGACCTAGGGGGAATAATGGTTTAAAGAAACGATGATAGCTAAACAGCAGATCCATTGCTGGCAGGCATAAATTCCCCAGTTCAAGCCCGAGCAATTCGTGACTTGGTGCGTGACTAAAATTGTGGCGAGCTATTGCCTGAGAATTTTGTTAAATGTTACAAGGTGCACCGTCCGTTGATATTCCCACATCATTAAAAAAAGCCAGATCATGTGTAAGGAGGCCATTCATTATAATCAGATCCCTGTACAGAGGCAGCAGTTTTCAAGGAGAAAAAGATTGCGGATACGGTATTAAGGCTCCAACGTTTCTTTGAGTATAGGAGCTTTAAAAAATGAGAATATTTTTTAAAAAAAATCCTGCAGCTAGTGACAAAACAATTCAAAAGTAAGGTTACCTTATCCCTCAATTTAAATTTTACTTAATCTCAGTCTCTCTTTCAAAAATGCAAGCTACTAATCTTTATAAAAACAGAGTTAGAACAGAAGCAATGTTGAATGTTGATATTTTTCTGCTTTATTTAGAGAGAATAAGTCCTCCCTCCCTTCTTCTCTTTCTCCTCCCTCCTTCCTTTTTCTCCTCCCTCCCTCCCTCCTTCCTTCCTTCTTCTCTTTCTCCTCCTTCTCTCCTTCCTTCTTCTCCCTTCTTCCTTCCTTCTCTTTCGCCTCTTTCCCACCTTCCTTCTCCTCCTCCTCCCTCCTTCCTTCTTCCTTCCCTCCCTCCCTCCCTTCTTCCTTCCTTCTTCTCTTTCTCCTCCTCCTTCCTTCTTCTCCTCCCTCCCTCCCTCCCTTCTTCCCTCCTTCTTCTCTTTCTCTTTCCCACCATTTTTCTTCTCCTCCCTCCCTTCTTCCTTCCTTCTTTCTCCTGCCTCCCTTCTTCCTTCCTTCTATCATCTCTTTCTCTGCCCTCCCTCCTTCCTTCTCCTTCTCCTCCTTCCCTCCTCCCTTCTCCTCTTTCTCCACCCTCCCTACCTCCTTCCTTCTTCTCTTTCCCTCCTTCCTCCCTTTCTCTTCCACCCTCTCTCCTTTTGTGGCTTTGAAGCAGAGGTGGGTTTCAGCAGGTTCTGACCAGTTCTGAAGAACCGGTAGTGGAAATTTTGAGTAGTTCGGAGAACCGGTAGTAAAAATTCTGACTGGCCCTGCCCCCATCTATTCTCTGCCTCCCGAGTCCCAGCTGATCGGGAAGAAATGGGGATTTTGCAATATCCTTCCCCTGGAATGGGTGGGAATGAAGATTTTACAGTAACCTTCCCCTGCCACGCTCACCAAGCGACAGAACCGGTAGTAAAAAATTTTGAAACTCACATCCGCTTTGCAGAAAAGGAGTTATAAATGTGCATCTTAGTTTCTGAACATGAGAACGGTGCAGTCACCTCAACCCTAAGCTGACAGTAGAAGAGAGCGTAGGATGGTGTCTTGGTACATTTAAATAATTCCCAGACCGGGGGTGTAACGCTTTACAAAAGCAACTCGGAACGTACCCCTGCAGTGCCAGAGCCCAACTGTATCTGTTTAGCAATAAAAGCAGGAGGAGATGCCGTGAGAGATTGATGGCGCTCAAAAGATGACAGATGAAGGTGTACACCTATCTTTTTGGAGCCTTCTCCAGAACAAGCTTTGTCTCTGAGCATTAAGAGAAGCAAGATGTCGCCTTCAAAGCAAGAGAAGAAAATGGTCTTAACAGCAGTGGAAAATGACACAATTTTCCGTTTGAATCATATTGACCGACGGGGGGGAAGATCTACCTGTGGTGTCATTACCTGCAGCTTTATGCATTTCTAAGATCTCCGGTTCCCAATTGGCTTTCAGATCGACTCTGGCATGCACGTAATCCTTTTCTGGCAGCAGGCGGTTTTGATAACCCTCGTCTAAATGTGGAGGAGGAAAATGAACGAGCCTGTCTCTGCCACGCCGTTCACACGTATGTTGCGCCCATCGCTCGCGTTTAGCAGTATCCAGTGTAAGTTCTCTGGGCTATGGAAATGAAACACCCTTCACATTTTCCACCTATGAAAAAGAAATCAAGTATGAATAACAGAGGACCTTGGAAGTCTTCGTGTCCAATCTCCTGGTATAGGCAGGAAACCGAGTGCCGAAATAGGAGTGCACGAGCGGGAGGGCCGGAAACCGGACGAGCAGCCACCCGGTGCACATGTGCATGCTGGGAAGATGATCTTTTGGTTTCTGGCACGCGTATGCACGCAGGCCAGCTGGTCTTCGTGCATGCATGCATCCCAGAAACCGGAAGACCAGGTCGCCAGTGCGCCATGCGCGCGCCGGAAAATGGAAGATCGTCTTCCCAGCGCACACCTGTGCAGCAGGTGGCTGCTTTTCCAGTTTCTGGCACTCCTGTGCATGCGAAGACCAGCTGGCCGGTGCACCAGATCCCAGAAGAGCAACAGGCAATGGCTCGCGTGCTCGGAGAGATGGCTCTGGGTGCTATAGGTTCGCCATCATGTCCCTCTACCATTTCAGACAAATGGTTATCCAATCTCTTCTTAAAAACCTCCAGTGATCGAGCGTTCACAACTTCTGGAGGCAAGTTGTTCCACTGATTCATTGTTGTCACGGTAAAGAAATTTCTCCTTAGTTCTAAGTTGCTTCTCTCCTTGATTAGTTTCCATCCTTTGCTTCTCCTCCTGCCTTCAGGTGCTTTGGAGAACAGGTTGACCCCCTCGTCTTTTTAGGAGCCCCTCAAATTGGGTCTTCTTCCTGCAGAGAAACACAACCACTGTCCAAATAAAGTGAATTCCATGAATTTCTTTGCATAGATCAAGACGTTTTGCCGGTTGGTTTTAAGATCGCTATACTTACGAACAATTGAGCCATCTGGTTTTAAACCTGTTAAGAAAATACCTCCCGTTCTTTCTTCCTTCCTGCCTCCTTCCTTCCTTCCTAGCTCTCTCCCTCCCCCTTCCTCCCTTCTTTCCTTCCTTGCTCCCTTGCTCCTTCCTTCCTTCCCTCCATCCATCATTCCTTCCTCCCTCCCTACTCCCTCCCTCTCTTCCTTTCCTACCCTCTTTCCTTCCTGCTTCCTCCCTCCCTTCCTTCTTAGCACTCTCTCACACCCTTCCTCTCTCCCTTCTTTCTCTCCTCCCTCCTTCCTTCCCTCCTTGCTCCCTTCCTTCCTAGCTCCTTCCCTCTATCCTTCCTTCCTTCCTTCCTTCCTTCCTTCCTTCCTTCCTTCCTTCCCTCCTTCCTTCCCCATCAGTTCAGATTACCCTCTATGACTTGGCTGCAATGGACATCCCTTCATTGATTATTCTCACTTTCAGCCAGTTCAAGTGTGCCTCTCTCTCTGCTGTGACCTCTTGAGTTCCGTCATGATCCCGGCTCATCTCGATAACTTAATTACAACGAAAGGTTGCTTGAAATACAATTTTTATTCATGTTTTTGGGAGGGCCAAGGGTGTGCTTGGAATGATTCCTTCTCAAATGAGAGGCAGATCTTGGAGTCTAAAGGCCAGAGCGAAAGACAGGGAGGAAAGCCAGAAGCTCCCAGCAAATGATTTTCCCGATCAAATTTGCAGGATTGGACGCGATCTCAAAAGCATAAAGGATTGAAGCAATCCAGCCTCAGACTTGCAAATCTCTATAAAGGCTCATCAGACAGATCAAAGCTGGAGGAGAAAATGCTTTCCTTCCTCACCATGGCAGTGAGAAGTTGGTCGTTGCTTATAAAGTTAACCGATTCTTCCACACTTCAAGAAATATTTTCATAAATATTTTCCGTTTGATCTGGGCGTCGGTCTTTGTCAAGCCAAACGGATTTATCAGAGGGGATTTTTCTAAGAAAATGACTGGGTGTTGGATTGTTGTTGTTCTTTTTCATTCATCCATTTTCTTGAAAGTGAGGGCAGTAAGCAGTGTTTTCCCACTGTGGAATGTTTTCAGAGGGAAGGAAGGAAGGAAGGAAGGAAGGAAGGAAGGAAGGAAGGAAGGAAGGAAGGAAGGAAGGAAGGAAAAAGGGAGGGAGGGAGGGAGGGAGGGAGGAAGAGAGGGAGGAAAACAGGGAGGAAGGAAGGAAGGAAAAGAGGGGGAGGGAGGAAAAGAGGGAGGGAGGGAGGAAGGAAAAGAGGGAGGAAGGAAGGAAGGAAAAGAGGGAGGGAGGGAAGGAGGGAGGGAAGGAGGACGGAAAAGAGGGAGGGAGGGAGGAAAGAAAAGAGGGAGGGCAGAAGGAAGGAAGGAAAAGAGGGAGGAAGGAAGGGAGGAAAAGAGGTAGGGAGGGAAGAAGGAAGGGAGGGAGGGAGGAAAATAGGGAGGGAGGGGGGGAAGGAGGAAGGAAGGAAGGAAGGAAGGAAGGAAGGAAGGAAGGAAGGAAGGAAGGAAGGAAGGAAGGATCAGCTATGGGTCTTGTCAGATGAGGGTTGTTGGGGGGGAAGGGCTGGTGGGGAGTCTGCGTGGCTTGGTTGAGGGTCATTGCCGTGGCTGGTTGGCTGTGCAATTGAATTCTAAGGGCTTCGTAGGCTGGTTGCAGGTCGATGTATCTGTTTTGCTTATGGGGTACCAGGCTTCGATAAACTTGCATGCATGGTGGGTGGTAGCATGGAAACTACTCAAGGAGAGAAGCAACCTGGAACTAAGGAGAAACTTCCTAACAGGGAGAACAATTAACCAGTGGAACAGCTTGCCACCAGAAGTTGTAGGTGCTTCATCACTGGAAACTTTTACGAAAAGACAGCCCCTTGTCTTAAATTGTATAGGGTCTGCTGCTTGGACTAGAAGACCTCCAAGGGCCCTTCCAACTCTGTTATTCTATATTCAAGCCCTATAGAGCCAGCTATGACCTCTACATAACCCCTACATGACTCCGTAGGAGTCTGTCAACAGCCAATAGAAATACATGCTCTTGCACAGGAACAGGAAGCTCAAGTGCAAAGCCCAAAGACGGTATAAAAAAAAAAACCCCACCCTCAACTCCATTTTTGTCAGCTGCACCAGAACCGTAAACCCGTAAACTCTGCTTCATCAATAAAAAAAATCTTTCCAATCAGCCTCCATGTTTCCTGATTCAGAGGTGGGAACTCTGGTCCCTTTATGTCTTGTGGGACTTCAACTCCCAGAATTCCTGAGCCGGCTCTGGAATTCTGGGAGTTGAAGTCCTACAAGTCATCCCAGGGCCATAGTTTTTCCATCCCTGCTTTCAGCAAACAGGAATGCCGAAAGCTCCCTTCCGTTCTACGTTACCAAATGTTGGAGGTTAAAAGAGGACACCCTGATTCCTGGTTATTCCCGCTTTTCCTTCCCTTTGCCGGATGCCTCTCCGCTCATCCTTTTCTTCCCATTAACAAAAAAAAATAAAAAATAAAAAAAAAATAACGGCTTTGTAGGGAAGGATAATCGTACGCGAGCAAAATGCACAGCTTTGTAAATTAATCCCCTTTATACCCTGACAGTTTCGGCTTTTGTCGTTCGAGCAGCCGAAAAAGCCGGGGTTTGCAGCACGCTGGCTCATGCGATGTTTGAAATGCAAACTCATTTTTTAGGTGGTTGCGTTGCCACAATAGTGCGCTTGAGCTTAAGGGAGAAATAAGAGCCGTTGAGTCGAAATATTCTGAAGTGCAGTTAAACTGATTTAATAAGGCCGGAAGGCAGGGGGATAAGTCCCTTTCATATTAAGCTGACTTTATTAGCAGAGTCGGCAGTGCGGGTGTGAATCGAGCCCCTTTGTTTCATTCATGCGCATTTGGAAATCCAAATATTTTCAACTGGAATGTTCCAGGGAAGAGAATATTTTTTGGGGGGTGGGGGCAGAGAAAAAGCGAGTCCACGGTGATGTTTTTGTGGCGCAATCAGCCAGATGTTCAGATTGGATGTTGCATTTTGGTCCACGCATCGGGTCCTTCCCAAGGACCTGGGAGAAGCAGATGTGGGTGTTTTAAGGTGTTGGAGGTCTCGTCGCAGGAGGTAAGCTTGTTCCTAGCAAAGCTGGCTTTTGCAATTGACTGACGGTGCTTTTGTCACCTGAAGGCAGGACAAGAAGTAACAGGTGGAAACTCATCAAGGAGAGAAGCAACTTAGAACTAAGGAGAAATTTCCTGACAGTGAGAACAATCAATCAGTGGAACAACTTGCCACCAGAAGTTGTGAATGTTCCAACACTGGAAGTTTTCAAGATGTTGGATAACCATTTGTCTCAAGTGGTGTAGGGTTTCCTGCCTAAGCAGAGGGTTGGACTAGAAGACCTCCAAGGTCCCTTCCAACTCTGTTATTCTATTCTATTCTATTCTATTCTATTCTATTCTATTCTATTCTATTCTATTCTATTCTATTCTACTCTACTCTACTCTACTCTACTCTACTCTCTTCTTTTCTCTATTCTATTCTATTCTATTCTATTCTACTCTACTCTACTCTACTCTACTCTCTTCTTTTCTCTATTCTATTCTATTCTATTCTATTCTATTCTATTCTACTCTACTCTACTCTCTTCTTTTCTCTATTCTATTCTATTCTATTCTATTCTACTCTACTCTACTCTACTCTCTTCTTTTCTCTATTCTATTCTATTCTATTCTATTCTATTCTATTCTATTCTATTCTATTCTATTCTATTCTATCTTATCCTATCCTATCCTATCCTATCCTATCCTATCCTATCCTATCCTATCCTATCCTATCCTATCCTACCCTACCCTACCCAACCCAACCCAACCCAACCCAACCCAACCCAACCCAACCCAATCCAATCTGGAATAAATCAAGCAATGAAGGCAGCTACTCTCAGAGTCTGAAGCAAACACCTAGAACCTGACTAAAGGGGTGGGGGGAGAAGCGGGCCCCATCCCTCCTTTCCCAAAAAGAAGGGTCGCAGTGCACAGGCACAGGGAGGGGGGGATGCTTTGATTTTGTTAAGAACAGGGCTCGCCTTTAAGATGTCGTAGAATTCTTCCTTAATGTCTTCCTTGCAAACAAAATCCCATTTCTTGGAGATTTGCATCTTGAAAGGCCTGTTTGCTCTTGCGGTCCAATTTTAGTGTTGTTAAATTAAGTGCAATAGCAATATTACCATACTTGTTTCCCCCCTTTTATTGTTCTTCGTGCATAAAAGGTACCCATTAAGAACGTCTTAATTTTAAGGAGGTCTCTTTGGGCCACCCCAATTCTGGAGCTGCCAGGCAGCCGTGCCAGATTTTTTTTGGTCAGGGCAACCTTGCGGAAACTTCAGCGAGAGCGTGGAAGCAAGGGTGGGATTCAGCTGGTTCAGACCGGTTTTGGCGAACCGGATGTTAATTTTAATCTGGTTTGCCGAACCGGTAGTTGCAAGGACTGGCTGACCCCGCCCACCCCACCCCACCCCTCCCACGAGTCTCCACACAGCCCGTTTTGGATGCCAGGTAAGTGCAGGGCCCACACAGAGGCTCTGGGAGGATGAAACATGGGCCTACCAGAAGTTCTGGAAGTCCAGAAATGGGCCCGTTTTCGGCCTCCTGAGTGCATCCGGAGCCCAGAGAAGGCCGTTTTCGCCCTCCCAGAGGCTCGAGATAAGCCTCCGGAGTCTGGGGAGGTCAAAGATGCCCCTTTCCCACCCACCCCCCATGATGCAGGAGGCTGAGTAGGCCACGCCCACCATGACCACACCCACCCAGCAACCGGGCAGAAAACCGGTTGCTAAAATTTCTGAATCCCACCCTGCTTGGAAGGCTGAGAATCTTGCAAGGTTATTTTGTTCTGCCTTTTGCTGACTTAGAATCTCCTCTGGATTATTGACGTCCAAACCGCTGGCCCCTCTCCAGAACTGGAGAATTTCCCCAGTCCTGCAAGTGAACGGGAGTCATTTTATACCCTGGACATGTTTCTTATCCTGCAGACTGTAATAATCAGAGCTACGAAAATTGGGCTGATGGATCGGGTAGATTAATCAATGGGGAATAAAGGTTTGCTTGATTAACAGGTGCTCTCTACTTAACAGATTTTTAATGCAGCTATTAAGAAACACGGGAAGCTGCTGGCACGATCGGAAAGATATTTTTCATGAGGCGCAATGGGTGTGTTGGGAAGCATCCAGCCTGGCTGGGAGGAAGACTCGAGTCAGGAGCCATTATGCAACCAGAAAAGGACTAAGGCTGACCCTCCCTAAGTTCCTTGGAGCCACATCTCTTTGTTCCCAAGGGAGCTGGGGCATGGATGGGATGGGATGGGGTAGGGTGGAATGGAATGGAATGGAATGGAATGGAATGGAATGGAATAGAATAGAATAGAATAGAATAGAATAGAATAGAATAGAATAGAATAGAATAGAATAGAATAGAATAGAATAGAATAGAATAGAACAGAACAGAACAGAACAGAACAGAACAGAACAGAACAGAATTGGAAGGGACCTTGGAGATCTTCTAGTCCAACCCCCTGCTCAGGCAGGAAACCCTACACCACTTCAGACAAATGGTTATCCAATCTCTTCTTAAACACTTCCAGTGTTGGAGCATTCACAACTTCTGGAGGCAAGTTGTTCCACTGATTCATTGTTCTGACTGTCAGGAAATTTCTCCTTAGTTCTAAGTTGCTTCTCTCCTTGATTAGTTTCCACCCATTGCTTTTTGTCCTGCCTTCAGGTGCTTTGAAGAATAGCTTGACTCCCTCTTCTTTGTGGCAGCCCCTGAGATATTGGAAGACTGCTATCATGTCTCCCCTAGTCCTTCTTTTCATCAAACTAGACATACCCAGTTCCTGCAACCGTTCTTCATATGTTTTAGCCTCCAGTCCCCTAATCATCTTTGTTGCTCTTCTCTGCACTCTTTCTAGAGTCTCCACATCTTTTTTACATCATGGCAACCAAAACTGGATGCCGTATTCCAAGTGTGGCCTTACCAAGGCATTATAAAATGGTATTAACACTTCCCGTGATCTTGATTCTAACCGTCTGTTCATGCAGCCTAGAACTGTGTTGGCTTTTTGGCAGCTGCTGCACACGGCTGGCTCATATCTAAATGGTTGTCCACTAGGACTCTAAGATCCCTCTCACAGTTACTACTATTGAGCGAGGTACCACATATACTGTACTTGTGCATTTGGTTTTTCCTGCCTAAATGTAGAACCTGACTTTTTTTTTTTTGGTTACTTTTTTGGTTACTTTTTTTATGTTACAAGAACTCACCTTGTTACACGGAGCTTGGGTCTTAACCCTGGAGTTGTCAGTGCTCCAGCTGACAAGCTCAGTGTCTTTAACCGCTAAGCCATCACACCCCTTAATTCCAAATAAGTCCAGGCTAAATAAGTGGACTATCTGTCTAGATTTGAGAGTTTGTACAGCCTGCTCCCCGCCCCACACCATGAGTCACAAAATTACTACCCAGGGCTCCATCCCGGTGTTTAATTAACAGTTACCTCTTGCATTCAGCTCTGCAGTCACTGAATAGAGATGCAATCCACAGGAAGGGTGCTTTGCTTCAACGCGATGGACTCAGAAGGTTCGTTTGGAGATTGCAAGGGCACCATCTGGTGTTACGTAGCTGCCCCTGCTTCCTACACGGAGAGGATCTTGTTTAGCAGAAGGCAAAGAAGCAACAGCAACAGGCAACGAGAAGCCATTGCAAAGCCAACAACGAGAAGAAGACCAGTTCTAGTTCTTGAAGTTGGACAGGAAAGGGGTGGGAGGAAGAGGAGGAGGAGAAGGAGAAGAGGAAGTGGAGGAGGAGGAGGAGGAGGAGGAGGAGGAGGAGGAGGAGGAGAAGAAGAAAGAAGAAGAAGAAGAAGAAGAAGAAGAAGAAGAAGAAGAAGAAGAAAAAAAAAAAGAAGAAGAAGAAGAGGAGGAGGAGGAGGAGGAGGAGGAGGAGGAGGAGGAGGAGGAGGAGGAGGAGAAAGAAGAAGAAGAAGAAGAAGAAGAAGAAGAAGAAGAAGAAGAAGAAGAAGAAGAAGAAGAAGAAGAAGAAGAAGAAGAAGAGGAGGAGGAGGAGGAGGAGGAGGAGGAGGAGGAGGGGGGGGGAGGGGGAGGGGGAGGAGGAGAAGAGGAAGAGGAAGAGGAGGAGGAAGTAAAAGGAGGAGAAGGAGAAGGAGAAGGAAAGATTGGAAGACCAGAAATGCCAGTGCAATGGTTGAAGGCCTTGATTTCAGGATCAATCCCATATTGTCCTTGAAATCAAGGCCTTCACTCAATCCTATATTGAGTGAAGTCAACCCTATATTGCTTGGATATAAGATGACTTTGCAAGAGAGAGAGAGGGGGGGGGAGGGAGGGAGGGAGGGAGAGAGAGAGAGAGAGAGAGAGAGAGAAATGAGATTTGATGACTTCTGAATTACAAACCTTTCCTTAAAAGTTCACCTTTTGCTCTGGTTTGATGATGAGGGTTCTGGTATGTTTGGATTTGCTTGCCCGACTTTATGGTTGCAATTCAAAGTCCTCCTTTGTAGATAAAACACCTGGGACAGAGTTGCCAGCAAACTACTTGTCCAGAATCGTGTTTAACCTCTCTTCATGGGTACCTCAAAGGACTTCCTGAGCACAGAATCCAAAAAAATGAACAGGAGAGTGAACGATCCCAGTACTTCAGCCGAGAATGAAATAGTCACATTCTCCAGATCTTGGTGGAGAATATCTAGGGTTCCTGACACCACAGAAGGGGCAACGCATGCATTGCAAAGCACATGGTGCTCAAGGAGAAAGATGAAATGATACTGTTGTGGCAGAGCTGGCAACAGATTTGGACAGTGAGGAGGTTGGGGAGGAACATGGGCCAGTCCTGGAGTCTGGAGAAGGCTCGGAGGAGGGCTCTAAGTCAGAGGCAGAGAGGGGGCCAAGGCCATCTGGTAGTTCTTTGCTGCCTCCAGATTCTTTGGAGTTTGACGTCAGTGAGGCAGAAGAACAGCGGGAGCCTGTTCCCAGTGTGCACATACGCAGAGCTGCCAGAAGACAGGAACAATTAAGGAAACAGGGTCGACTTGGGAGTAAGGCTTGGAGATGATTGGCCCTTCCCATAAGACATAAAAGAGAAGCGAACGGGACGTGAGCTTTTGCAGGAAACGATTAGTTCATCTGGTCGGTAAAAGCTCTGGGAAAGCTCTGTTTGACTCTGTGCTAAGTTTGGCCTTGCCCTGCGTTTTGGCAATTAGTTCTCTGGCAGCATTCCAAGGGAGATAAGGTGGGTGTTTGTAAACACTCCCCTGAAAGACTGTTTGAGAAGCCTTTCGGACTGGGAATGACAATCATTCACAGCCGTATGAATTAAAGAGGTTTGCCGGGATTAAGATTGTGCTGTATGCTTTCTAAGGAAGCCTAGGTCACCCATTGAAACCAAATCAGTTCTCCTAGCCAGAGAGAAGGATAACAAGTTAAGGCAAGCATACACCGCTTGTGGTGTCATCTGGCCAAGTGAGTACATTAACCTAGCCTGGGGGACCCGCTGAGTCTTTTTGCTGCTCCATACTTTCATTAGCTGCTCACAGTCCTTTCTCAGATTCACGGGGCTGAGCCATGCTTCAGGTTCAAACCACAGGTGTCTACACCTTCAGGTTTTCAGGTAGGAACAGGATTGTGTTCCCGGTGTGCTTGAAAGCACCGTTGGCCAGGCAGGTTAGAAGAAAAGAAAATGAACATTTAATTCAAGCTGCTTAAAATGCCACGAAACCAGCTCCCAGCTAAACTTCAGTGCCCAAAGTCCCAACAAATTATTTTAAAAGCAGCTTTGATGTCCTATGCCGGGTTTTTTTTTTTCCTTCTCGTAAGCATTTTTTTTAAAAATTGAGTTATAGAGTATTGTAAAATACAAAAGTAAATAGAAGAGCAGTGAGGGGGGGCAGGGGAAATGGGGAAGAGAAGTGAGGAAAGACGGGGGGAAGGGAGAAAAAGATTTGTCAGCGTTTGTTGCAGCCCACACAGTCAGACACACAATTAAATGGACTTCAGCAGGGTTCAAATTATATATAAGAAACTTTTTTATGCGCAATACCAAACCAGCAGGATTCAGCATGTAAAATCAGGAACACAGAAGCAATATTCATAGAAGCAAGTCATTACAGAGTAGAGAGATATAGAGGCTAATATATTGTACAGAGCAGTAGTAGGTTTCAAAACCCGGCACTACCGGTTTGCTATCGGTAGTGCACGGGACGGGGACGAGCTCACTTTGCGAGCGTGTGGTGCTTTTGCACGTGTGCAGAAGCTTCTGCCCATGCGCAGATTGTTTTTGATGACGTCTGGACGTGTGAGCGGAGCCTCCCGCTGTCACCGCTACTGGTTCGCCCAAAGTGGGGCGAACTGGGGCGAACCGGGAGCAACCCACCCCTGGTACAGAGGCTTTGATTAAAGAGGCCAAATCAACTCTTGTACACAGTTCAGCAAATCTAAGCCACGCCCAGACTCCAAACTGTCTCGTATGACCCCGTACAAACAAATACTATGTTTCAGTTTCCAAACAGTTCCCATTGGCTGACCTGTTGCCGTGTCTATTCCAGTCTATGAACATTCATACTCACCGCTTAGGGGAGGGCCAAAAGCCCTACTAAGCAGGTACTGTATATACAAAAGTATGAAGGCTATTGCTTAACGCATTGTAAGCTGCCCTGAGTCTCTGGAGAAGGGCGACATATAAATCGAACCAATAAATAAATAAATACTCGGATAGCATTGACTTCCGACTCTCTCTGTTGCAGCAAAATAAGGCGTTAACATCAAATCACAGCTTTTTGCTTTTCCATAATAGTGTGAACGAGCCATTTCTGTAAAGATCTATCAGTCGAATCGGTCAAACCCCAAATCAGAGTTTCATTCTTTTCCACGTCAAGCACAAAATCCAGAAGTGGTCTCCGTGTGGAAACAAAAGCACTTACATTCTTTTCTTTAATCAAAATAGTCAATTTTGCCATTTTCAGCCGACTCCATCAGCTTCTGCAACCGTTCGTCCACGCTAGGAATCGAAGTGCCCTTTCATTTTTGCACCTACAATAGTCTTGCTGCTGTCAACGTATAGAGTAACCAAGTTCCACATTTTTTTTCTCCAGTTCTTTTCCCAATTTAGGGACTCTCTACACACAGTCACTCATGCCCTCGTCACCTCTCGTCTGGACTATTGTAACGCTTTCTACATGGGGCTCCCCTTGAGGTGCACTCGGAGGCTCCAACTGGCACAGAGTGCAGCCACGCGGGTGGTTATGGGAGCGACGTGGAGCTCCCATGTAACACCTCTCCTGCGCGAGCTGCACTGGCTCCCGGTGGTCTTCCGAGTGCGCTTCAAGATGCTGGTTATCACCTTTAAAGCGCTCCATGGCTTAGGACCTGGTTATCTACGGGACCGCCTGCTACCACCAATAGCCTCCCACCGGCCAGTACGCTCCCATAGAGTGGGGCTCCTCCGGTTGCCGTCGGCCAAACAATGTTGACTGGCGGCCCCTAGGGGGAGAGCCTTCTCTGTGGGGGCACCTACGATCTGGAACGAGCTCCCCCCGGAGATACGGAGGATCCTGGATCTGCGCACCTTCCGTCGCGCGCTTAAGACTTTTTTATTTCATCAAGCTGGCCTGGCCTAAATCCTCTCCCTTTTTTAAATGTAAATTTTAATTTGTTTTAAATTATGGGGTATTTTAAATTCAGCCAAATTATTTAATTCATTTTTATTTGATCTTAAATTTTTGTATTTATGTGTTTTTATCTTGTGGCTGTTCACTGCCCCGAGTCCTTCAGGAGAAGGGCGGTATAGAAATTTAATAAAATAAATAAAATAAATAAATAAATAAAAAGGAAAAGTTCTGGTTTCGTTTTTATCTCCATAAAAAAAAACGTCCAGGGAGACGTTTGCTTCAGCTAGAATTTTGCTGTTAAATTGGGAGGGGAGGAATGGAGGCCGTTTGAATATTGCCTCCCAATTTTCCCACTTGTCTTGCAAGACGCGTTGACCCGTACCATTGCAGAACTGGCTTCAAATCGCCTCTGGAGCCCACATAGTCGTTCCAGCCAGTTCGTGGGCAGAGTTGTGATTTTATCAGTTGTGCAATAAATAGTTCTGATCAAAAGAACGAAGGCAAAAGGGTTGCGGGTCTGTGCTAAAGAAGTCATTTTGAGCTTCCAACCAGCAGAAAGATTAACGTTCGTGTCCCAAGGTGACCCCTTTTTAAAGTGGCTAACGCATGATAGCTCAACATTCAGTTCAGCTCTGCTTTCCTTCGGACTCCTGGAAACTAATCAAAGAGAGAAGCAACCTGGGATTAAGGAGAAACTTCCTAACATTGTGGACAATTAACCAGTGGAACAGCTGGCCACCAGAAGTTGTGGGCGCTCCATCACTGGAGGTTTTGAAGAAGAGACTGGACAGTCACTTGTCTGAGATGGAATAGAATAGAATAGAATAGAATAGAATAGAATAGAATAGAATAGAATAGAATAGAATAGAATAGAATAGAATAGAATAGAATATGAAATGGAATAAGGAAGAGAAGAGAAGAGAAGAGAAGAGAAGAGAAGAGAAGAGAAGAGAAGAGAAGAGAAGAGAAGAGAAGAGAAGAGAAGAGAAGAGTTGGAAGGGACCTTGGAGGTCTTCTAGTCCAACCCTCTGCTTAGGCAGAAAACCCTACACCACTTCAGGCAAATGGTTATCCAACCTCTTCTTAAAAACTTCCAATGTTGGAGCATTCACAACTGGAGGCAAGTTGTTCCACTGATGAATTGTTCTCACTGTCAGGAAATTTCTTCTTAGTTTTAAGTTGCTTCTCTCCTTGATGAGTTTCCACCCATTGCTTCTTGTCCTGCCTTCAGGTGCTTTAGAGAATAGTTTGACTCCCTCTTCTTTGGGGCAACCCCTGAGATATTGGAAGACTGCTATCATTTCTCCCCTAGTCCTTCTTTTCATTAAACTAGACATATCCAGTTCCTGCAACCGTTCTTCAAATGTTTTAGCCTCCAGTCCTCTAATCATCTTTCTTGCTCTTCTCTGCACTCTTTCTAGAGTCTCAATATATTTTTTACATAATGGCGACCAAAACTGGATGCAGGATTCCAAGTGTGGCCTTACCAAGGCATTATAAAGTGGTATTAACACTTCACGTGATCTTGATTCTATCCCTCTATTTATGCAGCCTAGAACTGTGTTGGCTTTTTTGGCAGCTGCTGCCTCATATTTAAGTGATTGTTCACTAGGACTCCAAGATCCCTCTCAGTTACTACTATTGAACGAGGTACCACATATATTGTACCTGTGCATTTTGTTTTTCTTGCCTAAATGTAGAACCTTACTTTTTTCCACCATTGAATTTCATTTTGCTAGATAGCACCCAACGTTCAAGTCTGTCAAGATCCTTCTGTATTTTGAGCCTATCTATTGGAGTGTTGGCTATTCCTGCCAGCTTGGTGTCGTCTGCAAATTTGATGAATTCCCCATCTATCCTGTCATCCAAATCATTGATGAAGATGTTGAAGAGTACTGGGCCTAAAACAGAGCCTTGGGGTACTCCACTGCATACTTCCCTCCATGTAGATGCAGTTCCATTGAGGACTACATGTTGAGTGCGGTTGGTCAGCCAGTTACGAATCCATCTGGTGGTGATGCTGTCTAACCCACATTTCTCTACTTTATCTAATAGTAGATATCAGGTCTACTTTGTCAAATGCCTTACTGAAGTCCAAGTAAATTGTATCGACAGCCTTCCTCTGGTCCACTAATATTGTCACTTTGTCAAAGAATGCAATAAGACTAGTCTGGCATGATCTGTTGGTTCTTCTGCTTGAGCAGGGTGCTGGACCTCCAAGATTCCTTCCAGCTCTATTCTATTCTATTCACCTTAAAAATTCTTTAGACGGGTGCAGCATCTTTCTTGGTTCTCCTCGAAGGCTTTTGGGCTAACTTTCTCAGGGCTGTTAGGATATGGTTTGAGCCTAACAAGTTGTCCAGGCAATATATGTGTTCTGTGACTTTAATATGAATATGTGTTGTGTGACTTTAAAGTTTTACTGCTGATTCATTGTAATGCTGAGTCATGCTGTAATTAGATAATCACTGGTTGTAAATGTATTTAAGAAAGGTACTGTAAAGTATTCAGTTGATGATAAGCTACCATTGTGTGTGGAGTTGCTATCATTGTGCTATCATCGTTGGATGGATCTGCTACCATCGTGGTTTGTGAACCAGAGTGAGTTTGTTATTCTAACCAACTCCTGTTTGTGTGGTAAGAAGATTTTTGTTCCACTGGACTGATTTAACTGGCAAAGACTTGGATTGATTTAAAGACTATGAGATTGTTTTTTCACTATAAAGTAAACTTTTGATAAACCAGTTTGCACATCTCTTATTCATTGCTCTCAGCAATGTTTCTCTGTGCTCTACACTCTGCTGGTTGGTAACACAACAACAATATCCTTAACAAGGGCCAAAGACGAGGCTGATCGGAGATGGAGATGCCATCGACATCCCAAAGGCCCTTGATGCTTAATTAGATCAACCAGGAGAGGGCGAAGAGATTGAAAGGAAAGTAATTAAAAACGAGAGTGCTAGAGGACTTTTCTCTAATACACAATGCAATTAAATTGCCTCGGAAACTTTCGACACTTTGACACTCCCGAAGCCTGGATGGAGAACTTTAGGAAAGATGGCGTGTTCGGTTTTCAAATTTCAAATTGTGTGTGTTTGACTTCTTCTTCGTCATCTTGGTGGGATTCTAAGTGAAATGATTCCTTAGGACATGGGCGTCAAACTCAAGGTCCGCGGGCCAAATTTGGTCCACGGGATGCTTAGATCTGGTCCGCGAGGCCGGCCTGGAAACAGCAAAGGATCAGCTCACGGTGTCTCTGCGCGCTGCGATGCCCCTGCGTCCCATTTTCGTTGGCGGAGGGCTAGCAAAACAAACTGAAAACAAAACAAAAGGAGAAATGTTTCCCCTTTCGCATTTGAGCATAGAAGAAGGGATAGGAAAGGAGAAAGGGAATTGTGCATATACATCCTGGAAAGAAAAGGGATTACCACCGGAGGAGCATATAATTAGAAAAGTATTTGAATGCGCTGAGATGAGTAAATTAACGTATGAGTTAAATGATGATGAAAATTCGGAATACTATATAGTGTGGGAAGGGTGGTACAAGTGGATGGAAGATAAAAAGAAAGAAGGAGAAGGTGTAACTATTAATAGGAATAAGTGACTTAAGAGTCACCATGTAAGTATTCTATATATATGTATATGTATGAACACTGCTTAACCGATATTAGTTGAATTGTAGTATTATGTAATTCAATCAAAATGTTTTTTTAAAAAAAAGGAAAGGAGAAAGGGAAAGAAAAAGAAGAAAAGATGGGAAGGAAGAAGAAAGGCGAATGAAGAGGGAAGCAAAAAGAAGAGAAGGAAGGAAGGGAGGGAGAGAGGGAGGGAGGGAGGAGATTATAATGAAAGTGAGTGAGGGTCTCAGGCAGTGGTGGAATTCAAATATTTTTACTACCGGTTCTGTGGGTGTGGCTTGTTGGGTGTGGTGTGGCTTAGTGGGCTTGGCAGGGGAAGGATATGCAAAATCTTCTTTCCCTCCCCACTCCAGGGGAAGGATACTGCAAAATCCCCATTCCCTCCCCACTTCAGGGGAAAGATACTGCAAAATCTCCATTCCCTTCCCACTTCAGGGGAAGGATATTGCAAAATCTCCATCCCCACCCCACTCCTGGGGGAAGGATACTGCAAAATCCCCATTCCCTCCCCACTCCTGGGGGAAGGATATTGCAAAATCTCCATTCCCACCCCACTCTGGAGCCAGCCAGAGATGGTATTTGCCGGTTCTCCGAACTACTCAAAATTTCCGCTGCTGGTTCTCCAGAACCTGTCAGAACCTGCTGAATAACAGCCCTGATCTCCTGCCTTAGCACTTGGCCATCACAGGTGCCCCCGACATGAGTGATGTTGAGCTGGCCACGCCCACCATGGCCACCCCCATCCCCAGCTAAACACCCCACTCCCAGCTCTCCGAGGTCAAATACAACCCTGATGCGGCCCTCAATGAAATCGGGTTTGACCCCCTTGCTTTAGGAGGTTGTCTTCTTTCCATGCGGGAATGGTCCTATCTGGTCCATCGCATCCAAAGCCTTCTACAACGGAGGGGCCATGCCACCCAACTGAAGCCATCGAGTGACAGGGATGACAAGGACATTCCCAGCCCTGCCCGAGAAAGATGGGGCCATGGGAGGCAGAAATTAACATTTCACAGGATTCTCTGTTGGATTAACCATACCGGTATAAGTTTCAGCAGGTGGCAGCCTCGCCTGAGTTCAGAAGCTAAAGAGGATTGGATCTGTCAATTTTTCCACTTAGCAACAGTTCAAAGTTATAATGGCATTGGTCGGGGGGGGGGGAGTGATTGATGACCACTCCGTGCACTTATGACCGTTGCAGTCATGTGATGAAAATGGATGTGGTTTGTCTGAAATAGTCCTAGCCACCATGGCTATCCTTCTGGGAATGGACAAATAGTCCCGTTATGTTAGGCATTTCATTGGGGTTTCTAAGTCCCAAAGATAACCCTAGGCCAAGAAGAGAAGGGACCTTGGCTCCGGTCAATCTCAGCTCCAAAATTAGGCTTGACACAATGATCGTAGGCATCAATCAGGAGATGCCATGTTCTCAGAACAGCTTCTGTACTAGGCAGTGGGAAGGAAGAAAGGGAGGGAGGGAGGGAGGGAGGGAGGGAGGGAAGAAGGAAGGAAGGAAGGAAGGAAGGAAGGAAGGAAGGAAGGAAGGAAGGAAGGAAGGTGAAAGGGAGGGAGGAAAGAATGAGGAAAGAAGGGAAGGAGGGAAGGAAAGAAGGGAAGGAGGAGGGAGGAAAAGGAAAAATAATGAGGGAAGGAAGGAAGGAAAGAAGGGAGGGAGGGAAGGAAGGAAGGGGAGAGGGAAGGAGGAAGGAGGAAGAGAAAGGAGAATGAGGGAAGGAAAGAAGGGAGGGATGAAAGGAGGGAGGGAGGAAGAGGGAGGGAAGGAGGGAGGGAAGAAAGGAAAAAAGGAGAAGGAGGGAAGGAAAGAAGGGAGGGAGGGAAGGAGGGAGGAGGGAAGGGGAGAGGGAAGGAGGAAAACGAAAGGAGAATGAGGGAAGGAAAGAAGGGAGGGAGGAAAGGAGGGAGGGAGGAAGAGGGAGAGAGGGAAGGAGGGAGGGAGGGAAGGAGGAAAGGAGAAGGAGGGAAAGAGGGAAGGAAAGAAGGGAGGGAGGGAGGAAAAGGAAAAAGGAGGGGAGGAAAGAAGGGACTAAGGGAAGGAAGGAAGGAAAAAGGAAGAAAGGGAGGGAAGGAAGGAATCAAGGAAGGGGAGAGGGAAGAAAAGAAAGGAGAAGGAAGGAAGGAGGGAAGGAAAGAAGGGAGGGAGGAAGGAAGGAAAAGAAGGAAGAAAGAGGGAGGGGAGGAGGGAGGGAGAGAGGAAAAAGAGGAAAGAATGTGGGAAGGAGGAAAGGGAAGGAAGAGAAGGAAGGAAGGAAGTATGGATAAGATGACACTATTAAATTCAGCTTCGAATAGCGGTTTAAGGAAGGGAATTTGAGCTCCTGTGTGCAGGTTTGTCTCCTTAACATACCGGCAGAAGCCCGCCTCCTGTGCTGTGGGTTTTTCACTTTGTTTTTTTTTTTATACATATATACACATGCAATAGCTCCGTATCTCTCTGCGTGTGTTTGTTATTTCTTCTAACCACGAGAATCTCTTCAGGAAATTTGCTTAGCATTTATAGAAATTAGATGCCTCTCTGGAGTATTTTTCATTTCCTCTCGGTTATTTATTTATGTAGCTTCCAACAGAAATCTTGCTGGGTCATTGAATAGAGAACCCGCAGCCCCAGCTGTTCAACCAGTACTTAGAGCACAGCGGGGTCGGCCCCGTAAAGGGCAGAAGCTGTTCCTTCTGATTGTCCAAAAAACTCTTTCAATAAGTTTTAAAAACCCTTTCTCACATCTCCGCAAGTGCCGTTTCCTATTAAAGGCCAAAAAAAACCCCTGTCACGTGTTTATGTGCCTAGACAGATTCTTATGGAAACATGGAATGCGTTAGTTCCCATGCGGGCAAGCCATAGAAATTCTCCCATTTTTTAAAATAAAAATAAATCCTATTCTTTCTCATTTAAAGGGAGGTTGAGGAACTGGAACAGAAAGTCTCCCTCCAATCGTCTTATGTCCTACATGTATGTTTTGTATTAATTAATTCAAAGTCAGGGTCAAAGATAAGGGGCCTTCTTCTGGGCCAAGAAGAGAAGCAACCTTGGTTCCCATCAATCTCGGCTCCAAAATTAGGCTTTACACAACGGCCGTAGGCATCAATCAGGAGATGCCATGTTCTCAGAAGATCTGATGGCCAGGTTGACTCAGAAGTACGTCCAGTTCAAATCAGCAGTGGGAAGAAGAAAGAGGGAGGGAGGGGAGAGGGAGGGAGGGAGGAAAAGGAAGAAAGGAGAATAAAAAAAGGAGGGAAGGAAGGGACAGGGAGGGAGGAAAATGAATGCAGAAAGGAGGGAAGGAAAGAAGAGAGGGGGAGGGAGAGAGGAGAGAGGGAGGAAGGGGGAAGGAAAAGGAAGAAAGGAGAATGAGGAAAGGAAAGGAAAGGAAAGGAAAGGAAAGGAAAGGAAAGGAAAGGAAAGGAAAGGAAAGGAAAGGAAAGGAAAGGAAAGGAAAGGAAAGGAAAGGAAAGGAAAGAAGGGAGGGAGGGAGGGAGGAAGAAAAGGATGAAGGAAGAGGGAAGAATGGAGGGAGGAAAGGGAAGAAAGGAGAATGAGGAAACGAGGGAAGGGAAGGAGGGAGGAAAGGAGGGAGGAAAGGAGGGAGGAAGAGGGACGGAAGGAGGAAGAAAAAGGAAGAAAGGAGAAGGAGGGAGGGAAAGAAGAGAGGGAGGGAGGAAAGGGAGGGGACAGGGAGGGAGGAAAAGAAAGGAGAATGCAGAAATGAGGGAAGGAAAGAAGAGACGGAGGGGAGAGGGAGGGAGGGGGAAGGAAAAGGAAGGAAAGAGAATGAGGAAAGGAAAGAAGGGAGGGAGAGAGGGAGGAAGAAAAGGAGGAAGGAAGAGGGAAGAATGGAGGGAGGAAAAGGAAGAAAGGAGAATGAGGAAACGAGGGAAGGGAAGGAGGGAGGAAAGGAGGGAGGGAGAGGGACGGAAGGAGGAAGAAAAAGGAAGAAAGGAGAAGGAGGGAAGGAGGGAGGGAGGAAGGAAAGGGAGAGGGAGGGAAGGAGGAAAAGGTAGAAAGGAGAACGAGGAAAATAGGGAAGGAAAGGAGGCAAGGAGAGAGGAAGAAAGAAAAGGAGGAAGGAAGGAAGAGGGAGGGAAGGATGGAAGAAAAGATAGAAAGGAAAAGGAAAGGAAAGAAAGAAGGAAGGAAGAGGGAGGGAGGGAGTGAAGGCAGGAAGGAGGGAGGAAGGAAAGATAACCCTGGGCCAAAAAGTGAAGCGATCTTGGCTCCGATCAATCTCAGCTCAGTATGTTTTGTATTCATTAGAGTTTCGCAACACTTTTTGGCTTTTAATGGTGTGCCGGAGACCACACCAGCGTTGTGACGCATTGCAGGCATGTTTATAAGGGGGTGAGGCCTCCGTTCATACGTCACAGCCGCCATCTTGACTTAATCAAGAGTCCTTTCTTGACCCGGGGGAAATTGTAATGCCGCCGTGACTTGGAATAAGGATTTGGAACTCAACTGTAAGGATCTGGGGGAAGGAAAAAAAAAACCCTTTGTGGCTTTCGCAAAGTTTCAGCTTTGCCTAGAACGATCCTGAACGGAATTCAACTGCCGTGAGCATTGATGGGATCGTATAGGAGAATTTGATCCTCTAGGAAAAGTAGATCAAAACTAAAAGAACTCAAATGAACATTATCCTTTTGATGGAACATTATCCCTAGTCCAGTTCGTTTTCGCAGCTTCCCTGCCAGCTGCATCATCTTATATCCTTCTGGAAACCGAAGTTCTGGGAACATGATAACGTGCTCAATTCTATGAATTTATGAGCGTTACAGGTAGTCCTCAACTTACGACAGTCGCTTAGCAGCCATTCAAGAGGAGAGGAGAGGAGAGGAGAGGAGAGAATAGAATCTAATAAGAGTAGAGTAGAATAGAGTAGAGTAGGGGAGGGTAGGGGAGAGGAGAGGAGAGGAGAGGAGAGGAGAGAATAGAATAGAATCTAATAAGAGTAGAGTAGAATAGAGTAGAGTAGGGGAGGGGAGGGGAGAGGAGAGGAGAGGAGAGGAGAGGAGAGGAGAGACTCAAATAAGAGTAGAGTAGAATAGAGTAGAGTAGGGGAGGGGAGAGGAGAGGAGAGGAGAGAATAGAATAGAATCTAATAAGAGTAGAGTAGAATAGAGTAGAGTAGGGGAGGGGAGGGGAGGGGAGAGGAGAGGAGAGGAGAGGAGAGGAGAGGAGAGGAGAGACTCAAGAGTAGAGTAGAATAGAGTAGGGGAGGGGAGGGGAGGGGAGAGGAGAGGAGAGGAGAGGAGAGGAGAGTGAATAGAATAGAATAGAATCTAGTAAGAATAGATTAGAACAGAACAGAACAGAATTACAGAGTTGGAAGGGACCTTGGAGGTCTTCTAGTCCATCCCCTTGCTCAGGCAGGAAACCCTACACCACTTCAGATAAATGGTTGTCCAACCTCTTCTTAAAAACCTCCAGTGTTGGAGCATTCACAATTTCTGAAGACAATCGTTTTATTTATTTTATTATTTATTTTATTTATTTATTTTGTCAAGCATGTACCAGATAACAGATATAAATATAATCATGATTACGAATACAGGAGACGGATACAAATAAATGGGGACAGTAGGACAGGGACGGTAGGCACGCTGGTGCACTTATGCACGCCCCCTTGACGGACCTCTTAGGAATTGGGGTGAGGTCGAAAGTAGACAGCCGAAGGTTAAAGTTGTGGGGGTTTGGGGAAGAAACCACAGAGTCAGGTAGTTCCACTGACGAATTCTTCTCACTGTCAGGAAATTCCTCCTTAGTTCTAGGTTGCTTCTCTCCTTGATTAGTCAAAAGCTGGGCCAGTTGACACGAAGAAACCAAGATCTTTTCAACTGGGGAAGCGCGTCCCGCTATTTCCCCATAACGAATTCACTTGCTACAACTCTACTCTGTTTATTCCTGAGGAGACGGTCCTTCGGGGCTCTCTCTCTCTCTCCTAAGCGAAAAATTCGTTCCAAACTCTTAAATTTTACGAAGCGAACTGACGGCTGTTGTGCTCTCTTGCCACAAAGCATCACTGTCACTTTTTTCCTCTCTCTTTCTCCTGTGTTGCTTTTCAGGTCAGCCCCTCAGCGTTATTTGCAAAGCATTTTTCGGCTTCAGTGGCGAGTCGGGCCCCATGATCTACTGGACGAGAGGGGAGAAATTTATCGAGGAACTGGAGAATCATATTAAAGAAGGCGAAATCAGGTACAGAACGACGTCGCTCGCATTTCGTCCCCACCTCGTAATTTAGAAAACTGGAAAAAAAAAAACATCTACTGTGTTTCCCCCGAAAATGAGACCCTGTCTTATATTTGTTTGACCCCTGAAATAAGCGCTTGGCCTTATTTTTGGGGAGGTCTTATTATTTTGGGAAGCATGGAGCAAGATGGGGCTCCTCTTGCCGTCTTACCTGATTTCCAGCTCTGTGTTTAAATATTTTCGGGGAGGGCTTATTTTCGGGGGGAGGCTTATTTTAACGCATGCTCCCAAAATGCTCTCTACATGGGGCTCCCCTTGAGGAGCACCCGGAGGCTCCAGCTGGTCCAGAATGAGGCCGCGCGGGTGGTTATGGGAGCGACATGGCGCTCCCATGTGACCCCCCTCCTGCGCGAGCTGCACTGGCTCCCGGTGGTCTTCCGGGTGCGCTTCAAGGTTTTGGTTACCACCTTTAGAGCGCTCCATGGCATCGGACTGGGGTATTTACGGGACCGCCTTCTGCTACCAATAGCCTCTCACCGACCAGTACGCTCCCATAGAGAGGGGCTCCTCAGGGTGCCGTCGGCCAAACAGTGTCGACTGGCGGCCCCCAGGGGGAGAGCCTTCTCTGTGGGGGCACCTACCATCTGGAACAAGCTCCCCCCAGAGATACGGAGGATCCCAGACCTGCGCACATTTCGCCGTGCTCTCAAAACTTTTCTGTTTCAGCAGGCTGGCCTGGCCTAACTCTCCTCTTTTAAATTTTTTAATTCGTGATTTTATAAATTGGGTGTTTTAATCTGTGTTTCGGCCAAAATATTTAATAATTTTAAGGGACTTTTTAATATTTGTATTATCTGTATTTTATCTTGGCTGTTCACCGCCCTGAGTCCTTCGGGAGTAGGGTGGTATAGAAATTTGATTAATAAATTAATAAATAAATAAAAGCCCGATTGGGTTTATTATCAGGGGATGTCTTATTTTCGGGGAAACAGGGTAGTTTATTTCCAAAAGTTGGTCTTAACAGCTTGTTTATTCTGAATTGCAAATTGTTTCCTTGTTTGGAAGCTGATTGGCGTCGAGTCTGCCTTGAACAGTTAATCCTGGTGACTTTTGCAAAATAAAGAAAAATGTACAGAGGCAGTTCTCTGTACGGAGTTCTCAGGTTGCCTTTATGCGGAGTCTGACCCCCACACCTCTTCCTCCTCCTTCTCCTCCTCCTCTGATTTGGCTGTTGGAGGGGCTGGCAGCTGACAGGCCACAACAGTAACTCATCTATCTTGAGGCCTGCGAACGAACCCGCCAATGTTTTTCTGTTTTCTTTCAGGCTCCTCAAAGAGCACCTTGGAGAAAAAATTGTGGAGTTAACATTAATCTTTGACATTGTGAAAGAAGCAGACCTGGCCAATTACACATGCCACGTCGAAAACAGAAACGGGAAGAAACAGGCGAGCATCATTCTGAGAAAACGAGGTATTTTTCTTTCTTTCTTTTTCTTCTTCTTTTTTTTTTCATTCCCGTCTCCATCAGCGTCGCTGCGCATTCTGAAGAAATGAAGGGGGCTATTTTCCCGTCCTGAAAATATATGTATTATATTCCTTCCGGAATTGAATGGGCTAAGAAATGAAATGCGGTGAAATCACTCTTGTATACCGGTGGGGATTTTAGTTATTCTGCTGGTGTCCTATACTCCCTTTTCAAGAATTGGGGACTACAGTTCCTATTGTCACTCATCATTTGCAATGGGGGTTGAGGGTGCTGTCGGAAATTTTTCAAGCGAGGTATGAAAATACCTCCTAAGGTTCCTCTGGAGGATCATAAAGACACAGGGGGCAAAAATGTGGACCTTTGTTTGTTTCTATGTTGGGGTTGAGGAGAAAACGAAAGGACAAAGTGGGCAGCTGAAGTCTTGCATGTGCCTAAGACACTTCTTGGCTGATGTAGGAGAAGAGGCAGAGCCTGTGGGTGGAGTCAAGAAAGGACTCAGCCTAGAATCGTTAGATGTTCACAAACTCTCCAAGTCCAACTCCTTGAATTCCATCGACTCTTATCCAGTTCAAATTTAGTGCTGACCTTTAGTTGACTCAGTTCTTGTGGGGGCAATAAATCAACTTAACTGGAACTTGGATAGAATCAAGATCACGTGAAGTGTTAATGCCGCTTTATAATGCCTTGGTAAGGCCACACTTGGAATCCTGCGTCCAGTTTTGGTCGCCATGATGTAAAAATGATGTTGGGACTCTAAAAAGAGTGCAGAGAAGAGCAACCAAGATGATTAGAGGACTGGAGGCTAAAACATACGAAGAACGGTTGCTGGAACTGGGTATGTCTAGGTTAATGAAAAGGAGGACTAGGGGAGACATGATAGCAGTCTTCCAATATCTCAGGGGCTGCCACAAAGAAGAGGGAGTCAAGCTATTCTCCAAAGCACCTGAAGGCAGGACAAGAATCAATGGATGGAAACGAATCAAGGAAAGAAGCAACTTAGAACTAAGGAGAAATTTCCTGACAGTTAGAACAATTAATCAGTGGAACAACTTGCCTCCAGAAGTTATGAATGCTCCAGTACTGGAAGGTTTTAACAACTGATTGCTATTTGCCTGCAATCAATTATTGGAAGACGGAGGTCGGTTATAAGACGGGTGGCTTTATAAATGTATCAATCATCAATCAATCAATCCATCAATCATCACCATCACCATCCTCTTTTAACGACCCCATACATAATCCCTTGCGATGTGGAGTCTGAGTAACTGAATGGAACTGAGTGTATCCTGGCCAGATGCCCTTCCTGTTGCCAAATCAATCAATCAATCAATCAATAAAATTAGAGAGTTTTCTACAACCTACTATTAAACAATGGCTGAGGGCAATATGCAAAACGGATCACTAAAGAGACACGGAAGGGGGTCCCACCGCTTCCAAATTCTTCCTTTCTATTCAACTCAAGGGTTTAGATACCTTCCTTCATACCGTAGATTTTCTTCTTAGTATGTTTCACAGGTTTTTGTTACTGGGTTTTATTTTATTTTTTTCCCCCCTTTTCTTTAACCAGCCTGGTCAATTTATAAAAATGATTTTTCTGCCACTTCCCATGCTGTCTGAACATGCTTTCTTTCTCGGAGAACACGCTGAGTGCAAAATCAGAGTCTTGTTAGGTGTTTTAGATTTCATTCAAATCCATACGCGGAAATTGGTTTGACTGTTGGTAGACAGGAAAGTAAGGAGGAGTGCTTGGAATTAACGACAGGTACGCATGCAAACGCATGTCTTGGATTGAGCCCAGGGGTTGCATGAAAAGTAATTTATGCAGGGAAAATTTACAATGGGAGAAGCTGTGCCAGGATGCAAAGGGATCTTTAACTCTTTCCCTTGTCAAATCTTCTCCGAGACGATTCTCTTTGCTCCCCTGCCCAGTTCCAACTCAGATGTGATATACGCAGAGTGGGCTGCTGGGGGTTCGCAGGTGTTCAGAAGAACCTCTAGCTAAGATTCTATGCAGTTCCGAGAACCCCCAAATCCCACTCCTGGCTGGCCCTGCTCATCCCGCCCCACCCCACCCCACCCTGCCCCTCCCAGGAGTCCCCACACAGCCCGTTTTGGATGCAGGTAAATGCTGGTCATGCGCAAAGGCTCAGAGAGGGTGAAAAACAGGCCTACCGGAAGTTTGGTGCCCGTTTCAAGCCTCCAGAGGGCCTTTGGTGCCTGGGGAGGCCATTTTCACCCTCCTGGAGGCTCAAGGAAAGCCTCCGGAGCCCAGGGAGGGCCAAAAGCACCACCCACCGTGGTGCAGGAAGCCGATTAGGCCATGCCTGTCAGACTTTCCGTAGCTTGCCAAGTCCTTATCTCTGATCCACTACGCATGTCCGCATTCCTACACTTTCTTTATTCTCCTGCCAAGAGGTCCGGCCGCAGAGAGGTGGCCGGCAGGAACGTTGCCAAAATGTAATTATTTAGATAGTGAGATGTTTTATTTTCTTTATAACAAATAAATGAGTTTTCCTTAGAAAAATATATCTTCGGGGTTTATTTTCTTAATGTATACTTGCAAGGAAAACTCTCGATCCACGGTGCGATTACCCAAAAGCAGAATGGGATTAATTAGCACCCTGACAATGCCCACCATGCCCAACCCCACCCAGCAACAGGGCAGAGAACCCCTTGCTAAAAAAATTTAAGCCCACCCCTGGATGTACACCAGGGCTCTTCAGCACGCTTTGCCCTCTAATGCAGAAAAGTGAGAGGAGAAAAAAAATGGAGCGTGGTGAAAATCAACAGAAGATTAATCAACAAAACCTGTTGGAAGAAGAAGAAGAAGTATTGTTCAAGGATTTTCTGCTCCTGACCAACCAGAGGAAGAGACTCTATGGCAAGGGGCGGGTTTTCCGGTCAGCTCCACAATTGATAGGGCTTTCAGTTAGGACAGGTAGAGGAAAAGGGACGCCGCGCTAGGAGGAGACTCTATGGTTGGGGAACCGGACTTCCGGTCAGCTCCAGAATTGAACGGGGGGCTTCCGGTTAGGACCTTTGTGGGTCTTTGAGTGTTTAAGGTTGCCGACCCCTGTGATTAGAGAGGGCTGGACAAAGAGACATACATTCTGAATCAGTGGTCAGTTTATTACTAAAGATGGCTGACACACCTCCAAAGAGCAGCAGGTTAAAATCATATCTGCTGGAAGCACGCTCCGTAGCTTAACCGTGGCTTGCCTGACATCATCCAGGGATTCCAAGAAGCTCAGAAAATAGGCACCAGGTTGAATCTTCATGTCTTTCTAAGCTCCTCCTTTATTGATCTGGAGTTGCGTCTTATTCCGTGACATTTGGAAGGAAAGAAGCCGGTGAATTCCAGCCTTAAATTGCAGGACCCCCCCAAAAAAAAGCTTTCAAGAAGAAAAGTTAACCATGAACTTCAACAGCGAGTAAAGCTGTGTAAAGTTCAGGGGGATGTTGATGATATATAAACTCATCGTGCCATCCAAGTTGGAGAAACATTATATTTCCCCTTTTTATTCTTGATGGCGTCTGAGTTTTCTGCTTTTCACATTGCTTATTTATCATGGTGACACATATCTGGATCGGGACTCTTTACGCACGGTCACTCATGCCCTTGTCACCTCCCGCCTGGACTATTGCAACGCTCTCTACATGGGGCTCCCCTTGAGGAGCACCCGGAGGCTCCAACTGGCGCAGAGTGCGGCCGCGCGGGTGGTAATGGGAGCGACATGGCGTTCCCATGTAACACCTCTCCTGCGCGAGCTGCACTGGCTCCCGGTGGTCTTCCGGGTGCGCTTCAAGGTTTTGGTTACCACCTTTAAAGCGCTCCATGGCTTAGGACCCGGGTACTTGCAGGACCGCCTACTACCACCAATAGCCTCCCACCGGCCGGTACGCTCCCATAGAGAGGGGCTCCTCCGGGTGCCGTCAGCCAAACAATGCCGACTGGCGGCCCCCAGGGGGAGAGCCTTCTCTGTGGGGGCACCTACTATCTGGAACGAGCTCCCCCCAGAGATACGGAGGATCCCGGATCTGCGCACCTTCCGCCGCGCCTTAAAGACCTTACTATTTCACCAGGCCGGCCTGGCCTAATTTTCCCCCTCTTTTATAAAAGATTTTTAAAATTTTAAATATCTTTTAGTATTTATATATTCAATTTTAAATTGGTTTTAAAAGTTTGGGGTTTTAAATTTGTCGGGGCCAAAATTATTTAATTTGATTTTATTCTATTTTTTAAATTTTGTATTGTATGTGTTTTTATTGTTTGGCTGTGCACCGCCCTGAGTCCTTCGGGAGTAGGGCGGTATAGAAATCTAATGAATAAATAAAATAATAATAAAATATCTGTGCTGAGATAGAGGGTAAATTATCTTTTCAATGTCTCATAGCGTTCTTGTGGTATCTTTAAGGGGTGGGTGAACTAGGATGCAAGGTTAAGAATGCCCCCGGTTACGACGCAGGGTCTCAAACATATATCGGTCTGTTAATCTGCATCTCTATCACTGTCTGGTTTGGTTCTGCAACCCAACAAGACAGACACAGACTTCAGAGGATAATTAGAACTGCAGAAAAAACAATTACTACCAATCTGCCTTCCATTGAGGACCTGTATCCTGCACGAGTCAAAAAGAGGGGTGTGAAAATATCTACAGACCCCTCGCATCCTGGACATAAACTGTTTCAACTCCTACCCTCAAAACGATGCTATAGAGCACCGCACACCAGAACAACTAGACACAAGAACATTTTTTCCCGAATGCCATCACTCTGCTAAAAAAATAATTCCCTCAACACTGTCAAACTATTCACTAAGTCTGCATTACTATTACTATTAGTCTTCTCATCGTTCCTATCACCCATCTCCTCCCACTTATGACTGCATGACTGTAACTTTGTTGCTTGTATCCTTATAATTTATATTGATTGTTTCCTAGTATGATTTGATTGCTTATTTGTTCCCTATGACTATCATTAAGTGTTGTACCTTATGATTCTTGATGGATGCATCTTGTCTTTTTATGTACACTGAGAGCATATGCACCAAAGACAAATTCCTTGTGTGTCCAATCACACTTGGCCAATAAAGAATTCTAATCTAATGAGGGTCTCCCATTGGCATTGAGTTATGGTTGTCATGAATCACATTGACTTTCCACAGTTGGGTGCCGGAAGCAAGAAGTGAGCTAAATCGGGGTTGAGAACATTTTCATAATCCCCCTTTCTGCTCCAGTGGAGAGCTTTGAAAAGCATTTCATGACACCATTCCGTTTGGCTCTACTCTACTACTGGCAATTCTTCAAAGGGACTCAAAAGAATGTGAAAATAATTTGGGTGATTTGGGTGATTTACGTTCAAGATATAGCTCTATCTTGAACGAAAGATTGATTGAAAGATTGAAAGGGACGCGGTGGCTCAGTGCTAAGACGTTGAGCTCATCGATCAAAAGGTCGGAAGCTCAGCGGTTCGAATCCCTAGTGTCGTGTAACAGGGTAAGCTCCCGTTCCTTGTCCCAGCTTCTGCCAAAAAGGCAAGTAGGAAAATAGGGACCAGCTTTGGTGGGAAGGTAACAGTGTTCCATGCGTCTTTGGTGTTGAGTCATGCCGGCCACATGACTACGGAGACATCTTCGGACAGCGCTGGTTCTTCGGCTTTGATGAGCACTGCCCCCTAGATTCGGGAACGACTAGCACACATGTGCGAGGGGAACTTTTACCTTTTACCTTTTTAAACCAAGAAAGTCCAGTCACCTTTTGGGGATAAAAAAGGCACCTTTGGGACAACCATGACTTGGATGATTGAGAATCTCCATCGACCTTCTTTTGACTCAAGTTTGACCCTTGGTGAACTTTGTGGATATATTCATGGACTTCATGTTGGAACCGTTGGCTATCGTCTTCTTCTAATATTTTCTTTTCAGTTTCCCAAGCTTGGAATTCCTTGGAACTCTCATCCAAATCTCAACCATGCCCCATCTTAATTTTTGAGCCCAGAAAAGATCCGCTAAGTCAGGGGTGTCAAACTCAAGGCCCAGGGGCCAGATCCGGCCCACAGGGTGCTTAGATCTGGCCCGTGGGGTCCCCCTGGAAACAGCAAAGAACCATCCCGCAGTGCCTCTGCCAGCGAAAACAGAGCTCGGGAGGGCTGCGGACGACCTTCCAGAGATCTGTTTTCGCTGCTAGAGGGTTGCAGAAAGTCCTCGCAGCCGAAAACGGAGCTCGGGAGGCAGTTTTCACTGGCGGGCCACACAGGTCCCCTGACATGAATGACGTCGAGCTGGCCACACCCACCCCGGTCCCGCCAAGGTCAAACACAACCCTGATGTGGCCCTCAATGAAATAGAGTTTGACACCCTTAGGCTAAGTCATTCCGTTTTCTAACTTATTCTTGTCTTATTCTAGATCTGATCTCCAGAATTGAACTTGCTGGGGGTTTGGGAGCAATATTTCTCTTACTGGCTATACTTGTAACCATCTATAAGTGCTACAACATCGAGCTGATGCTATGCTACAGGCAGATGTTTGGAGGCGATGAAACCATGGATGGTGAGTCGATTTCTAGAGTAAATAGCTAATACAAACGTGGCTGAAATCAAATGTCCGTGATATGGATCAGCCGTTGAAAGTATCATCTGAAATAAGAGAAACTGGTGTCAACGGATGGAGCTAGAGAAGGACTATCGCTCTTCAGATCTTGCTGAAATACAACACCAGCATCTGCTACTTTGGGTTTAGTGGTTAAGGCACCAGGCTAGAAAGCAGGAAGCCGTGAGTTCAAGTCCCACCTTAGCCATGACTTTGGATCACCAGGAGATGGTGAGTTCTAGTCTCGCCTTAGGCATGATAACAAGCTGGGTGATTTTGTGCCAATCACCAGGAGACTGTAAGCTCAAGTTCCACCTTAGCCATGAAAGCCAGCTGGGTGATGTTGGGACAATCACCGGGAGATGATGAATTCTAGTCCTGCCTTAGGTGTGAAAGCCAATTGGTTGACTTTGGGACAATCACCAGGAGATGGTGAGTTCTGGTCCTGCCTTAGGCATGAAAGCCAGCTGGATGACGTTGGGCCAATCACCAGGAGATGATGAGTTCTAGTCCTGCCTTAGGTGTGAAAGCCAATTGGTTGACTTTGGGCCAATCACCAGGAGATGGTGAGTTCTAGACCCATCTTAGATGTGAAAGCCAACTGGGTGACTAACACCCAGTTCATCTGTTAGCTCAGTTCTACAAAGGAGAAAAGAAATGTTGCACCTTTCCCCAAATCTCATCATTCACAGCCAGATGTCCTTTGTGCAAATTAAGAGAATCACCATAATTGGAAGAACATGAAAGAACAAGCCAGGTTCCCATTGATTATTTAGTCTTTCTGAAGTTCTCGATGCTCTCTGAGCTTGGTTGTTTTCTTGCAGATGTTCAGTTGCCCATCTAGGTAACATCAGTGCTAGGGAGTGCTCCCTGTTTAAGACCAAAACATATCATCTCTGGCAGCCAACATCCAGAGAAGCAGGGATTAACACCAGACAAACTATCAAGCAGAGAACAATCCCCTAATGAAGGAACTACCAAGAAAAAAAAATCACAAATATTGTTATATGGGGAGCAAACCAAGGAGTGAAATCCAGCAGGTTCTAACAGGTTCTGGAGAACCAGTAGCGAAAATTTTGAGTAGTTCGAAGAACCGGCAAATACCACCTCCGGCTGACCCCAGAGTAGGGAGGGAATGGAGATTTTGCAATATCCTTACCCCAGGAATGGGAAGGGAATGGGGATTTTGCAACATCCTTCCCCCAGGAGTGGGGAGGGAATGGAGATTTTGCAATATCCTTCCCCCAGGAGTGGGGAGGGAATGGGGATTTTGCAACATCCTTCCCCCAGGAGTGGGGAGGGAATGGGGATTTTGCAACATCCTTCCCCCAGGAGTGGGGTGGGAATGGGGATTTTGCAATATCCTTCCCCCAGGAGTGGGGAGGGAATGGAGATTTTGCAACATCCTTCCCCTGGAGTGGGGTGGCAATGGGGATTTTGCAACATTTTTCCCCCAGGAGTGGGGTAGAAATGGAGATTTTGCAATAACCTTCCCCTAGAGTGGGGTGGGAATCAGTGGTGGGTTGCCCCCGGTTCTATAGAACAGGTAGTAAAACCGGTGGGAGGCTCCGTCCACCGACCCCAACATCCCTGCTGCGAACCGGTAGTAAAGGTAAGTAGAACCCACCCCTGGTGGGAATGGAGATTTTGCAGTATCCTTCCCCTGCCATGCCCACCAAGCCACGCCCACAGAACCGTTAGGGGAAAAAATTGAGTATGGAGCAAACCTCCTACTCCCTTCCACACCGATGATGTTAATGGATAACGAAACTGGATACTGAAGTTGGATGATGAAATATCTGCGAAGGGGAAAAAACAAAGCTCAGAGAAGCACCCAACACCTCACAATTCAATAGGTACAAAATGAATTGTGAGCTACAAATATTCTCTTCTATTTAAGAGTTCCTGAGTCGGAAAACAAGGGATTGTTTGAATTGATTTTCTGTGGTTTCTTAAACGCACACAACTTTAGTCGTTTGTAGAAAATTGAGGCTTGATAAGCAGGCTGTGCTTTTGACTTCACTGCATTAGCGGTTTGATCTTCATTCTCTAGAAGTCACAGGAAATTAAATTCATTCTAAGAATCTTCAGTCACGACCTCTCCTTTCCCCAATAGACTTGCGTTCCTAGGAAACGATATCAAATCTGATTTCTCTGCATTAAAATCGGCTGTGATAAATATACCTGAAAGTTACACGCCAAGCGCTCAAATTGAATATATCGGCTTATCTCTACCATCAATATGAACAGTTGTCTCAGGGATATTGTTTACTACTGTACGTTTGCTGCTTGTTGCATTTGTAAAATCACTTTGTAAGGGCTACTCGATCCTTGGTTGTCACTGTAGGAAGAGAGTTGTGTTAGTCTGCAGTAGCAAAACATCAGGAAGGATCTAGTAGCAGATTTTCCGACAGGTATACAGTAGTGGCCAAAATTGTGGAAACCTTTTGGGAAAAGTTGTATTTTTGAGGTTTGATGGCTAATAACACTACTTTTTTTTTTTTTTTTTTTTGGAGTTTCAAGATAATCCTATTCCATTGCTGGAATGGCCTGGGAAGAGCCCAGACCTTCTTAACCCAATTGAAAATCTATGGGGCCGACTAAAGAAACTGGTTAGTCAGAAGCGACCCAGCAATAAACCCCGGTTAATAGAAGCCATCATCCAATCTTGGTTTCACATTATAACAGCTGCAGAACTAAAAGACTTGGTTCACTCCATGGGAAGACGTTGTAAGGCCGTAATTCATGCTAAAAGTTACCCAACGAAGTATTAACTGACATGGTGATGATTTTTGTATATCTCGTTTTTTCTATGGTGCTAATTTTTGCATATCTCGTTTTTTTCAACTTCACTTTTTTTCTTTCTACGGTAACTGCTATTCTAATAGCAAATCCGTCATAAAAGTTATTGCATTACATTCTTGATTAAATTATCTTTCCATTGACATGTAATTTTATGGTACCACTCCCCCAAAAAAGTGGTGTTATTAGCTAGTTTGAGAAAATACACTTTTCCCAAAAGTATATTTTCCACAATTTTGGCCACTACTGTAGCTCATTTCTTCAGACGTTTCTTGAGAAATGCTCCGTGCATCTACTGAAGTGACCTGCAGCTCCTGAAAGCTGATGCTGATTAATAAAATGCGTCCATCTGAAAAGGTGCTATCAATTCCCTCCTGCATTGTCTCCTTGTGTGATGGAATGTGGAACCTGGAGAAAGGAGTGGGAGAGAATTCTGCCATGTACATCATGGTTTCCCATAGAGAAGGCAGCACATTCCAGAGAGGGACCCAAAACAAGAGACTGCAAAGTCCTGAACTGGACAGGGGGAGGTAAGAAGAAGTTCAGAGTAGCCACAGCCTAGATCTCTCGGGGAATATCTATTAAGTTAGAAGGTTAGAACTTTAGTCCAGCAAGATTCTGTCCATTCGGTATAACTAAATAAGGAGCTGGAGTCAAGTGGATGTCACTGAATTGTTATTTGGACTTTCTTAGGTTGGCATCTTGAACCGCCAAACGGGAAAAAATGGGATTTTAATGTTCAAAAACAAACATTTTGCAGATCGAATTCTACTTCATCGCTCCTTAATTTTAATTTTGGGTATGGCTGCAGGAACTGGGTATGTCTAGCTTAATGAAAAGAAGGACTAGGGGTGACATGATAGCAGTCTTCCAATATCTCAGGGGCTGCCCCAAAGAAGAGGCAACCAAAGAAGGCAGGACAAGAAGCAATGGGTGGAAACAAATCAAGGAGAGAAACAACCTAGAACTAAGAAGAAATGTCCTGACAGTGAGAACAATTCATCAGTGGAACAACTTGCCTCCAGAAGTTGTGAATTCTCCAACACTGGAAGTTTTTAAGAAGATGTTGGATGACCATTTGTCTGAAGCAGTTTAAGAATGTCTTCTTAAAAACTCCAGGTGTTGGAGCATTTACAACTTCTGGAGGCAAGTTATTCCACTGATGAATTGTTCTAACTTTCAGGAAATTTCTCCTTAGTTCTAAGTTGCTTCTCTCCTTGATGAATTTCCACCTGTTGCTTCTTTTCCTATCCTAGATAGAACAAATCAATCTTTAAGAAATACTGCTTGACCCAGAACTACCCACAGTGAAGCCATTCAGACATGCCCACATGCACAAGCCGCTTTAACCGTGGGGAGATCTTCTCTTCCTTCTCCTCCCAAGCTCTGTGGTTTTATTTGCAGACAACAAAGAATACGACGCCTACCTGTCGTACACAAAAGTCGATCCCGACGCATTAGATCGTGACAACCGGGAGGAAGAGCAATTTGTCCTTGAAATCTTGCCGGATGTTCTGGAGAAGCAATATGGATATAAGCTCTTCATACCAGACCGGGACCTGATCCCAACTGGGAGTAAGTACTGATCCACTAGAGGTTTGAGACAACTTCTTCATGCTGCTGAGAAAGCTCATCCTTCCTAATGTCTTCCCCCACCCCCACCCCCCAATTTATATCAAGATACTTCACAGAAAGGGACACAGTGGCTCAGTTGCTAAGACACTGAGTTTGTTGATCGAAAAATAGGGACCACCTTTGGTGGGAAGGGAACAGCGTTCCGTGCGCCTTTGGCATTGAGTCATGCCGGCCACATGACCACGGAGACGTCTTCGGACAGCGCTGGCTCTTCGGCTTTGAAACGGAGATGAGCACCGCCCCCTAGAGTCAGGAACGACTAGCACATATGTGCGAGGAGAACATTTTACCTTTACCTTACTTCACAAAAACAAGAAAGAACTGAGAACACCAAATGGTCCATTTAAATTCAGAGTCCCAAGAAGGCCCATTTTGTAAAGAAAAGTCTTCCGGAAAAGATAATGATTGGGTTTGCACACAGCATCCTCAACTCTTGTTTGTTTGGGGTTTAGGTGAAACCCTGTCACCGTAGGAAGTCAATCATAATTTGTGTCTCCTTTGGCTGTCGGGCCAGTCATCACTGTCAGTAATGGATTGAAGCATCCCGTAGAGTCATGATGGCGAAGCTATGGCAAGCGTGCCACAGATGGTACACGAAGCCATATCAGTGGGCATGTGAGTGTTGCTGTAACTCAGCTCCAGTGTGCATGTGTGCACCAGCCAGCTGATTTTTGGGCCTCCTGGTCCCACCAGAAGTCAGGAAACAGGCTGTTTCCGGCCTCCAGAGGGCCTCCGGAGGGTGGGGAAGGCTGTTTTCACCCTCCCCAGGCTCCAAGAAAGCCTCTGGAGCCTGGGGAGGGCAAAAAACAGGCCTACTGGGCCTACTGGGCAATCACGTGCCAAAAGTGGGATGGTTGTGTGGTGGGGTTGCGTACGCATGCATGGGAGGGCGAGGCGCATTGAATTATGGATGTGGGCACGCACGCCCGTGACTCCCCCACACACTCCCCTCCGCTTTTGGCATGTGACAGCAGAAAGGTTAGCCATCACTGCCCTAGAGCACATTTACAAACCCTAGTAGGGCAAAGGTAAAGGTAAAAGGTAAAGGTTCCCCTCGCACATATGTACTAGTCGTTCCCGACTCTAGGGGGCAGTGCCCATCTCCGTTTCTAAGCCGAAGAGCCAGCGCTGTCCGAAGACGTCTCCGTGGTCATGTGGCCGGCATGACTCAACGCCAAAGGCGCACGGAACGCTGCTCCCTTCCCACCAAAGGTGGTCCCTATTTTTCTACTTGCATTTTTTACGTGCTTTCAAACTGCTAAGTTGGCAGAAACCTGGATAAGGAACGGGAGCTCACCCCGTTACGCGGCACTGGGGATTCGAACCACTGAACTGCCGACCTTTCAATCAACGAGCCTAGCGTCTTAGCCCCTGAGCCACCGCCTCCCTCCTAGTAGAGCAAAGGATGAAGCCAAACCCAACGAATCCCATTCTAGATTTGCCCGACGTGTGAAAACACACTGTTTGATTGCAAGCACGCAGGGCCAGCGCCGTCTGTTAATATTTTCACTCGGCGTAGCACCGTAGTTCCACATAATCGTCATCCAACAAATCAAAATTAAAGCGAAGAATCAGGTACATAACTACATGCCAACCTACAGCTGTTAGGAGCTGTGTGTGTGTGTGTGTGTGTGTGTGTGTGTGTGTGTAGGGGGGGTTCAGATTTAATTTTGCGCACAGCTGGTGTTGCTCCGAGCTTGATTTTAAAAGAAGGGAGCCGAATCAAAGGCTTTTAAGTCAATACAGGAAGAGCGAAGAGAACAAATGCTTTAGATGAATCAGCTTCCTCGCAGGTGCTTCCAAAGAACAGGGTTGCATTTTCTTTCTCTGTCCATCTGTCACTCAGACGCGCCAACAAAAATCTTCATCATTGTAATTTTGGAGAGTCATTAAGCATCATCAAAATAACATGCAGTGCTACCTGGCACGTTGGGTTTTTTTTTTTTTTAAATATATATCTTTATATCTCCCAGCGCAGCATAACGCTGTCCCCTTCCTTTCTTCCCTTCCTGCCTTGCAAAACTGAAATGATTCGTATACTTTTGAACAGATTTGATGCTTTCATGCAGAAGATTAAGGAAGGGCTTAATCGCCTGCTAATGATGATGGTGCAGAATATAAATGGGGACTCAAGACTGGTTTCGTTCCAAACCGGCTTGGGTTTTGCAACTCACAGAAAACTTCTGGATCTGGGCAGGGAAAGCCAACTTGGAATGCTTCTGAGATGCTCGCTCCGTTCTTCACGTTAAACGCATCTTTGATCGGCTTTAACCCGGAGCAATTAAAACGAGACCCTATTCTCAGAGGAAATACATCTCTTAAAGCCAGAGAATGGGAACAATTCATAGAATAGAGTTACCAGGGGTTTCTGTGTGTGTGTGTGTGTGTGCTATGCTTCAGGAGAGCTCCCTAGATTGTTTTTGGGCTTAGGGTCCCCCGAAGATTGTTGTCACCAGAGGAGAAGAGTGGAAAAACTTAGGAGCTTCCTAGGGTGAGAGCATCAAGCTATCATTTTGCATAGCGATAGCATTTGATTTATATGCCGATTTACAGTGCTTTGCAGCCCTCTCTAAGCGGTTTACAGAGTCAGCCTCACGCCCCCAACAATCTGGGTCCTCGTTTTACCAACCTCGGGGTGACGGAAAGCTGAGTCAATCTTGAGCCAGGATCAGGATCGAACTGCTGGCAGTGGGCAGAATTAGCCTGCAATATGGCATTCTAACCACTGCACCAATAGATCCCGGTGACTTAAATGACCCTTTCCCACGTTACAAGTCTATGGGGCCCATGTCAACATTCTGCAGAACCGCAAGGGCAAGATAGTACAATTTCCATATTTTGCGCCACAACTCCCACCACACCCTGCCGCGGAACACGCTGTTTGAGGCTGATGGGAGTTGCAGTCAACAACCTCTAGAGGACATCGGCTTAGAGCTGCGATGGCGAACCTATGGCATGGAAGTGGTATGCAGAGCCATCTCTCCGGGCACACCAGCCGTCGCCCATTACTCTTCCGGGTTCCGGCACACACATGCATGCTGGCCAGCTGGTTTTCACATGCGTGGGAGTGCCAGAAATCGGAAGAGCAGCTCCCTAGCACGCATGCGCACGCCGGGAAGCTGAGCTTCCAGTTTCCGGCACGCATACTGGTCTTCGTGGGCGCCTGCGCACCAAAAACCGAAAGAGCAGGTGACTGGCGTTGAAAACCGGAAGCTCAGCTTCCCGGGATGCGTATGTGCACTGGGGAACTGTTCTTCCGGTTTCTGATACTCCCCCGTGCACACGTGCACTCTCCCGTTGTGGCACTTAGTGCCGAAAAAGGTTCGCCAACACTGGTTTAGAGCAGGGGTCTCCAACCTTGGCAACTTTAAGCCTGGCGGACTTCAACTCCCAGAATTCCCCCAGCCCTGGGGGATTCTGGGAGTTGAAGTCCGCCAGGCTTAAAGTTGCCAAGGTTGGAGACTCCTGGTTTAGAGAGTTGTCACCCTCCCTTTAAAAATAATATATATGCCACTGTTACGCAAAATAACACTGAAAGGCAAAACAGAACGACCCTTCTCTGCCAGCTAGCTGACGCAGAGAGGCGTCTTGTAAAAGGCAGTGGCCTTTTGCTGACAGCTGTTTCTTGATTTCTTTGCTAGGGAGGGAAGATTGGGTTTGACAGCTTCTGGTCATTAGGAAATGCCAAGGGGGTTGTCCTCTCTTGGGGAGAGGGAAGGGGGGGAAGTATGAATGTTCACTTCAGGCTGACGAACATACCTGGCGATGTCGTTCTAGTTTCAGAGATTGATAGTCGAAGCTGGCAGTCTGAAGACGCAGCAAACGGAATCGTAAGAAGCATTTTTTTTAATTTTTTTTTGCGAAGGACTCGCTTACTAGCGGTCTGAGGGAACGTTGCAGAATCCATTTTTATTTTTTTGGTCAGGATTAAAAAAAAAAAGGTAGAGGGGAATCTCAGGAGAATCCTCGACTTACGACCAGAGTTGAGCCCAACATTTCTGTTGCTAAGCGAGACGGCTTTTAAATTAGATTTTTAGAATAGAATAGAATAGAATAGAATAGAATAGAATAGAATAGAATAGAATAGAATAGAATAGAATAGAATAGAGAGACGAATGTAAGTTTTTTCGGAGATTTTATGGCCCCAACACTAGGGATTATCCATCCATCCACAAAGCCGAAGTGCACGCATTTGTCCAAGTTCCCAATGTCCCGTCTTTGTGATGTATTTCACTTTTCCACCTCCTTACTCAGCTTTTGCTATTCGCCTGCTCTCTTGGGAAACAAGTACGGGGGAATCAGACAGTTGGCCAATAAATCCCTCAGTAGCAATATCCCTTAGACTTATATACCGCTTCATGGTGCTTTACAGCCCTCTCTAAGCGGTTTACAGAGTCAGCCTATTGCATCCAACAATCTGGATCCTCGTTTTACCCACCTCGGAAGGACGGAAGGCTGAGTCAACCTTGAGCCGGTCAGGATCGAACTGCTGGCAGTGGGCAAAATTAGGCTGCAATACTGCATTATAACCACTGTGCCACCATGGATTCCTTCCTTCCTTCCTTCCTTCCTTCCTTCCTTCCTTCCTTCCTTCCTTCCTTCCTTCCTTTACAAGCAATAGCACTTAGACTTATATACCGCTTCACAAGGGAGGGAGGGAGGGAGGGAGGGAGGGAGGAAGGAAGGAAGGAAGGAAGGAAGGAAGGGCAAGAGCAACAGCACTTAGACTTATATACCGCTTCACAATACTTTACAATACTACAATACTGCATTCTAACCACTGGGAGGGAGGGGGGAGAGAGGGAGGGAGGGAGGGAGGGAGGAAGGAAGGAAGAAGGAAGGAAGGAAGGAAAGAAGGAAGGAAGGAAAATAGCAACAGCACCTAGACTTATATACCGCTTCACAGTGCTTTTCAGCCCTCTCTACGTGGTTTACAGAGTCAGCCTATTGCCCCCAACAATCTGGCTCCTTATTTTATCCACCTCGGAAGGATGGAAGGCTGAGTCAACTTTGAGCCAGTTAGGATCGAACTGCTGTCAGTCGGCAGAGTCAGCCTGCACCACCAGCTCAGTTGCTCTCTCGTAGGACAGAGCACACTTCATAAGGGAGGCAAACTTCCACGTCAGATCTCCAGGGAGGAACTGCAAGGCGATGCTTGTCAACAGAAAGAGCAGATCAGTTCAGATCATGTTGCACGCGGTAAAGGTTTCTGCCCATTTCATTCAAACTGGAGCGCAAAAGAGACAGAAGGATTCGTTCGCGCATACGGTGCCAAATGTGAACGTCGCTTGCAATGACAAGCCCAGATTGCCTCCAGATTCAGTCGAACGGATCTGACCTTGCTGAGACCTTGTTCTCCTCTCCTCTCCTCTCCTCTCCTCTCCTCCTCTCCTCTCCTCTCCTCTCCTCTCCTCTCCTCTCCTCTCCTCCTCTCCTCTCCTCTCCTCTCCTCTCCCCTTTCCCGTCACTTAACATCTGATATACATTTGACTCTAGGGAACAAGATGTCTGTACCCCCCCGTTAGGAGGTCTTCTCCATCTGTAACCTCCAAAACAGTATTGTGTGTTCTTCTTTGTGTGTCCGTGTGTGTGTGTGTCTATGTGTCTGTGTATTTATCTATGTTGCAAGTTCTGGTCCATGATTTTCTTTTCCTTTCTTTTTTTTTTTTGGGCCAACCCTACCCAACCCAGTTGTACATGGGATGAGTTCCAGTTGGAACAACCCCTACAATATTATCTTTCTTCTGCAGGCTCTTCTTCCAACTGGTGCCCCTATCTTCCAATGGAAGGAGAGTTGAAAGAAGTAAGTAGAGTAGGACTTTGGCTAGGTTCTCCCACCGGGCGTTCCAAAGCGCTCGGCTGCCGAGCAAAAATCTGTGCCTCCAAATCTCGTCGATAGATGACGCGAAGGGATGTGTGTTCCTGGGATCAAAAGACAATCCCACCCAAACTCAACAACCCATAAAGTACCAGAAACCAAGAACATGTCCGCCGTTGGCATAATGTATGCGGGGGAGAAAATGGTCATTTCGGCAATATTGTAAATCCCTAAAACTAGGTGGACCTCCAGAATACGTTGGACTGCACATTTCCAGCAGCTCCCATCTGACCATAAATGTGGTTCCACGCAACACACTGAGCCAAAATTCACAATATGACTTGTGAACGGCCCGTGAGGTTAAGTCAACGTCTTCTAGAGAGGGGGAGGAACATGTTAATTTTAGTAGGGGGGCCCGTTTGGAAGGGGAAAATATATCACCAAGGGATGGTAGAGATGTTCAGACCTGATGCGGAAAACATCTAGAGTCCTACCAGGTCAAGAAAGTCCAATCCGGTGTCTATGCAGATGACTTTGCGATCATGGAAAGGCCATGATAGATACTCAGCGTTTCTCCAATTTAGGAGCTCATGTGAAGAAAAAACTTTTTCCAAAGTTCTCCACTTGATGGCTCTTGAAGTTAGACTCAGCCATCAGAGCTCAGTTGAAGGAGTGTTGAAGCCCAGTGAAAACAAGGGATCTGGAGTTATCTTGACTATTTAAACCAGGGGTCTCCAAACTTGACAACTTTAAGACTTGTGGACTTCAACTCCCAGTCCACAAGATGCCAAGTTTGGAGATCCCTGGTTTAAACTGTTGGTGGCACTGGTCAAGAAGGATTAATCCATTCTCTTCTCCGTCCCTCACTTTGATTGCAAAGTTTTGTCTTCTTTTTTCTCTCTCTCTCTCCTGTGTGTACTTCTCTATTTTACTGTCCATCTTATGATTTGCAGCCTATCTAGAAGATCTTGCCAGATGTATAGAACAAAGCCGCCGGCTCCTGATTGTCCTGACACCGAATTACGTCCTCAGACGCGGGTGGAGTATTTTTGAGATGGAAAACCGGCTCCATAACATGCTCCTCAGCGGCGAGGTCAAAGTCATTTTCATCGAGTGCCCCCACCTGAAAGGGAAAGTCAATTACCAAGAAGTGGAATCGCTGAAGCACAGCATCAAACTCTTCTCGGTCGTCCCGTGGAAAGGGCCCCCAAGCAACAAGCTGAATTCTAAATTTTGGAAACGCTTGCTCTACGAGATGCCGGCCAAAAAGAAAGAAGTGATCTCGCGGCGCCAAGTCCTGGATTCCGCCGAACAGGGCCTCTTCGGTGACCTGCAAACAGTGCCTTCCATCGCCGTGACGGATACCTCTGCTACGTTAGTTTCATCTCAGGCGGACTTGGGAGATTACCAGCCCACCAACGCAGCCCATATGAGACATTACTGCAGGGGTTACGAATACAACGTGCAATCCGCGACCCTCCCGCTTGCTGCCCTAAGCAGTAACCACCACACTTACTGCAATATACCCCTGACGCTACTCAACGGGCAGTTACCGCTGAACAGCAGTGTGAAGGATGTCCAGGACTTCCACAGAAACCCCTCTTTACTCCCCTTGTCCACGAGAGAGCTGAGTTTCACCAGCGATATATGGTAGCAAAGATCTAGACTTCTTTTCGGCCGGCTTTGCAATGAGCCAGAATTCCTTAAAACGAAAAACAAAACAAAACAAAAATATAACCTTTAAAACCCGACGTCATCAGGTGCCAAACTCTTTTGCCAAGTCACAAAGTAACTCGCTTTTATACTTGAAACCTCTCTTTGTTTACATTTACAAAATTATTAACAAAGCGGGGGGGAGCCTACTTTTTTAGCCGACTTCTGAGTTTTCTGTCTTTTAATGTACAGAATGATTTGTGCTTTATTATAAAAAGAGAGAGAGAAAGAGAGAGAGAGTGAGAGAGAGAGAGAGAGAAAGAGAGGGGATATGGGATCGAATCAGGGGTGAAATGCTACCGGTTCGTACTGGTTCGGGCGAACCGGTAGCGGCGGTGTCGGGTGGTTCGGAAAACCGGTAGCGGCGGTAGCGCGAGGCTTCGCCCACCCGCTCGGACATCATTACTTTCTGGTTTTAACCAGGAAGTAACCTGTTTTTGACCTTCTGCGCTTGCGCAGAGGGTCCAAGGCGTGCACACTTCCGAACCGGTAGGGAAGGTAAGTAGATTTCACCCCTGGATCGAATAGTATTTTGAAGTAAGTTGACAATGAGTTGACTTCCGATGCTATATACAAATAGAGTAAGACTCCATATTTATATATACATATATATATATAGATATATATATATTAGTACTTCAGAAGTTTTCATGGATTTTTTTTTTTTTAAATAGACAGAATTTAGGAAGCATACCCGTCATACATGTGAAACACAAGTAGTAACAAAAATAAAAAATAAGTCTCGCATTTCGAAATTGTGCTCAAGGGACCCTTTCTACCAAGGATGCACTGTAGAAGATCTTCCCTACAAGATTAACCAACGCCGTGTTGTTATGGAAGATGGACCACGCCAAGGGCAACTCTGGTTTTCGTTCTGCAATCCCCCATGGCTGGAAGAGATCTCGTCCGCTCAACAATCCATTTGTCGTTTTGTTCTCAAGCTAATTCTTCATCGTCCGTGACAGTTGCCATTGTCTTTTCTTCAATTCTTAGGAAGTTGACCGCCCTTTAATTTTCTGTAAATTTTGGGAAAACGTGAATTAATTCTGGCTTTTCGGGTGTCTTGGGGACTTCCTTCCTGTTGCATTTGACGTGCTGAGGATTGTTAAACAGTCTGCAGATCTAAACATTTCCTAATCTTCTCGACTTGCGTACTAAATGGTCATATCAGCATCTGCACAGGGTTATTATTTGGGGTTTGTTTTTTTTTCTTTTCCAGGTTAAAAAAAAGGTGTAACGGTTTACCAGCTTGACATTTGAGGGGGAAAACGTCAGCCTACAAAGGAGAGAAAGGAACAAAACAAAAAACTCACACACACACACACACACACAAAAAGCACAGCAATACTCACCAACAAAAGTCTTGAATTGTTTTGGTTACCAGTCATAATAACATTTGCATTGATAATCATCGAAAACGGCAGTAAGCATTTACACTAATAAAAGGTTACTCAAGAGTGTGTCCCAGTTTCCGTCGGTTCTTACATTCCTGTAAAAATCAAAATTGCTCCTCAATTTATCGTAATTTATTTTATTTTTCTTTTATTATTCATATTTCTATGCCGCCCACTCTCCGAGGACTCTGGGCGGCTTACAACAATCAACAGTATACTAAATAGCATATTGCCCCCCCAACAATCTGGGTCCTCATTTTACCCACCTCGGAAGGATGGAAGGCTGAGTCAACCTTGAGCCGGTGAGATTTGATCCGCTGATCTGCTGAACTAGCAGTCAGCTGAAGTAGCTGCAGTACTGCACTCTAACCACTGCGCCACCTCGGCTCCTCTCCAATGCTTTTACTGTCTTAGAAACAGGATCTTGAAAAACTGCCTGTTTGCTCAACATCTGTGTTACTTCTTTAGCGTTTTTTTTTCTTTTGTATTACTTCTTTAGAGTAAGAAATTAGAATTTTAAGATGTGTTTTTTGTTTTTAAAATTTGATTTATATGCCGCCCTTCTCCGGAGACTCAGGGCGGCTTACAATGTGTTAAGCAATAGCCTTCATCCTTTTTTATATTTATACAAAGTCAGCTTATTGACCCCACAAACTGGGTCCTCATTTTACCTACCTTAGAAAGGATGGAAGGCTGAGTCAACCTTGAGCCTGGTGAGATTTGAACTTGCAGTAATTGCAGGCAGCAGATGTAAGTGGATGTTAATTAGTCTGCTGAGCCACCAGAGCTCACAAGACTTAACTCAAGATTCAAATCATAACATTCCTTCAAGCTTTCGTGGACCCCTCTGGGATGACATCCACTGCCAGGTTGAGGACCACTGAGTATAAATAGCCTCTGCAATACAACATTTTTCAGAATATATTTTATTGGGGGTATTTGGGAGTGGGGATATTTGCCTTTTGGGAGCCCCTCCTCTCAAAATGGGGCCCTCTTGCAAGATTTTCTTTGAACATGGCTCTTAAATGGTTGGGGTGGGGGCAGGGGTGAAATCCAGCAGGTTCTGACAGGTTCTGCAGAACCGGTAGCGGAAATTTTGAGTAGTTCAGAGAACTGGCAAATACCACCTCTGGCTGGCCCCAGAGTGGGGTGGGAATGGGGATTTTGCAGTATCCTTCCCCTGCCACGCCCACCAAGCCAAGCCATGCCCACCAAGCCACGCCCACAGAACTGGTAGGGGAAAATTTTGGATTTCACCCCTGGGTGGGGGGTAAAGGATGCCCAACAACAGCTGGAGAGACTTGTGTTCATTGTGGTCCTTAGGTATCACTGCGATCGAAATGGCTGAAGGAACTCCCCGTAAGTTGACTGCATCTTATCGTTTGTGGCTCGCGGGAGTATCTTCCAGCAGGCAGCTTTTGACCCTTTGACCAACTGATTTTTCAACAGTGTCACAATTTCATGTTTGGGAGTGGTGCGGTGGCCTAGAGGTGGAGCTCTCATCTCACAATCAGGAGGCCGTGAGTTCGATCCTAAGTAGAGGCGAATATTTCTCTCTCTGGGCACAATGAGAATCGATCTGCTGAACAAAACTCCGCATTGGCGACAGGAAGGGCATCCGGTCAGTCAACACTCTGCTAGCTCCATTCAGTTGCCCAGATTCCACCCCGCAAGGGATTATGGGGTCGTTAAATGATGATGATCACAATTTCATGTTTGGTTTTGGTCCTCACATTATAAAAAAGCTGTAGAGACTCTGGAAAGAGTGCAGAGAAGAGCAACAAAGATGATTAGGGACCTGGAGGCTAAAACATAGGAAGAACGGTTGCAGGAACTGGGTGTAGATAGTTTAGTGGGGAAAAAAGGACTGGGGTGACATGATAACCATCTTCCAATATTTGAGGAGTTGTTACACAGAAGAGGGGGTCATTCTATTCTCCAAAGCACCTGAGGGCAGGACAAGAAGCAACAGGTGGAAACTAATCAAGGAGAGAAGCAACTTAGAACTAAGGAGAAATTTCCTGACCGCGAGAACAATCAATCAGTGGAATAACTTTTCTTCAGAAGTTGTGAATGCTCCAACACTGGAAGTTTTTAAGAACAGACTGGACAAAACTTTGTCCAGAATGGTATAGGATCTCCTGCTTGAACAGGGGGGTGGACTAGAAGGCCTCCAAGGTCCCTTCTGACTCTGTTATTCTGTATTTTTCTTTTCTGCATAACTGCAAAAACGTGGAGAGAAAGAAAATTTTAAAAAAGGTAATCTGATTTATGTGTGTGATATCACACCCACGATGGTCTCTCTCTCTCTCTTCCCCCATCCTCAATTACCAATCCCAGGCGTCTATAAAAAAAAATAAAATCCAGATATTGCTGGACTACGATTCCCAGCACCCTTCTCCATTTCCATTCTGTTTGAGAACTTAAGTCTAGCAATCCTCAAGTTTTTCAATTCTATCACAAGGTGTTTCCTTTCCGCTTTGGAGAATCTGTGTGTTTGCTGATGTAGGGAAGGCCAGGCCCTCAACTGATTGAGTTCTGCTAGGATCCATTCAATTTGTGAGTTTGGATGTTTTTTGGGTTTTTTTTAAATTGCCTTTAACCTCCTTCCTCTTATATGTATTCCTGTTAATCAGCCACCTACTATATTTTAATTGCTGGATGCCTCTAGGTATCAGAGAAACAGAGTGGAGTCCAAGATAAACCATAAAGGAACGCATTTAGAAAAACGGATAGTGCGTTGCGACAAGAAAGAATTTGACCGACTTCAAAACTGTCTGAACAGCCTCATTACAGCCTTTCATTTGCTAAACCATTATATCTCCTTGGCGATGTTATCGCTTCTTCAGCAATTGAAAGAGGCCATTGCAAAGAGGAAAAAAAAACTATATATATTGTCGTCTGGCTGTTGGAAAAAGCTAAATATTGAACATATAGGGCTTCTGAATCGTTTATAAAATTACAGAGACAACGTTTACGAAACACAGTTGGGTCAAACATGAATGGGAAGAGAAAGAAGTTTTTCCTTTCCCACCAACGAATGAAGAATTATTGATTTAATTCTCCTGCCTTTGAGTTGGTGGATATACTGCCTATTAATCTAAAGCTAACATTTAAGGTGCTTTTTTTTTTTTTTCCCCAAGAGGCAAGTGGACTTTCTGGATTTTCCTTTGAAGAGGTTTCGCTTCTCATCCGAGAAGCTTCTTCAGCTCTGAGAGAAGCTGAGGAAGCTTCTGAGAGAAGCCGAGGAAGCTTCTCGGATGAGAGGTGAAACCTCTTCAAAGAAAAACCAGAAAATCCAGTTGCCTCTTGGGAGAGAAAAAAAGCACCTTTTTGGATGACCGAGAATCTCCATAGACATCTAACATTTGAGGGTTTTATGTGTATAGAGATGTTTATCGGTAGTCCTGGACTTACAACAGTTCGCTTAGTGACCATTCAAAGTGACCATTCAAAGAACTGGAAAAAATCAACTTATGTCCATTTTTCACACTTACGACGTGTGCCACCCCCATGGTCACGTGACCAAAATTCAGATGCTTGGCAACTGGTTCGTATTTATGACGGTTGCTGTGTCCCTTTTGTGACCTTCTGAGGAGCAAAGTCAAGCGGGAAATCCGGATTCACTTAACCACCTTGTTACTAATTTAATAACTGCAGTGATTCACTTAACGGCAAGAAAGGTCATAAAACGGGGCAAAGCTCACTTAACAAATGTCTCCGTTAACAACAGCAATTTTGAGTTCAGTTGCGGTCATAAGTCAAGGACTACCTTTATAGAACAGTTTCGATAAATGGGAAACTTGGTCTTCAGCAAAATCGGGCATTTGACCCGGAAAGAAAAGTTTAGAGAGTCCTTCCTGGTCAGCACTTCCGAATCGAGTTCAGAGGGTTTTGTTTACTTCAAGCCAGGGGTGAAATGTTCCCGGTTCAGACCGGATCGCCCGATCCGGTAGCAATGGCCTAAATCATCTCCTCTTTTAAATTTAAATTTTAAACATAAATTTTAATCTGTTTAATTATGGGGTATTTTAAAATTCAGCCTAAATTATTTAATTTGTTTTAATTTATTTTAGATTTTGTATTTCCTGTGTTTTATCGTCTGGCTGTTCACCGCCCTGAGTCCTTCAGGAGAAGGGCGGTATAGAAATTTAATAAAAATAAATAAATAAATAAATAAATAAATAAATGGAGGCGGGTGGTTCGGAGAACCGGTAGCAAAAATCCCTGCCTCCCCTCCCCCATTGCCCCATTTGACTGGTCAGTAAATGAACTCTTGAAAGTCGAGATCCACCTGTAATGCTCCCTCTGTGCTCCCTCTGTGTTTTTGCTTCCAATTGTAAGCAAAAGTTGAATTTTGGAGATTTTTTCATTTCCCCCCCTCCCCCATTTAATCCAAGAGTCTGAAATAGCTATTGATTCACCGCTGAATTTGAGTTTGTTGTTCCACAGGGCCACCGGTCAGAAGGAAAGGAAAGTGATTTTATAATGGAGTTTAATTTTTAAAGATAAAGACTTCCCCGGAAAGAGGTCAGCAAAACAAATCTAGACTGGCCTCCTGCAGAGTTCTTCACAATCGCTGGCTCCTTTTCCATTAAGCTGATCTAGTTGGAGAATTTGGTCTCAATTTACCCTGAATGAGTATTTTAAAAACAAAAACAAACCCCAGACCTGCCTTTTGGGGGGAGTTTCAAATCAGAAGTTTCCATTATTCTTGCTAGGTTGCCACGGTGGGACAAGAGCCCCGAACAATTACAATATAATCATTGGGGGCAAAAAAAAAAAAGAACAAGAAAGGTGTAAATTCCAATTTGGTGTTTAGAGCCTTTAGATACAGACTAACAGAGTTGGAAGGGAACTTGGAGGTCATCTAGTCCAACCCCACACCCACCCAAGCAGAAGACTCCACACTATTTCTGACAGATGGCTGTCCAGTTTCTTCTTGAAAGCTTCCAGTGATGAAGCTCCCACAACTTCTGAAGTCAACTTCTGTTCCATCGGTTGATTGTTCTCATTGTCAGAAAATTCCTCTTTATTTCCAAGTTGAATCTCTCCTTGTTCAGTTTCCATCCATTATTCCTTGCCTGGCCTTCAGGTACCTTGAAAAATAGCTTGACCCCCTCCTCTCTGGGGCAGCTCCTCAAATATTGGAAGACGGCTATCCTGTCTCCCCTGGTCCTTCTCTTCACTAGACTAGCCATGCCCAGTTCATGTAACCGTTCTTCATATGTTTTATCCTCCAGTCCCCTCATCATCTTTGTTGCTTTTCTCTGTACTCTTTCTAGAGTCTCAACGTCTTTTTTTATAGTGTCCAGTCTCTTCTTGAAAGCCTCCAGTGATGAAGCTCCCACAACTTCTGAAAGCAACTTCTGTTCCATCGATAGATTGCTCTCACTCTCAGAAAATTTCTTATTTCTAGGTTGAATCTCTCCTTGATCAGTTTCAATCCATTGTTCCTTGTCTGGCCTTCGGGTGCTTTGGAAAATAGCTTGACCCCCTTCCTCCTCTCTGTGGCAGCCCCTCAAATATTGGAAGATGCTATCCTGTCTCCCCTGGTCCTTCTCTTCACCAGACTAGCCATGCCCAGTTCCTGCAACCGTTCGTCATATGTTTTAGCCTCCAGTCCCCTCATCATCTTGGTTGCTCTTCTCTGCACTCTTTCTAGAGTCTCAACATCTTTTTTTATAGTGTCCAGTCTCTTCTTGAAAGCCTCCAGTGATGAAGCTCCCACAACTTCTGAAAGCAAATTCTGTTCCATTGATAAATTGCTCTCATTCTCAGAAAATTTCTTATTTCTAGGTTGAATCTCTCCTTGATCAGTTTCAATCCATTATTCCTTGTCTGGCCTTCGGGTGCTTTGAAAAATAGCTTGACCCCCTCCTCTCTGGGGCAGCCCCTCAAATATTGGAAGACTGCTATCCTGTCTCCCCTGGTCCTTCTCTTTACTAGTCTAGCCGTGCCCAGTTCCTGCAACCGTTCATCGTATGTTTTAGTCTCCAGTCCCCTCATCATCCTGGTTGCTCTTCTTTGCACACTTTCTAGACATTCCAACATTTTCAAAACATCTTCTTGAGCTTTGTAGATTTCTCAATTGCCAGATTTACACAAGAATCCATTCTGCATCGGTAAAATACCTTTAAATGGTCTTCTAGTACCCTAAATAGCCAGCTTTTTCCCCGTGGCTACTGTACGACAGACCTATAACCATCCGGCTTCCCCCGTTGAAGTTTAGTTGTCGGGAGCAACCGTTGTAAGTGCGAGGACCGGTCTTAAAGTCATTTTTTTCAGTGCTGTTGTAACAGTCACTTTTTTTCAGTGCTGTTACAACAGCACTGAAAAAAAGTGACTTTAAGATCAGTCCTCGCACCTACAACGGTTGCTCCCGACAACTAAACTTCAACGGGGGAAGCCGGATTCGCTTAACGACCACATGATTCACTTGGCTGGTGTGATTTGCTTAACAGTTGTGGCGAAAAAAGGGTGGTGACATTGGGCGCAACGTCGTTTAGTAACCGCCTTCCTTAGCAAACAGAAATTCTGCTCCCAATTACGGTCGTAAGTCCAGGACAACCTGCATACCCTTATTTGTATGTCGTCTTTTAAAGAAAGGAAAAAATGAGCCCCGTAGGAACGATTGCAGCAAATTGTTTGAATAATATAATTTATTTTTTTTTAACACTTGAAAACCGTATTCAGTTGCATTTGCTTGTCTGGCTGGTTAGGAACTGGTTTAAAAGGAAGTTACTTTTTCAATATCTCCTTTTGGATATCCTGTGTATTCTTACAGCCAGGATCTGCCAGAGGAAATACACCAACACACACAAAGAGAGAAGAGGCACGCTAAAAGAAGTCAGCTTGGAGGGTTCTTACTAAACAGAGCTAAGCACATTGCAAATTAAGATTTTGAGAGTGCAGAGAAGAGCAACAAAGACAGTTAGGAGGCTAAAACATATCAAGAATGGTGGCAGGAATTGGATATGTCTGGTTTAATGAAAAGAAGGACCAGGGTTGACATGATAGCAGCCTCCCAATATTTGAGGGGCTGCCACAAAGAGGAGGGGGGAGTGTCAATCTATTCTCCAAAGCACCAGAAGGCAAAACACGAAGCAATGGGTGGAAACTAATCAAGGAGAGAAGCAACCTAGAACTAAGGAGAAATTTCTTGACAGTCAGAACAATCAATCAGTGGAAGAACTTGCCTCCAGAAGTTGTGGATGCTCCAACACTGGAAGTGTTTAAGAAGAGATTGGACAACCGTTTGTCTGAAATGATATAGTTTTTTTTTCCTGCCTGAGCTGGGGGTTGGACTAGAAGACCTCCAAGGTCCCTTCCAACTCTGTTTATTCTGTTATTTCAGTTGGGATGTTCTACAGTGGTGTTGGCCTTGGCTTGTCCGTTCTTGATCTTTTAACTCTTGATTTCTGCTGGAATTCTTGAATCAATACGGAGTCGTTATTTTCCTACGATCGGTTCGATTTCAGCCCCTTCTTGAATTTCCGTTGACTCTTCTCTAATTGCCAATTTAATGTTAGTTGAACTAGATTTTTGTCGAAAAGGCTTGCACAATAAATCATCGTAGCTAGAATTTAATGTGGCGTCCTGATTCTTCACGCCTGACCTCTTTATAGGCATATAGACCTATATCCCAGCATCTTTTTTTTTTTTTTACAAAAAAGTTTTTTATTTTTATTTCTCATAAACACATTTACATGCAGAATCATTTCCATCATTTTTCATTCATCTTTTCTTTTAACTTTCATTTTTCATTTTTACTTTTTCGGGGCTGCTCTTTTATCCTTTACCTTTACTCCAACCTTTCTTCTTCTCCTCTCCTTCTCTTCCTTTCTCTTCCTCCTCCTACTTCCTTCGTTCTTCCTCCCCTTCTCTTTCCTACTTCCCCTTCTCTTCCCCCACTCCTCTCTTCTTCCCCCCTTCTAAGCTTCTCCTCTGCTCCTCTTTCTCCTCCCTTTTCTTCCTCTCCTTTTCCCTTCCTTCTTTCTCCTCTCCTCTCCTCTCTTCCCCCTTCCTCTCTCTCTACTCCTTCCCCTCTCTCCTGTTGTTTCCCTTTTCAGTTCAATCTAAAGTGATATCTGAGCAGCCCCGATTTTCTAATTATCTTTATTCTCATTTCAATTTCTTATTCAATTATTATTTCTTTTTATTTCATCATTTGCGTACATTTTTATAATATCCCAGCATCTAAATATTCTTTCCCCCCGCCAGATCATCTATAATGAATTTTAATTTGAGAGCAGCAGTGGGCAGGAGTTTTACCTTGCAACCATCTCTGTGCTAAGTGGTAGATTGGGTACCACAAAGGCAGGGGTGGGCTGCTGGGGGTTCGTAGGGATTCGGGAGAACCTCTAGCTAAGATTCTGTGCAGTTCGGAGAATCCCCAAATCCCACTTCTGGGTGGTCACACCCACTCCACACCTCCCCTCCCCGGAGTCCCCACGCGGCCCATTTTGGATACAGGTAAGTGCAGGGTGCACACGGAGGCTCGGGGAGGGTGAAAAAATGGGCCTACCAGAAGTTCGGGAAGGCTGGAAATGGGCCCATTTCTGGCCTCTAGAGGGCCTCTGGAGCCTGGGGAGGCTGTTTTCATCCTCCCGGAGGCTCGAGAAAAGCCTCCGGAGCCCGGGGAGGGCAAAAATGTCTGTCCCCCTCCCGTCTCCATCCCCCCCACTGTGGTGCAGGAGGGTGACTAGGCCACACCCACCATGGCCACGCCCACCCAGCACCCGGGCAGAGAATCCCTTGCTAAAATTTTTGAAGCCCACTCCTGCACGGAGGCAAATTAATATACACATCCAGCTGCCCACAATTTTGTATACAGCTGGTTTTTTTTTTTTTCTTTCCACACCCAATATATTTTTTTTCTCCTTGGATTTGCGACCAGAAAAATTCCAGAACAAGAATCACATTTGTACGGCTTGGAAAAATAAAATGGTGCCGGCACACACCATCTCTTTTTGATTGGAATGGGCTATGCTATGTTATATTTATTTAATTAATATATTTATAGGCAGCCTTCCTACGCTCGGAGAATGCCTAAGGAACAGGGCGCGTTAAGTTAGTTGCAACCAATAATTAATGAGTCTTAAATTGGTTTGCCAGGTTATTTGTCTCATTGGTTCCTCTAGCATTTCTCATGAGTAATATAGTCTTGAAGGCTGGCTCTTTCTTTTTCTTTCTTTTTTTTTTAAAGTAATTTTACAATATAGCATTTAAGAAAGCTGAGCTGGAGAACAATAAAGTCTCGAGCAATTTAAACAGATGGCAAGTTAAATTAAAATGGCTTTCCACACTTAATGCTACGTCTCCCGCAAAGTGGGGGGGGGGTGGAAATAAGAAAGAAACAACTCTGTTCTTTATTACCTTGAAAAGGAATACCACATTTTATTCCAGAATAAGGAGCGGTTCCTTAAGCCATGTCATCCCGTCCCACGCAAGGAACTTGGTGCCTCAGTTTTCTAGTGAATAGTGCAGGAAGGCCTCCCCTTCTCTTCTTTTGAAGGCCTCCCCAATATTTCAACTAGGGGTGTTTTTATGGAAGACCATATTTAGGCTAAAGCTCTCCATACCTCATAAATTGTTCTGAAGAGATGCTTCAGACCTCACCTGTCTGTACCACCTTCCTCTCCTTTCCTCTCCTCTTTTCCATTTTTCCATTCTTCCTTTTCCCTCTCCCTTTCTTCCTTTTCTATCCTCCTCCCTCCCCTCCTTCCTTTCTTCCTCCCACTCCTCCCTCCCTCCCTCCCTCCCTTCTGTCTTTGTTCCTCCCTCCCTCCCTCTCTTCATCCTCCCTCCCTTCCTCCAACTGTCTTCCTCACTCCCTCCATCTGTCTTCCTTCCTCCCTCCCTCCCTCTCATCTCTTCCTCCCTCCCTCCTGTCTTTGTTCCTCCTTCCCTCCCTCTCTTCATCCTCCCTCCATCTGTCTTCCTTCCTTCCTTCCTCCCTCTCATCTCTTCCTCCCTCCCTTCTGTCTTTGTTCCTCCCTCCCTCTCTCTCTTCATTCTCCCTCCCTCCCTCTCTTCATCCTCCCTCCTTTCCTCCCTCCCTCCCTCTATCTGTCTTCCTCCCTTCCTCCCTCTCCTCTTCCTCCCTCCCTCCCTTCCTTTCATCCTTCTCCTCTGTCTTCCTCCCTCCCTCCCTTCCTTTCATCCTTCTCCTCTGTCTTCCTCCCTCCCTCCCTCCCTCTCATTTCTCCCTCCCTCCATCTGTCTTCCTTTCTTCCTCCCTCCCTCCTTCTCATCTGCCTGCCACCCTCCCTCCATCTGTCTTCCTTCCTTCCTCCCTCTCATCTGTCTTCCTCCCTCCCTCCCTCTGTCTTCCTCCCTCCTGCCCTCCCGCCTTCCCTCTCATCTCTTCCTCCCTCCCTCCATCTGTCTTCCTTCCTCCCTCCCTCCCCCTCCATCTATCTCCCTCCCTCCCTCCCTTCCTTTCATCCTTCTTCTCTGTCTTCCTCCCTCCCTCCCTCCCTCTCATTTCTCCCTCCCTCCATCTGTCTTCCTTTCTTCCTCCCTCCCTCCTTCTCATCTGCCTGCCACCCTCCCTCCATCTGTCTTCCTTCCTTCCTCCCTCTCATCTGTCTTCCTCCCTCCCTCCCTCTGTCTTCCTTCCTCCCTCCCCCTCCATCTATCTCCCTCCCTCCCTCCCTTCCTTTCATCCTTCTTCTCTGTCTTCCTCCCTCCCTATCTTCCTCCCTTCCTCCCTCTCATCTGTCTTCCTCCCTCCCTCCCTCTGTCTTCCTTCCTCCCTCCCCCTCCATCTATCTCCCTCCCTCCCTCCCTTCCTTTCATCCTTCTTCTCTGTCTTCCTCCCTCCCTATCTTCCTCCCTTCCTCCCTGTCTTCCTCCCTCTCATCTCTTCCTCCCTCCCTCCATCTGTCTTCCTTCCTCCCTCCCTTGCTTTCATCCTTCTTCTCTGTCTTCCTCCCTCCCTCTCATCTCTCCCTCCTTCCATCTGTCTTCCTTCCTTTCCCCCTCCCTCCCTCCCTCTCATCTTTCTTCCTCCCTCCATCTGTCTTCCTTTCTTCCTCCCTCTCTCCTTCTCATCTGCCTCCCGCCCTCCCTCCATGTGTCTTCCTTCCTTCGTTCCTTCCTTCCTTCCTTCTTTCCTTCCTTCCTTCCTTCCTTCCTTCCTCCCTCTCATCTGTCTTCCTCCCTCCCTCTGTCTTCCTCCCTCCTGCTCTCCCGCCTTCCCTCTCATCTCTTCCTCCCTCCCTCCATCTATCTCCCTCCCTCCCTCCCTTCCTTTCATCCTTCTTCTCTGTCTTCCTCCTTTCCTCCCTGTCTTCCTCCCTCTCATCTCTTCCTCCCTCCCTCCATCTGTCTTCCTTCCTTCCTCCCTCCCTTGCTTTCATCCTTCTTCTCTGTCTTCCTCCCTCCCTCTCATCTCTTCCTCCTTCCATCTGTCTTCCTTCCTTTCCCCCTCCCTCCCTCCCTCTCATCTTTCTTCCTCCCTCCATCTGTCTTCCTCCCTCCGTCCCTCCCTCTTTCTCATCTGCCTCCCTCCCTCCCTCCCTTTCATCCTTCTTCTGTCTTCCTCCCTCCCTCGCATGACCCTGAATAAAGAATGCCGCTGCATTAAATTTAAATGAGTCAACTCTTTTTGTGTGACAACACCTTTCGAGCAGAACTCTGAAAAAAAAGAGGGGTTGCTTGAATAGAAGAAGAGATGCCCTAACTTTCCCTCTGCTTTCTCAACTAGCAGCCAACTCTCACAGGATCCTTTTCCAGGAGCAAACAAGCAAACAAACAAAATATATACTTTCTGCAGACATGTAAACAGCCAGTTCTGGGTCTGAGAGGCCTAGGACTTCCAGACCCCCCCCCTTTTCCCCAGGGAGGGTCCCGCCACTTCCCTCACTGGATTTGCAGTTATCCATTTCCTTGCACGCTTCCTCTGAATCCCTGTTTTCCTGACCAGGAAATGAGCAAGTTCATTTGAAATCAAGGTGTGTGTGTTTTTTTTTCTTAGTGAGATTTTTTTTTTAAGGGCTAAGTGGAGAATTTTCAGGAAATCCCTTTGGATCTTCATTATGGTTGTTTTTTTTCCCCCGAGCTCAGCTTCTTTTTCTCTGCAATTGAGGGGCAACGAGTGAGTTTAGTTGATTCCCCCAGAAGTTAAATCAGATCAGATGTGTTTTATTTATTTTATTTTATTTATTTATTATTATTTGTCAAGCATGTATGAGAAAATAAGTATAAGTATAAACATAACATGCACACATATAAGTATAAACAGGTATAAGTATATACATAATAAATGAGTACTAATAAATGGGGACAGTAGGACAGGGACGGAAGGCACGATGGTGAGCTTATGCACGCCCCCTTTACGGACCTCTTAGGAATGGGGTGAGGTCAACAGTAGACAGTTTAAGGTTAAAGTTTTGGGGGTTTGGGGGAGAAACCACAGAGTCTGGTAGTGCATTCCAGGCATTGACCACTCTGTTGCTGAAGTCGTATTTTCTGCAATCAAGTTTGGAAAGGTTTACCTTGAATTTGTATCTATTATTTGCTTGTGTATTGTTGTGGTTGAAGCTGAAGTAGTCATTGACAGGTAAGACATTGGAGCAGACAATTTTGTGTACTAAGCTTAGGTCAGACTGTAGACAGCATAGTTTTAGGTTGTCTTAAGCCCAACATTTCAAGCCTGGTGGAATAGAATAGAGTAGAGTAGAGTAGAGTAGAGTAGGGTAGGGTAGGGTAGGGTAGGGTAGGGTAGGGTAGGGTAGGGTAGGGTTGGGTAGGGTAGGGTAGGGTAGGGTAGGATAGGATAGAATAGAATAGAATAGAATAGAATAGAATAGAATAGAATAGAATAGAATAGAATAGAATAGAATAGAATAGAATAGAATAGAATAGAATTCTTTATTGGCCAAGTGTGATTGGACACACAAGGAATTTGTCTTGGTGCCTGTATAAAGTATTCTGTTGTGAGAAGAGGAATGGAGTACTCCTCTCGTGAAACATCTCTGGACTCGTTCAATTGTATTAATGTCCGATATACAGTGCGGATTCCAGGCAGACGAGCTGTATTCAAGAACTGGTCTAGCAAAGGTTTTGTATGCCCTGGTTTATTCATCCGGTACAATGTTACCGGAGAAGAAGCTTCCCAAAATTAGGTTAACAACTCTTAGTGCCTTTTTGGCGATGCTGTTACCAGTGAGCTCTGGGGCTTAGATCTTTTGAAATGAATACTCCTCGGTCCTTGACAGAGTGAGGGTCGTCTACGAGGTTTTAGGTTAAAGGCTGGGAAGATCAGAGAGGCTGAAGTCAAACCCAACCTTCTTTGTATTGTGGCCGAGGACCGTCCCGCGAACAAAGAAAGCGGTGGAGTCATCGAAAGTGTCGACTCTTTTGTCTTTCTAGAAAACATCTTACGGAGCTTACATTCCCGTCTGTGGTATGTATATGTGTGTGCTGACTCAAAACCACAACAGTCCCCATTTCCAACCATTGTGGGTCACGAGACGTCTGGCGAGGTCGAAAAAAAAAACGCAAAGGCATGAGATCTGGCCATGCTTGCTTCCCCCTTAAACGAGAGGGAAGGCTGGCTGGTTTCTGATACATTTCCCCAAAAGAACTGGGTTAGGGGGCAGCTAAGCATTTCAGCCTGCAGAATGCAGAAGAACAGAGCTGACCAGGTGGCTCGGTGGCTAAAACACTGAGCTCGTCGATCAGAAAGGGTCGGCAGGTCGGCGGTTCGAATCCCTAACACAGGTCTCCCGCACGAGCAGGGGGTTGGACCAGATGACCTCCAAGGTCCCTTCCAACTACTGCAATGCTCTCCTCCCCTTGAGGAGCACCCGGAGGCTCCAACTGGCGCAGAGTGCGGCCGCTCAGGTGGTTATGGGAGCAGCATGGCGCTCCTGTGTGACACCTCTCCTGTGCGAGCTGCACTGGCTCCCAGTGGTCTTCCGGGTGCGCTTCAAGGTTTTGATTACCACCTTTAGAGTGCTCCATGGCTTAGGACCTGGTTATTTATGGGACCGCCTACTACCACAAGCAGCCTCCCACCGGCCGGTACGCTCTCATAGAGAGGGGCTCCTCCGGGTGCCGTCAGCTAAACAATGTCGACTAGCGGCCCCCAGGGGGAGGGCCTTCTCTGTGGGGGCACCCACTATCTGGAACGAGCTCCCCCCAGAGATACGGAGGATCCCGGATCTGCGCACTTTCCGCCGCGCTCTTAAGACTCTCCTATTCCAGCAAGCCGGCCTGGCCTAATTTTCTCCCCTGTTTTTAAAATTCTTTTAAATCGAAATTTTAATCTGTTTTAAATTATTGGGATTTTTAATTGTCTCGAGCTAAATTATTTAATCTGGTTTTAATTATGTCTTTTAACTTTTGTATCTACGTATTTTATTTTGTGCCTGTTTACCGCCCTGAATCCTTCAGGAGTAGGGCGGTATATAAATCTAATAAAACAAACAAACAAACAACTCTATTACTATAAAAAGAGCTGGGACAGAACGTGGTGGCAGAGAGAATCGGCCCAAGAGGAACCTCAGTTCTTAGCATCCTCCTTACAGGCAGGGCTGGTGGGAGTGTCCCAGGAAGGGTGGGGTGGGGGGTCCTCTCCCCTTCTCCAGCGAGAATACTCAGGAGGGAGCTGCCAAAAATCACCATTTTTTTTTTTAATTTGATTTATATGCCGCCCTTCTCCGAAGACTCAGGGCAGCTTACAATGTGCTCAACCATTGCGGCAACCTCAGGAGTTTGCGGCTTTGCAGAATGTGAGAGCCACACACTTTTTTTTTGCAGAAGGTGCTGCTTTCGTTTTAAGCCATGGTGGTTTTCTCAGTTCTTGTTCTCTTGATGTTTTTTAACACTTTTAAAAATGTTTTTAATTGGTTTGTCATTGCTTTTAATTATGGGGCCAAATATATATATATATCTTTTTAATTGTATTTTAATGTTTGTAGTTTATGTTTTTAGTTTGGCTGTACACCACCCTAGTCCTCAAGGAGAAGGGCGGTATATAAATTCGATATAAATAAATAAATAAATAAAATGTTCAGGCTTATATAAAAATAAACGGGCTCCCTGCTCCGGAGGGATATAATAGCAAGAAAAATATCAGGAGAAGGAGCGAAATAACAGGCCCTTGGCTGAAGTCAATGAAGTTCCTTTTCTCACTTCCCTTTCCTGAAGTCGACATCTTGAAGTGTTTAACACTGGCATCTTATCTTCTTATCTTTTCTTTTTTTCTCTTTCTTTCTTTCTTTCTTTCTTTCTTTCTTTCTTTCTTTCTTTCTTTCTTTCTTTCTTTCTCTTTCTTTCTTTCTTTCTTTCCTTCCTTCCTTCCTTCCTTCTTTCCTTCCTTCCTTCCTTCCTTCCTTTTTCTTTCCTTCTTTCTTTCTTTCTTTCTTACTGACTTACTTATTTTAATTTGGTCTAGTGTAGAGTCAGTTTGGTGTAGTTAAGATGCTGGCTTAAAAACTGGGAGACAGTGAGTTCTAGTCCTGCCTTAGGCATGGGTGAATTTGGGCCAATCACCAGGAGACCAGTGGGGGTTTCAATTTTTTTTACTACCGGTTCTGTGGGCGTGGCTTGGTGGGCATGGCAGGGGAAGGATCCTGCAAAATCTCCATTCCCTCCCCACTCCAGGGGAAGGTTACTGCAAAATCCCCATTTCCTCCCGATCAGCTGGGACTCGGGAGGAGGCAGAGAATAGATGGGGGCGGGGCCAGTCAGAATTTTTACTACCGGTTCTCCAAACTACTCAAAATTTCCGCTACTGGTTCTCCAGAACTGGTCAGAACCTGCTGAAACCCACCTCTGCAGGAGACGGTGAGTTCTAGTTCTGCCTTAGGCATGAAAGCCATCTGGGTAACTTTGGGCCAATAGCCAGGAGACTTTACTCATGAAATCCAACTGGGTGACCTTGGGCCACCCAGGAGTTGTGAGTTGTGAGTTCTAGTCCTGTCTTAATCACGAAAGCCAGCTGGGTGACTTCAGCCCACTCCCTCTCTTTCCACCCGCCTCACAGGGCTGTTGTGAGGAAAAACAGGAGGAACGAAGAAGCATTAAGCATATCCGCCGCCTTGAGTTATTTATAAACGAACAAAGTGGATAAAAAAAATAAATAAAACTATAATTTAATTCAGGTAGGCAGACTTTCTTTAGGCCAGAGCGTGCCATTTTCTTCCAAACTGGCTCCTCTTTAGCAGGGCCCAGGCCAAAGTTAAACACTTTTTTTGCTGTATGCAAAAAAAAACAAAAAAACTTCCTTCTCTAATTTTAGCTTCTCTGTCAGGAAGTCTTCAGCCTGTTATTTGCTACTCTGTGTTAGCGTCGTTATTTTTTTAAGGTGTGTGTGTGTGTCTACCTCTATATCTACAGTTACATCCTCCTCTCTCTCTCTTTCTCCCTCTCCCCTTCTCCCCCTCTCCCTCTCTCTCTCCCTCTCTCTATCTCTCCCTTTTCCTTCTCTCCCTCTCCCTCTCTCTGCCCCCTTTCTCTCTTTCCTTCTCTCCCTCTCTCTCTCTCCCTCTCTCCCTCTCTCCTTCCCTCTTTCTCTCCCTCCCTACTCCTCTCTCCCTCTCCCCTTCTCCCCCCCTTTCTCTCCTTCTCCCTCTCTCTCCTTCTCTCCCTCTCTCTCCCTCCCCCTCTCCCTCCCTCTCTCTCCCCTTCTCCCCCCTTTCTCTCCTTCTCCCTCTCTCCTTCTCTCCCTCTCTCTCCCTCCCCCTCTCCCTGTCTCCCTCCCTCTCTCTCCCTGTCTCCCTCTCCCCTTCTCCCCCCTCTTTCTCTCTCTCTCTCTCTCTCCATATATATATATATATATCTGCCCCAGAGTTATAATTCCAACAATGAACTTGAGCCTTACTTGCACCTCTGTGTCACTTCTAGAAAGTAGGTTAGCCACATGTACACGCCCTGAGTGTGGGCAGGGGTAGCTGTTTTTGTGGTTTGAGCCGGGGACGCTCTTTCCTGCAGCGGAGGAAGCTGGGGTAAGACACAGAAATCCCCCCCTCCCTCCCCATGATGATTTTTGGGTGGGGGAAAGGAGTTGGGCTCCATGAAAAGAAGGGGCTTCAGAATTCACTTTGTCAGTTTTCCTAGTTAGTTGGTCAATGATTTGGGCGGTGGTGTGGATTTATTTTCTGGATGCTGTCAACCCTTTTATTCGAACCGCTGAACTGCCAACCTTTTGACTGACAAGCTCAGCATCTTAGCCACTGAGCCACCGCATCTCTTAATTGTGATCGTAGTCATCATAAAAATACATTCATCATGAATCATGAGATGCAACACTTAGTGATAGTCACAGGATACCAAATAAGCAATCAAAATCATATTAGGAAACTAAATAACACAATATAAATCGTAAAGATACAAGCAACAAGGTTATAGTCATGAGTAGAAAGGAGACAGGTCTGCCTTTAAAGCCTGTCCCGTATTGGGGGGAAAGTAACAGACACCCAGTAATAGGAGCAGAAATATTCAGTTTTTGCAAGTTTTTCCCTGACACCAATCTTGGCCTGGGGTCACAAGAAGCTTTGCTTAACCTGGAATCAGCCAGCCACATTGCTACTACAGGTTGCAGAATCTCCAGCTTTTCTTTGGCTGGAGATTAGGGTCCCAGTAGTAGTTCTGCCTTAGGCAGGAAAGCCAATTGGGCGACTTTGGGCTTCTCTCTCTCTCTCTCCCCCTCCCTCTCTCTCTCCACACATACACACAGTCCACCTCACAGGGTTGTTGTGGGGAAAGTAGGAGGATGGAAGAGTATTAGGGATATTTGCTGGAAAGAAAGAAAAGAGAGAGAGAGAAAGAGAAAGAAAGAGGAAAAAAGAAAGAAAAAAGAAAGAAGAAAAGAAAAGGAGGGAGGAAGGAAGGGAGGAAGGGAAGAAAAAAGAAAGAAAGAAAGAAAAAGAAAGAAAGAAAGAAAGAAAGAAAGAAAGAAAGAAAGAAAGAAAGGAGAAGAGGAAAGGAGGGAGGGAGGAAGGAAAGAAAGAAAGAAAGAAAAAGAGGAAAAGAGAAAAGGAAAGGAGGAAGAAAGGAAGGAAGAAAGAAGAAAGAAGAAAGAAAGAAAGAAAGAAGGAAAGAAGGAAAGAAAGAAGGAAGGAAGGAAGGAAGGAAGGAAGGAAGGAAGGAAGGAAGGAAGGAAAAAAGGAAAGAAAAGGGACAAGGGAAAAGGAAAGAAGGAAAGTGAAAGAAAGAAAGAAAGAGAAAAGGAAAGGAGGAAGAAAGGGAGGGAGGGAAGAAAGAAAGAAAGAAAGAAAAAAAAAAGAAAAAAGGAAAGGAGGAAGAAAGGGAGGGAGGGAGGGAAGAAAGAAAAAGGAAGAAAGAAAGAAGAAAGAAAGAAAGAAAGAAGGAAGGAAAGAAAGAAAGAAGAAAGAAAGAAAGAGAAAGAAAGAAAGAAAGAAAGAAAGAAAGAAAGAAAGAAAGAAAGAAAGAAAGAAAGAAAGAAGCTTGGGGAGGGTTAACCCTGCTTGGCTTTGGATGGGGCTTTGCCCGTTAACCCGGAGCGCCTGCCATGTGCAAATGGCTTGGAGAAAAAAGCGGTTGTGTGAACAGCCCAACTTCACGGGTAACGGAGAGAGGAGCCAACCGGGGCATCCCAGGAGCCGACCCCCCCCCCCACATCCTCCCTTCTGCAGCTGCCCCCTGCCCTCTTCTCCCCCCCCCCCACATCCAGCCGGCCCAGCTGTTGCACCACCCCTCCCCCCCCCCAGCCCACGTCACTTCCTCGCAAACTTTTTCCCGAGGAAATGTCTGCGCGAAAGTTGTTGTCCTTGCAAACATCTGGACGGCGGAGCCGCTGGGTCCTCGCCCTCTGACCGCGGGCGGGGCGGAAAGGAGAGGTGGGGAGGGAAGGAAGGAAGGAAGGAAGAAGAAAAGTTTCTTCTTCTTCTTCTTTTTCTTCTTCTCCTTCTTTCCTTCCTTCCTTTCTTTCCTTTCTCTTTCTTTTTCTCCTCCCGTTTTTCCCCGGCTCTGCATGTCAGGCTTCCTGCGCTGGGTCCCGCCGGCCTTTCCCCGGCCATGGACCACGGCTCGGTCCGCTAAAACCGCCGAACCAGCCCCGCGCTCGCCCCGCTCCTCTGCAGCAACGCGCAGCCCGGAGGCCGCCAGCATCCTCTGAGCCATGGCCAGCGACTGCGCGGCGCGGAGCTTGGATAACACCGATCTCGGAGCGCTCCGGGTAAGTGGCTCCTGCCTGGGACGGGAGAGCAGATGGAAGAGGGGTGGGAGAGAAGCGGGGCTGCTGCTGCGTTCCCACGACCCCCGCCGTCCAACTGGAGTCCTGGACTTTGGGCGAACACGCGTCTAAGGCGAGACCACGCCAAGGGCTGGAATAGGACCCGGTTTGGTTAAAGGTCGTGGGAACGGCGGCCGCCAAAGTTGTCAGTGACCCAGATAACTTTTGAGGAGGTTGGGCAGTAGCCAGACACACAACTGCCAGCGTGGGAGAGACAGAGACACAGATACACGTGTACAGAGAGAGGGGGGGAGGGGGAGAGGGAGGGGAGACAGACAGACAGACAGACATGTGCAGAGGGAGACAGAGAGAGTGGAGAGAGAGGGGGGGAGGGAGAGGAAGAGAAAGAGAGAAGGTGAAAGAGAGAGAAAGAGGGAGGAGGGGGGAGGAAGAGGGAGGGTGAAAGAGGGAGAGAGAGAAGCTGAGATGGAGCGAGAAAGAGAGAGGGAGGGAAAGAGAGAGCGGAGGGTGAAAGAGGGAGAGAGAGAGGTTGAGAGGAAGAGAGAAAGAGAGGGAGGGAAAGAGAGGGGAGGGAGAGAAAGAGGGTGAAAGAGGGAGAGAGAGAAGTTGAGAGGAAGAGAGAAAGAGAGAGGGAGGGAAAGACAGAGGGGAGGGAGAGAAAGAGGGAGGGTGAAAGAGGGAGAGAGAGAGGTTGAGAGGAAGGGAGAGGGAGGGAAAGAGAGAAGGGAGGGAGAGAAAGAGGGTGAAAGAGGGAAAGAGAGAAGTTGAGAGGAAGAGAGAAAGAGGGAGGGGGAGAGGGAGAGGGAGAGGGAGGGACGGAGGGATAGAGAGGAGAGAGAAAGAGAGAGGAAAAGGGGGAGGGAGAGGAAGGGAAAGAGAGGGTGAAAGAGAAAAAGTAAAAAGTAAAAAAGGGGGATTCCCTTCCCATTCCATTCCCTTCCTATGTTTCCACCTCAAAAAATGTGAGCCCACCTTCCCCTGTTTATCCTCCCTACAACCCTGCGAGATCGGTTGGACAGAAATGGGATTCGAACCTGGGGCTCCTTGACGGCTAACCAGTGACTACTATCCTCTTGCTACTGATGAATGAACTCAAGCCCTCCTTGCCTCTTCTTTCGTCTTCTCTGAGCTTGCTGGTTTTCTTGCAGACGTTTCATTACCCAACTAGGTAACATCATCAGTGCTGGACTCTCGGACTCTCTTCCTTGACTCTTGTTACTTTTGTTGGCCGTTGGCCTTAATCAGAGGGGGCACAACGTGGCTGACAAGGCCGACTTTTCAGCCTTAGCCTTCAATCAAGTCCATCACGTCTGAGAAGCTTCCTACCGATTAGCTCGGTGGCTGGCTTCCCCCCTCCCCCGTTCAAAGGTTTAACAGATTAATAGAGTTGGAAGGGACCCTGTAGGTCATCTAGTCCAACCCCCCCGCCCAAGCAGGAGACCCTGGCTTATACCATTTCTGACCGATGGCCGTCCAATCTCTTCTTGAAAGCCTCCAGTGATGAAGCTCCCACAACTTCTGAAGGCAACTTCTGTTCCATCAGTTGATTGTTCTCACGGTCAAAAAATTCTCCTTATTTCTAGATTGAATCTCTCCTTGATCAGTTTCCATCCATTGCTCCTTGTCTGGCCTTCGGGTGCCTTGGAAAATAGCTTGACCCCCACCCTCCTCTCTGGGGCAGCCCCTCAAATATTGGAAGACTGCTATCCTGTCTCCCCTGGTCCTTCTCTTCACTAGACTAGCCAGGCCCAGTTCCTGCAACCGTTCATCGTATGTTTTAGTCTCCAGTCTTCTAATCATCCTGGTTGCTCTTCTCTGCACTCTTTCTAGAGTCTCAATGTCTTTTTTATAGTGTGGTGACGAAAACTGGATGCAGGATTCTAGGTGCGATCTTACTAAGGCTTTATAGAGTGGCATTAATACCTCAACTGATCTTGATTGTATCCCTCTGTTAATGCAATTTAGGATTGCATTGGCATTTTTGGCTGCAGCCGCACACTGCTGGCTCCTATTTAACTGGTTGTCCACTAAGACTCCAAGATCCCTCTCCCAGTTACTGCTATTAAGCCTGGTTTCACCCAGTTTATATGTGTCCTTTTGGATTTTCTTGCCTAAGTGTAAGACTTTCCTTTTCTCTACGTTGAATTTCATTTTGTTAGATAGATCCAGTGGTGGGATTCAGATAATTTAATAACTGGTTCTCTGCCCTAATGACCAGCAGGGTAGGTGTGGCTCGGTGGTCATGTGACCGTGTGGGCGTGGCCAATTCAACGTCACTCACGTCGATGGGCGCTTCACCTTACTGTTACAATGTAATAAGGGTTAACCAGAGAGGCAGTTTCTGTAAGCAGGGCAATAAAGATTAGGCTAGAAACACCGCCAGAATGTTTCCTTCCTGCCTTCCTTACAGGATTAGCCCTGTATAAAGTGGAAAAAAACAAAATAAGATTTTCTTCCAAGAACTGCTTAGAAATTTAACAACCGGTTCTCCTGAATTGGTGCGAACTGGCTGAATCCCACCGTTGGATAGATCCTTTAAAGGATCTTGGGGTGAGGGGGGGGGCACAGGAGCTGGGTTCAGTTGCTGGCTTCCCCCCTTCAAAGGATTTTGGGGGGAGGTGTGAGGGGGTGAAAAATCTCCTTCCCACCCATGGTTGCAAGGGGAAATCCTACAGCTGTTTTTCTGTGGCCGGCCCTTTTGTTCCTTGCAAATCGTACACACTGCTTTCCCCGAGCTCGCTGGAAAAAAAACTCTTTCATTGCACGTCTCCGATACAAATTGGCAGTCTGCAAAGGCTGAGCGTGTGTGGTTGTGTCCTCTTTACTTCTTTGCACAACACAGGAGGGAGAAGGTCTCCGAGGAATCCCCCCCCTCCCCCGAGGTCAGTCAGCACAGCTTAAATCCAGACACACGGGATTTATCTCGTGATTTACGACGGCAATGGACTTCCAAATTTGAAATTTATTTGAAGTTTGAAACAAATTTGAACGGGCACCAAAGTTGAGCCAGACGATTCTTAAGTGAGTTGTGTCTCGCTTTACGACCTTTCTTGCCACAATTGTGAAGCGTATCACGGCGGTCGTTCAGTTAGTAACCCGGTTGTTAAGTGAATCTGACTTGGGTTGCCTCCCCCCCCCGGGAACAATGCGACCGTCGTAAATGAGAGACCGTTGCCAAGCGTCTGAATTTGGATCATGTGACTGTGAGGCAAGAGTGAAAAATGGTCATATAAGTAACTCTTCCAAGTAGCTATTTTAGAATCGAACGACTTCATTGTCACTTTGAAATGTACATTAATGGGCACACGCTAAAAATGAAATTTCTAATATGCCTACAACTCTTAAAGGGTCACCCCCTCCAATTTTACAACTATATGAACATGACAAGATAAATTAATAAATACAAAATTATGTATAGATACCCCAGTGGTGAAATCCAATTTTTTTTTACTACCGGTTCTGTGGGTGTGGCTTGGTGGGCATGGCAGGGTCAGGATACTGCAAAATCCCCATTCCCTTCCCACTCCTGGGGGAAGGATATTGCAAAATCCCCATTCCCTCCCCACTCCTGGGGGAAGGATATTGCAAAATCCCCATTCCCTCCTCACTCCAAGGGAAGGATACTACAAAATCCCCATTTCCTCCCCACTCCTGGGGGAAGGATATTGCAAAATCTCCATTCCCTCCTCACTCCAAGGGAAGGATACTACAAAATCCCCATTCCCTCCTCACTCCAAGGGAAGGATATTGCAAAATCTCCATTCCCACCCCACCTCAGGGGAAGGATACTGCAAAATCTCCATTCCCTCCCCACTCCTGGGGGAAGGATATTGCAAAATCTCCATTCCCTCCTCACTCCAAGGGAAGGATACTACAAAATCCCCATTCCCTCCTCACTCCTAGGGGAAGGATATTGCAAAATCTCCATTCCCACCCCACTCCAGGGAAGGATACTGCAAAACTCCCATTCCCTCCCCACTCTGGTGGAAGGATATTGCAAAATCTCCATTCCCACCCCACTCCAGGGAAGGATACTGCAAAACTCCCCATTCCCTCCCCACTCTGGTGGAAGGATATTGCAAAATCCCCATTCCCTCCCCACTCCTGGGGGAAGGATATTGCAAAAATCCCCATTCCCTCCCCACTCCTGGTGGAAGGATACTGCAAAATCTCCATTCCCACCCCACTCGGGCCAGCCAGATGTAGCATTTACCGGTTCTCCGAACTACTCAAAATTTCCGCTACCGGTTCTCCAGAACCTGCTGGATCTCACCCCTGATATACCCACATATATTTTACGACACAGAGAAACAAACACGGTCTAGTTCGGATTTATACATGTTTGTGTCGAAAAATGTAGCTATTTGGCCTCCTCTCCCCCAAACATTCAACTGGAACTGGCTGTCTTTGAAAACAGTTGTGTGTTTTTGTGCTTTATAGTTTACAGCAGGGATATGCATAATGAAGCGATATGTTTATTCCTGATATTGCATTGCGTCTATTCCTGCTATAAACCATCTTACAGTCTCGCGATAGGGTGGAATATAAATTTGGTCGCTACTCACTAAATAAATCCCCGATGCATTTATCGGAATTAAAGGGAATAGGTCACAGCTTCTGGGTTGGGTTACTTTTCCAAGCCCACCGAGATTGGATTGCCCTTTCTCAGAAATGATGTAGGGGTCTCCTGCTTGGACGGCGGGGGGCGGGGGGAGTGAGGGGTTGGATTAGATGACCTACAAGGTCCCTTCCAACTTTGTTAATCTAAAATACAGGTGGTCCTCGACTTACGACCACAATTGAGCATGAAATTTCTATTGTGAAGGGATACTGTTGCTAAATTAGCTTTGTTCTATTTTACGACCTTTCTTGTTCGTTAAGTGAGTCACCTCAGTTGATAAGTTAGTAACCCGGTTGCTAAGTGAATCTGGCTTCCCCTATTGAGTTTGAAGGTCGCAAAAGGGAATCATGTTGATCCCCTCCAGTCATTTCAACCGTCATAAATGTGAACCCGTTGTTAAGCTTCTAAATTTTGATCCCATGATCATGGGAGATGCAGTGGCTCAGTGGCTAAGACGCTGAGCTTGTCGATCGAAAGGTCGGCAGTTCAGCGGTTCGAATCCCTAGTGCCGCGTAACGGGGTGAGCTCCCGTTCCTTGTCCCAGCTTCTGCCAACCTAGCAGTTCGAAAGCAGGTAAAAAATGCAAGTAGAAAAATAGGGACCACCTTTGGTGGGAAGGTAACAGCATTCGTGGCGCCTTTGGCGTTGAGTCATGCCGGCCACATGACCAGGGAGACGTCTTCGGACAGCGCTGGCTCTTCGGCTTTGAAACGGAGATGAGCACCGCCCCCTAGAGTCGGGAACGACTAACACATATGTGCGAGGGGAACCTTTACCTTTACTTTTTACTCGTGGGGATACTGAATCGGTCGTAACTGTGAAAAACAGTCCAAAGTCGCATTTTTCAGTGTCGTCAGAACTTTGAATGGTCACTAAACAAACTATTGTAAGTCAAGGACTACCTGAAATATAATGGTGTGTGTGTGTGTTTTGCAAATCTTCCAGCCAGGTTCCTCGATCTCTTTTGGAATCCATTGATAGATCCTTCTGTTCCATCCCAGATCTTTTAAATCTTAGCAAGGGCAATAACTGGAATTGCAGCAGCCTTGAGGTAGAATCAGATCTTAAGGCCGAATAAAGAGGAAATGCTACTTCCTGAAAAAAAAAGGTGTATTATTATTATTCAAAGAAACTAAAACTGCATTTGCCTTTTCTGAAGCCACATCAACGCTGGTGACTCATAAGAAGACTCAGAGCGCGGATGGCCACGTTATTTCTAAGTTATGCTGGGTGGAGTAGATTAAACTATCTAACTGAGGAAAGAAAGGAAGTGATGCAGAAAGTGTGAATTTTCTTTGATTGGCCTCAATGTCTCATCTGGAAATCTCGAAAACGTGAATCAGTCCAGATTTGGAGATGGATTTTTGGGGGGAATAGTGACCATAACTCACTCATTAAAATGTGCCCATGCAGAACTTCCTTGTTGCATTCTGCAAGTCCTAAAAATGCCTGTCTTTGCGATGCTGTGGGTTCCCACTCTCCGTATTTATTTACTTACTTATTTTTATTTTATTTTATTTTATTTTATTTTATTTTATTTTATTTTATTTTATTTTATTTTATTTTATTTTATTTTATTTTATTTTATTTTATTTTATTAGATTTTTATTCTGCCCTTCTCCCACAGGACTCAGGGCGGTGAACAGCCAAGAATAAAAACATCACATACAAAATTTAAAAATTTAAAAAGAATTAAAACAAAATGTTGGCCCAATAAGTTTAAAACACCCCAACTAAAATCAATTTACAATAAGGGAATATTTAGGGGCTAAGCAAAGCCTGAAAACGTAATTCTGAAATTCTAGAACTTGATAGCACCTGATCTAGAATGGTTCATTGGATGGTGGGCCCTCTTGACGGTGTTGGGACCGAAGTTCGAATGAGTTACAGTTACAAATTTGATTATTTGTGTGATGCATTTCCTGAGTTTCTACAGCAGTTGATATACTATGTGTCTTTTCCTTGTTGATGTTTACAATAAGCTTGTAAGCTCCCTTCATTGTTCAAATGAGGAGGGGAGGAGGAGGAGGAGGAGGAGGAGGAGACATTCAACCACTACACATTGTGTCCATACTCTTGAGACCCCATTGTATTCAATTGTGAGAAGCTTGTAAGCTCCTTCATTATTCAAATGGGGAGAGGAGGAGGAGGAGGAGGAGGAGGAGGAGGAGGAGGAGGAGGAGGAGGAGAGAGTCAACCACTACACATTGTGTCCATGCTCTTGAGACCCCATTGTATTCAATTGTGAGAAGCTTATAAGCTCCTTCATTGTTCAAATGAGGAGGAGGAGGAGGAGGAGGAGGAGGAGGAGGAGGAGGAGGAGGAGGAGGAGGAGGAGGAGGAGGAGGAGGAGGAGAGAGTCAACCACTACACATTGTGTCCATGCTCTTGAGACCCCATTGTATTCAATTGTGAGAAGCTTATAAGCTCCTTCATTGTTCAAATGAGGAGGAGGAGGAGGAGGAGGAGGAGGAGGAGGAGGAGGAGGAGGAGGAGGAGGAGGAGGAGGAGAGAGTCAACCACTACACATTGTGTCCATGCTCTTGAGACCCCATTGTATTCAATTGTGAGAAGCTTGTAAACTCCTTCATTGTTCAAATGGGGAGAGGAGGAGGAGGAGGAGGAGGAGGAGGAGGAGGAGGAGGAGGAGGAGGAGGAGGAGGAGGAGGAGGAGGAGACGACATTCAACCACTACATATTGTGTCCATGCTCTTGAGACCCCATTGTATTCAACTGTGAAAAGCTTGTAAGCTCCTTCATTGTTCAAATGGGGAGAGGAGGAGGAGGAGGAGACATTCAACCACTACACATTGTATCCATGCTCTTGAGATCCCATTGTATTCAGTTGTATCCAACTCTTGATGATTCTATGGGCCAAGTCTCTCCACATCTTCTGATCTTACACAACCTATGAGTTTTTCTATGCTCTGGCGGGTGTTAGCTTGGATGGCATCCAGCCAACGTGTTCTTTGACGGGGTCTCCAATCCCAGTTTAAACCAACTGTTGAGATGAGTTGGGTCATGAGGCCAGTCCCGCGGACTAGGGTCAACCATCCTGATGGATTTGGCCACATCTGGGCTCCTCTTGGCCTTTGCAAAGGGAATCTAAAGGTTTTCCATGGCCCTTCGGAGAGAGTAAACCACCCAGAGTGGAAGTGTGTCTACAGGCTGCCGAAAAATTGACCATCCTTTCTTCTTCTGAAGCTTGGAACTTGGAAAAGCTTTAGGGGATGAAGTCACCACATCCAGAACTTTTCCATTTGCACGTCTGAACTTCATATTTTAAAGATGTGTCTTTTGCGGCTTCAGCTTCTTTGAAGATTCATGATCCTGAATGCATGCTTGGTCATAAATGACATTCCACCCCACCGACCAATATTTTGGATACGGGAAGAGTGTGTGTTCATTCTCGTTCTCTCTCTCCCCCTCTCTCTTTTCTCTCTCTCTCTCTCTTTCCATTTCTCTTTCTCTCTCCTTTCTGTCTCTCTCCTCTCTCTCTTTCTCTCTTTTCTCTCCCTTTCTTTCTCTCTCTCTCTCTTCTCTCTTTTCTCTCTCTCTCTTTCTCTTTCTTTCCTTTCTCTCTCTCTCTTTCTTTTCTCTCCCTTTCTCTTTCTCTCTCTCCTTCTGTCTCTCTCTCCCTAACTACTTCTCTCTCTTTCTCTTCTCTCTCTTTTCTCTTCTTCTCTCTCTTTCTCTCTCTCTTTTCTCTCTCTCTCCTTTCTGTCTCTCTCCTTTCTGTCTCTCTCTCTCTTTCTCTTCCTCTTCCTCTTTCTCTCTCTTTCTCTCTCTTCTCTCTCTCTCTCTCCGTTTCTTTCCTTTGTCTCTCTCTCTTTCTTTTCTCTCCTTTTCTCTTTCTCTCTCTCCTGTCTCTCTCTACCTAACTCCTTCTTTCGTCTCTCTCTTTCTCTTCTCTCTCTTTTCTCTTCTTCTCTCTTTCTCTCTCTCTTTTCTCTTTCCCTTTCTCTCTTCTTTCTGTCTCTCTCTCTCTTTCTCTCCCTCTCTTTCTCTTTCTCTCTCTTTCTCTCTCTTCTCTCTCTCTCTCTCCGTTTCTCTCTCTCCCTTTCTCTCTATCTCCTTCTTTCTTCTCTCTCTTTCTCTTCTCTCTCTCTCTTTCTCTCTCTCTTTTCTCTCTCTTTCCCTTTCTCTCTTTTCTGTCTCTCTTTCTCTCCCTCTCTTTCTCTCTCTTCTCTCTCTCTCTTTCCGTTTCTCTCTCTCCCCCTTTCTCTCTCTCTCCCTATCTCCTTCTTTCTTCTCTCTCTTTCTCTTCTCTCTCTCTCTTTCTCTCTCTCTTTCTGTCTCTTTTTTCTCTCTCTTTTCTCTCTCTTTCCCTTTCTCTTTCTCTCGCCTTTCTGTCTCTTTCTCTCTCTCTTTCTCTCCCTCTCTTTCTCCTTCTCTCTCTTTTCTCTCTTCTCTCTCTCCCCCCCCAAAAAAATCTCATGTTTGCTTTAAAAAAATGAATTTCTTTTCTGTATGTCTTCCCAGCAATTCCTGGATGAGGGCCATCCAAAGTTTTGTTCTTCCCTTTATTAGGTCAGCTGATCCCTGCCCAAAAAAAAAGTTGGAAAGGGTGGGGTTCAGGAAATCCTTGGACTGGCGAGAGAACTTCTGTGTCTTCTTTGTCTCACCAGCATATATGTGTTCTGCAAAGTTTTTTAAACCCGCTGAAATGAAGTTACGGCACCCTCTGTGCATCAGCTGAGTCACTGATATGACTCTATCCTAAGGCACTTCCAATAAATGTGCCTCTGAGGTCTGTGGCAGCCCCCCCCACAAGCCTTCCTGTCCACCAATGGTCATATTGAGATGTCGAGTGGTCTATCCCGGTCTATCTACAGAAAAAACACTTAATCTCTCCCGTGGCTCAAGATGATTAAGGGAGGAGAACTTGTGGCTCAGAGGTTAATACAACTGCCTAATATGCAGGTAGCCCAAGTTCAAATCCAAGTAAGGGTATGGCTACCTGATGAGAGCTAAATATCTCAAAATAGATCTATACCAGTCTCCCTTTATTTCTTTATCAGCAAAATATAAATTTGGTACAATATATATAAATATATATATATAGTTAACATTAAAACAACAACCAAAAAAAAAACACATTTTGCAAATTCTGCAGTTGGACTAAAGAGGAATGGTGTCCAGGGTATACAAAAATTTCTCCCACAACTTTGGTTTAAACTTCGGTCGAGTTCTTTCAAAGATACAGAGGGAGGGGAAAAAAAAAAAAAAGAATCCATCAGGAACCACATCTGACGTCTTTGGCCGTGCAGTTTTTATTTCATTTTTTTGGGTTGTGGGAAAACACAATTGGAAGGGGCTGCAAAGATGGACTCACTTAACTAATTATGGGTTGTTCCCCCCCCCCTTTTTTTTTTTGCCCCTGTAGCTGTCCTCACAATTTGAGGACAAGAAACTTGCAAGCTTTTTAGGCCATGTTAACAGAAGTTACAGAATGAAAAAAAAAAATAGAAAGTTATTTTGGAGGAAACAGCAACAGGAGAGGGTGGAACTGCTTATTTAAGTCAGAAATAAGAGAGTGACAGAGGTGGAAGGGGCCTTGGAGATCTTCTAGTCCAGCCCCGCCCCGTTCAATCAGGAGACCCTATATACCCGTGATGGTGAACCTATGATAATGGGCTAGAAAATGGCCTGAAAACGCCCCCAAAACAGCCAAAAACCAGGCCTTTTGGGGGGGGGCATTATCTGGGCCGTTTTGGGGATGTTCTTCAGGCCATTTTTGGATCCTTTTTTGACCCTTTACAGGCTCTTTTTAGGCCAAAAACTGGCTTGAAAACAGCCTGAAAAACAGTCTGAAAATGGCCCCAAAACTACCTGAAAAGAGCCCAGAAAGCAGCCCGAAAATGGCCTGAAAAACAGCCAAAAAGCAGGCCTTTTTCGGGCCATTATCTGGGCTGTTTTTGGGATGTTTTACGGGCCATTTTTGGACCCTTTTTTGGCCGTTTACAGGCCCTTTTTAGGCCAAAAGCTGAACTGAAAACAGCCTGAAAAACAGCCTGAAATTAGTTCTAGCTTGTTTCTCTCCTTGATTTAAAAAAAATAAAAATTGCACACACAGGGGGCACCCGGATTTGAACCAGGGACCTCTTGATCTGCAGTCAAATGCTCTACCACTGAGCTATACCCCCTCCTTCTGAGCACTGGGTGGTTACACTGGGACTCCTGTTTATTGCTATCTTACTGCCACACCGATCCTCTAATATGGTGCTTTGTTCAGCTCAAGGGTACCCGCAGCATTTCTTTCATGCTTCCCTGGCAGTAAGTAAGTTTCCAAGCACGCAAGCGCTGTGTTTGTTTTCCATACGAAGCCAGGGACATGTGTGGTTGTCGGTTTCAGGCTACCAACCCGGCTTTGGCTTGCAAGTGTGTTTCACTGCCATGGAAGCGTGCAATCCTGTACTCGGAAGTGTGGCTAGCAAAAGAAGGAAATTACTCTTGCTGTCCTTTCATTGCAATTCAGGTTAACAATATTCGAGCAACAATCACTGTTGATGCTAGCTACTTTGGGTCAATGAAACGTTTTCAAGAAAACAACCAAGTTCAAATAGCACTAAGGAGCCCATAATTGTTCTCCTCCTCCTCCTCTTCCTCCTCCTCTCTGCAAACCTCACTCCCTTCCAGCACTGATGACGTTAGCTAGTTTGGTAATGAAACGCCTGCAAGAAAACAAGCAAGCTCAGAGAGCATCAAGGATACCCTCGTGTCAACCCTGAGCCCCAAACATTCTCCTTTTTTAGTGCATTCCAGGAAGTATTTTCTTTCTGGCCAAATGTAGAGCCATCTGTTAGGGTTGGGGATAGGATTCAGACGGCAATATGCTGATTTTTTTTAAAGAGCCAGCCACGTTAAAGCAAAAGCAGAACGAGTAAAACAAAGAGTCACTTGCATCTGAGTAGGAGCTGCAGGAGAACAGCCTACGGTGGCCCCTGTATCAGCAAGAATCTAATAACACCTTTTCTGTGTTTTTTTTAATTCAACAGCATACATTTTGGTTAGCTGCCCCACCCTACACCAGATGCACAGAGAAACACTCTACTTCCTTTCCTTTCCTTTCCTTCCCTTCCCTTCCCTTCCCTTCCCTTCCCAATAGTCTTCCTTTCCTTTCCTTTCCTTTCCTTCTTTCCTTTCCTTTCCTTTCCTTTCCTTTGAGGGGAGAGAGAGGGAGAGAGACGAGAAAGGAGAAAGAGGGAGAGGGGAGAGAGAGAGAAAGAGAGAGAGAGAAAGGGAGGTAGGAGAGAGAGAGAGGAGAAAAAGAGAGGGAGGAGGGAGGGAGGGGAGAGAGGGGGAGAGATGAGAAAGGAGAAAGAGGGAGGGGGGAGAGGGAGGAGAGAGAAAGAGAGAAAGGGAGGTAGAAGAGAGAGAGGAGAAAAAGAGAGGGAGGAGGGAGGGAGGGGAGAGAGGGAGGGGAGAGAGGAGAAAGAGTGGGGAGAGAGACGAGAAAGGAGAAAGAGGGAGGGGAGAGAGAGAGACGAGAAAGGAGAAAGAGGGAGGGGGGAGAGAGGGATGAGAAAGGGGGAGAGAGAGAGGGAGGGGAGAGGGGGAGAGGAGAGAGAGAAAGAAGGAGGGAGAGGAGAGAGGAGAAAGAGAGGGGAGAGAGGGAGAGAGACAAGAAAAGAGAAAGAGGGAGGGGAGAGAGAGGGAGGAGAGAGAGAGAGAGTTTCAACCTAACAATTTAAATCAAAGTGGCTGTTGCGTTGAAAATAGCAGCAATGCGTCTTCAGGCGGAGGTATTCCACTTGGATTGGCTCTTCTTCCACTTGGCACGGCCATGATCTATTACAGCCTTCCAGACCAGTCAAATTTTTAATTATCCCAGAATTGGGCCCGTTTTAGATGCGGGCGTTTCCTTGACCATCGCTTTGTGTTCCTGGACCGATTTGACGTGCTGCTTCTGCCAAAATAGCTACGGTTTCCCTTTGACAGGTGCCAACCGTTTGACCCAACCATTTATCACTCCGATGTTAATTACTCTAATGGACTCCACCATATGGTTTCTCCTCTACTTCGGTCTTTATCATTGGACCAGGAGGCCAGCAGGGTGAGAAAAAAAACAACAACGAGGCAGGCGGGGGACCTGAAGGCCACCAAGTGTGTTTCCTGCCTTCCCAAACTTCTGGGGTTGTCGGCACAGGAAACAGGAGCATAATGGACTTCCTTGATGTTTAAACCAGATGGAGATTTAAGACTCGGCAACGTGGATATTTGTTTTCTGCAGTGGTTGAACTGGTTTGCTTTGCGGTTCAGATTGGCTAAGCCAAGCCACTGTTTATTATTTATTTTATTTTATTATTCATATTTCTATGCCGCCCACTCTCCGAGGACTCTGGGCGGCTTACAGCAAAGACAGTATACTAAATAGCATATTGCCCCCCAACGATCCGGGTCCTCATTTTACCCACCTCGGAAGGATGGAAGGCTGAGTCAACCTTGAGCCATACAGAATCGAACTCCTGGCAATGGGCAGAGTTAGTTTGCAATACTGCATTGTAACCACTGTGCCAGGAAGGAAGGAAGGAAGGAAGGAAGGAAGGAAGGAAGGAAGGAAGGAAGGAAGGAAGGAAGGAAGGAAGGATAATAGCACTTAGACTTATATACTGCTTCACAGTGCTTTGCAGCTCTCTCTAAACGGTTTACTGAGTCGGCCTCTTGCCCCCAACAATCTGGGTCCTCATTTTACCCACCTCGGAAGGATTGGAAGGCTCAGTCAACCTTGAACCGGTGAGATTTGATCCGCTGATCTGCTGGACTAGCAGTCAGCTGAAGTAGCTGCAGTACTGCACTCTAACCACTGCGCCACCTCGGCTCATATCTGTTGACGATCAATCAATCGGAATAGAACTGGAAGGGACCTTGGAGATGTTCTAGTCCAACCCTCTGCTCAAACAGAAGACCCTATACCCGTGATGACGAACCTATGACACGCATGCCACAGGTGGCACACGGAACCATATTGTTGTTGTGGCCCGCCAGCGGCCTGCGTGGATCATGGCTGATCCCGATGACAAGGAGGCTGGTGTGGTGTCACTCCAGCAGCCTGTGCAGCCGTTGCTTGCGTCGGACAGCGAGGAGGCTGAAGAGGATGTGGTGCCAGAGGCAGAGACTCAGCCAGGGCCTTCAGAACCTCCAGAGGCTCCTTCAAGTGGAGAGAGCGAAGTGGAGGAGCGTCTCCTCAATGCTCGTGCACGCAGGGCTGCCAAAAGGCAGGAGTGGCTACTTAGGAGGAGGAGGTCTCCTCGAGAGTAAGGCTTGAGGATAATTGGACACTCCCTTAGCCTATTTAAGTCACACGCCGTTAGTAAGTTTCTTGCTGGAAACAACTTGTAATTATCATCAGAGCGTTTTTGGAAAAGTCTTATCGTATCTTGTTTTCTGGGCTGGTTGCCAACCTTTGCCGGACTTTGGTTTATTCTTGCTACTTAATAAATTTGATAAGGACCATTGGTGTGTGTCAATATCCTCGGGAATCCAGAGCTGGGGCAGAATAATTGTTGGGCACGCGAGCGTTGCCCAAGCTCAGCTCCAGCATGCATGTTTGCACTGGCCAGCTGATTTTGGGGCTTTCTGGGCCCACTGGAAGTTGGCAAACGGGCTGTTTCTGGCCTCTGTAAGGCTTCCGGTGGGGTGGGGAAGGCTATTTTCATCCTCCCCAGGCTCCTAGAAAGCCTCTGGAGCCTGGGGAGGGCAAAAAACATGCCTACCGTGCCCACCATGCTGTCACATGCCAAAAGTGGGAGGGGAGCATGGGATCATGCGTGCATGCATGGGGAGGGCAGGGCGCTTAGAATTATGGGTGTGGGCACACGCGCACGTGACTACTCCGCACTCCTCCAGCTTTTGGCACACAATGGCAAAAAGGTTAGCCTTCACTGCCCTATACCATTTCAGACAGGTGACTGTCTAGACTTATCTTAAAAAACCTCCGGTGATGGAGCACCTACAACTTCTGGTGGCAGGCTGTTCCATGGGTTAATTGTCCTCACTGTTGGGAAGTTTCTCCTTAATTCCCGGTTGCTTCTTTCCTTGATTAGTTTCCATCCATTGTTTCTTGTCTTGCCTTCTGGCGCTTTGGAAAATAAGTCAACCCCCTCTTCTTTGGGGCAGCCCCTCAAGTACTGGAACTCTGCTATCATGTCCCCTCTAATCCTTCTTTTCTCTAGACCAGCCATACCCAATTCCTGCAACCGTTCTTCATATGTTTTTCTCTCCAGGCCCTTCATCATTGTAGTTGTTCTTCTGTGCACTCTTTCCAGAGTCTCAATGTCTTTTTTTGTAGTGTGATGACCGAAGCTGGATGCAGGATTCCAGGTGTGGTCTTACTAAGGATTTATAAAGTGGTACTCATACTTCACGTGATTTTGAGTTTATGCCTCTGTTTATACAACTGAGGATCGTATTAGCTTTTTTGGCTGCTGCCGCACACTGCTGGTTCTATAATTAAAATGTGGTGGACTCCATTAATACCTCTCTGAAGTGGAACACATTATGAGACAGATATTAATAAGGATATCGACCAGATATAACATTAATTCTGGACTTTCGTTTGTTTTGCTCTTAAGATCAAACAAGTGTTAGGTTTTACATGCAGTACCTGGATATTGCAGACTTCTTGAAACACAAGCATTTACATATTCAAATCATTTTACGGTGGGTTTTTTTTTTTAAAGTTGGAAATGAACTTATTTTAAATCTTATTTGCATCCTTAGCTGAAGCAGAAGTGAAGTGTGTGCACCCCAGTCTGTGGAAGAGTGTTGAGTTTTGCTGCGGTGGCGTGACCTTAGCTGCACTATGATTTTGGATGCCCCGTCCTGTCCTTCTTCTCTTTTCCAAGCTTTTTTTAGAAAACAGAATTGCCTGGCCCTGGGGGAGGTTGATTCTACTTTAATTTTGGGTTCTGTTGATCTGTTCTCCGAGAATAGATGTGGCGTGATCATTCCAACATTTCAGAAGGTCTTATCCACAAGAAACATGGAAACATATTTTTGTCTTGAGTTTGGTTCAGATAGGAAGTATTTGTTAGTTTGTTTATAGCAATCACACTTAGACCTATATACCACTTCATAGTGCTTTACAGGCTTCTTTAACCAGCTTACAGAGTCAGCATCTTGCCCTCCCAACAATCTGTGTTCTCATTGTATCATTCTTGGAAGGATGGAAGGCTGAGTCAGCCTTCAGCCAGCTAGAATCGAACTGCTGGCAGTGGACAGAGTTAGCCTGCAAAATGGCATTCTAACCACTGCACCACAACACAGCCCTTCCTTCCTTCCTTCCTTTCTTCCTTCCTTCCTTCCTTCCTTCCTTCCTTCCTTCCTTCCTTCCTTCCTTCCTTCCCTCCCTCCCTCCCTCCCTCCCTCCCACCCTCCCACTTAGCACTAACACTTAGCTTTATATGCCGCTTCACAGTGCTTTTACAGCCCTCTCTAAGTGGTTTACAGAGTCAACCCACCGCCCCCAACAATCTGGGTCCTCGTTTTACTGACCTCGGAAGGACGGAAGGCTGAGTCAACCTTGAGCCAGTCAGGATCGAACTGCTGGCAGTGGACAGGGTTAGCCTGCAAAACGGCATTCTAACCACTGCACCACAACAGTCCTTCCTTCCTTCCTTCCTTCCTTCCTTCCTTCCTTCCTTCCTTCCTTCCCTCCCTCCCTCCCTCCCTCCCTCCCTCCCTCCCCTTCCTTCCTTCCTTCCTTCCTTCCTTCCTTCCTTCCCTTCCACTTAGCACTAACACTTAACTTTCTATGCCGCTTCACAGTGCTTTTACAGCCCCCTCTAAGCAGTTTACAGAGTCTACCCACCGCCCCCAACAATCTGTGTCCTTATTTTATCGACCTCGGAAGGACGGAAGGCTGAGTCAACCTTGAGCCAGTCAGAATCGAACTGCTGGCAGCGGGCAGAGTTAGCCTGCAATATTGCTTTCCAACCACAGTGCTACCATGGTTCTTAAATTCTTATTGAATTTATTTGCCGCTCGTCTTGTAGTGAAAGATTCTGGGCGGTTTCCAACATTAAAAACATTAAAATCCTGAGAGTTCCTTTCCTGCAGATGGATTCTATTTGTGTGTGTGTGTGTGTGTGTGTGTGTGAAACTACCTATTGTTTTTTAACAGACCAGGGGGGGATTTTATGGAGTGTATTGAAGAGGCCACAAAGACCACATTTTACTCATGTTGTCTTCCCTGGAGATGGTTGAAGAGTTTACGTATCAAATGGATACGGCCGCCCATTGCACAAGAAGTTGACTCTGGGCGGTACACAACCCTCAAGTCAAACCACAAATCTACCAAACAGTTGTTTACTAAAGATCGAAATACTTTTAAAAATTAAAGTATGGTACTTTAATTTTACAGCACAGAGAGAGGCGAATATCGTTAAGTTTGTAGAGGGTGTGTAACCATCAACTCTGGTTCATCAACCCCAAGATGCTAAGCCAAACAAACCGCATAAAGAGTTGGACGCAGCCTGCAAATCTCAGCCAAGAAGCCAATCTTTCCAACAAGCACACTAACTCCCTTTAATTTAATTCTTTTCTAGGATCCAGCTGGAATATTTGAACTAGTGCAAGTCGTTGGGAATGGGACATATGGACAAGTCTATAAGGTACGGAATATTTCTGAAGAATAGATGAATAAAACAAATAAATAAATTTAATGGCAACTGGGTATAATTCCTTTTGGAAACAAAGATATGCTTGAGCGGGGTTGGACTAGAAGACCTCCAAGGTCCCTTCCATCTCTGTGATTCTATTATAACCTTCTACGATATGGCTCCAGAGCATGGCATAAATAGGTGATTTGAATTTTCTTCCACTTACAAACCGTCCAGCAATCAAGTCAGGAAATTAGCCGTGACTTGAAAAGGTCTTATAAGCTACAAGTTATTCTGCCTGGGGACTGTCATAGGTGTGAATCCCTAAACCACGATGAAGGCAATTTGTTCATCATGAGAACGAAAGTGAGGTCATGTCGATATGTCCTAGGAGAAAAAAAAAGTAACAGGAATTTCAAATTGTGGCTTCAAAAGTTCAAAAGCAAATAGTCCAGCAAAACAATATTCCTTTCGGCAGCTTCAGACGTTGTTCAAGTGACTAGCCAAAGTTCGTTTTTGTTCGTCACGGAGTTTTACCAGCCACCACCCTCTCTTATATAGTCTCTGGGGTGTGGTCCAGTGACTCAGTTCTAATCCCTAGCACGCCTCCTTAACTGCTGCAACCGTTTATCACGCCTTCGTTGGCGTGCATCCAGGAATGACGGCTCTCCTTCGCTCTCATCCGAGACACCTGGCTCCTGGCTAATCTCCTCTCCCTCGGCCGGTACCTGAGACAGTGCCAGAGGGGAGGGGCCTGGAGAGGGAGGCCTGGCTGATTCCTCTTCCTCATGTTCGGAGCTTTCTTCCTCCGATGAGATAGGCTCAGAGGGCGGGGCCACAACACTACCGTATTTTTCGGACTATAAGACACACTTTTTTATCTCCCAAAAGGGGGTGAAAATGTGTGTGCGTCTTATAGACCGAATATTGCCAAAGCCCTGTCCACCCGACGGCTGGTTTTTGTTTTTTTTTGCCTCCCGCCGACTGTTTTTTGGGCCTCTGCACGAGCTGTTTTCAGGCCTTTTCTCAGCCTTTTTCAGGCCCATTTTTGAGGCTTTTTTCAGCCCGTTTTTGAATTAAAGTGAATTAAAGTTAGATAGAGTATCCTGGTTTGCTCGGACATCATTAGCCATGATTTTAATGTCAGACACCATAGCAGCCAGGGCTTGGTGGCTGATTTCTCGCCTGGTGGAGATTGGCCATGTTCCTATATTAGTTTGTTAAGCCAAACCTCAACGCATCAAATGTGGCCAGTGATTAATGTAACCAAGCCTTGAGGGGATGTGTGATGCTGTCATGTAACTAATTCCATCCGATTATAAAGCTCCGAGCCACTTTGATTGATGGTTGAACATCCATTCCAACTGTTGTTGTTGGGTTGTTGTTGTTTTTTTTTGCTGACGTTCACTTCCTCGCTGACACGTTCTTGTGGTTATTGTGCAACTTTGGGGCCGTTTGGATATGAAATGAGCCGTTGTGCATATCACTGCAGGAATCGGCTTTTATCCATGACAGATGTTCGAAAGCAATTTTTTTTAAAACAAAACCAAGAGATACAGCTCGGAGCTGTATCTCCACCTGATGGATGTCACTCATCCATCAGGTGTGAAACCGGTTGGATTGTCCCAAAGTCACAACGTGTATTGTAGACTGCCTGCCTTAATGCAGGAGGAGAAACTCAGTTGTTGGTGGTAAACCACAGTGATTTGTTTACTCTATATCCCATCTGTAATATTTTTACAAATAACTCAAGGCACCGGACATATCCAACACAACTTCCTCCTCCTGTTTTCCGCCCAACAACAATCCTGTGAGGTGGGTTGGGCTGAGAGAGTGGGACTGGCCTAAAGTCACCAACCTGCCTTTCATGACTAAAGTGGGACTAGAACTCACATTCTCCCAGTGATTGGCCCAAAGTCACCCAGCTGGAATTCATGGCTGAAGTGGGACTAGAACTTACATTCTCCTGGTGATTGGTCCAAAGTCACCCAGCTGTCATTCATGGCTAAAGTGGGACTAGAACTCACCTCCTCCTGGTAATTGGCCCAAAATCACCCAGCTGGCATTCATGGCTAAAGTTGGGACTAGAATTCACATTCTCCCAGTGATTGGCCCAAAGTCACCCAGCTGGAATTCATGGCTAAAGTGGGACTAGAATTCACATTCTCCCGGTAATTGGCCCAAAATCACCCAACTGGAATTCATGGCTAAAGTTGGGACTAGAACTCACATTCTCCTGGTAATTGGCCCAAAATCACCCAACTGGAATTCATGGCTAAAGTTGGGACTAGAATTCACATTCTTCCAGTGATTGGCCCAAAGTCACCCAGCTGGCATCCAGGGCTAAGGTGGGACTAGAAGTCACTGTTGCCTGGTGATTGGCCCAAAGTCACCCAGCCAAGGCAGGACTTGAATTCACCATTTCCTGCTTTCTAACCTGGCGCCTTAACCACTAGACCCAACTGGCTCTCTTTATAGCTTAGAACAACCTTCCTAAGATGTGTAGACTTTAAAACCAACACTGGGGAACGTTGGTTAGAATAGGACACAATCTTAAAGCGGGTAAGAGAAGCTGGGCTGAAAATCTGTTCGGAGGCGGAGAAAATAGATGCATGCAAAAATGAGTTGTTTCCAGAACTTTTTTTTTTTAATTTCAAAAAATGAAAACTGCTGAGCGATAGGACTTCTGTGTGCCAGATTTTAAAAAAAGGGTTGCATTGTGCAGCCATGTGGTTTCCACAAGGCCTGCTGGACTCCCTTGCAACTATTTCATGCTCTGCCCAATTTTTTGGAAGAGAAGGCTCCAAAGCAGGAGAACGATCTGGCACATGGTGGGACTCCTTTGAGCCTGGGAGCAATTTCGTGGTTTGTGGGGGGAAAGTAACATCTTCCTGTTTCTGGGTTTCGCCTCAAAGCATCCCACTCAACCTCTAGGAGACAGCCAGCAAAGGAACGAACGATATGAAACAGAACTCATCTTTGAGAAGAAGTTAGAAGCCAGAGCAGATGCCTTAGAATAGAATCCCAAAGATGCTTTTTTTTGAAGAGGCAACTGGACTTTCTGGTTTTTCTTGGAAGATGTTTCGCTTCTTATCCAAGAAGCTTCTTCAGAGAAGGAGAAGGAGGAGGAGGAGGAGGAGGAGGAGGAGGAGGAGGAGGAGGAGGAGGAGGAGGAGGAGAAGAAGAAGAAGAAGAAGAAGAAGAAGAAGAAGAAGAAGAAGAAGAAGAAGAAGAAGAAGAAGAAGAAGAAGAAGAAGAGGAAGAAGAAGAAGAAGAAGAAGAAGAAGAAGAAGAAGAAGAAGAAGAAGAAGAAGAAGAAGAAGAAGAAGAAGAAGAAGAAGAAGAAGAAGAAGAAGAAGAAGAAGAAGAAGAAGCAGCTGCATCTTGGAGGAGAAGCAAAACATCTTCCAAGAAAAACCAGAAAGCCCAGTTGCCTTTTGAAAAAAGCAGTTTTGGGACAACCATGACCTGGATGATTGAGAATCTCCATAGACATTTAGAACAGAATAACAATAGAGTTGGAAGGACCCTTGGAGGTCTTCTAGTCCAACCCCCTGCTCAAGCTGGAAACCCTACACCACTTCAGATAAATGATTGTCCAGTCTCTTTTTAAAAGCCTCCAGTGATGGAGCATCCACAAACTTCTGAAGCCAAGTTGTTCCATTGGTCGATTTATCTCACCGTTAGGAAATTTCTCCTTAGTTCTAGGTTGCTTCTCTCCTTGGTGAGTTCCTCTCCGTTTTTTCTCGCCTTTGGGTGCTTTGGAAAATAGTTTGACCCCCTCGTCTTTGCAGGAGCCCCCTCAAATATTGCAACAGCGCTATCATATCTCCCCTAGTCCTTCTTTTCCTTTGACTAGACATACCCAATTTCTGTAACCGGTCTTTGTATATTTTAGCCTCCGGGTCTCTACTCATTTCTGGCTTTGTTCAATTCTGGCTTTGTTAAACCAGGAATGGTGGAAATAGTCTATCAATCACCTTGAAATGGAGAAGAGTTAGCGTGCTAAATTTAAGAACCACTTATCAGGAAGTGCTGAAAGAGAAAAAGGCTGTTTTAACCAACACAGGCTGGAAGAAATAATAATAATAATAATTCTATTATGAGGCTGAGCTTCCAATCTGTTGACTGTTTCCTCTAGATAAGCGTTGCCAACTGCTTACAAATTCTTTGATTATTTTTTTGTGTTGTTGTGGTTTTAAAAAAAGAGTCTTCCCTTTACTGACCCAGCTTCAGATGTAGAGCTGCAGGAAAACCCAAGGCGTAGGGGAAATCACTCCTTCCTGTATTCTCCTACAATAAATGTGGCATCCTTAAAAGTTGGATTTGTGTCTCTTCCTCTGCTTTGATTTATTTGCAGCGTTACTCACTTGTTCCATGTCTGTCTGAGCTTCCTCAGATCTTTTGTGTCCGTGCTAATTCCTGTCTCATCTAAATGGATTTGAACCGACCTATAAAATGGCAAATTGTTGCAGGCTCTTGACACAGAAGCACCGGGAGGTTTATTACAACCCAGCTGCGTATGTATGTGGGAAAGAGCTGACCCATTTCTGCTGTTGAGAAGTAGGCCAGGTGTGGCTTGAAGACAGTCTTCTAGCAACTTCCGTGTGGCCGGGCGCACCCTTGCTAAATCTAAGCTTGGGGATTTAAGCGAAGAAATCGTGTCAAACTTTAGCCGCTGAATTATTTTGAGCCCCAATCTTTTCGGCTTCTTTTGATCGGTTCCTGTCCCTCTCTAGGAATTGGGGATCTGTAACTCGGTGCTAAGTATTCCATGACAGAGGTTGGATGGTGTGCAGGGAGGCTGCTAAATAAGTGCTTTACAGAGTCAGCATCTTGTCCCCTCAACAATCTTGAGTCCTCATTTTACTGATCTTGGAGGGATGGAAGGCTGAGTCAACCTTGAGCCGGTCAGGATCGAACTCCTGGCAGTGGGCAGAGGTAGTCTGCAATACTGCATTGTAACCACTGGGAGGGAGGGAGGGAGGGAGGGAGGGAAGGAAGGAAGGAAGGAAGGAAGGAAGGAAGGAAGGAAGGAAGGAAGGAAGGAAGGAAGGAAGGAAAATAGCAATAGCACTTACTACTTATATACTGCTTCACAGTATATTTCTAAGCGGTTTACAGAGTCAGCATCTTGCCCTCAACAATCTGGGTCCTCATTTTACTTACCTCGGAAGGATAGAAGGCTGAGTCAACCTTGAATCAGTGAGAATCAAACTCTTGGCAATGGGCAGAGTTAGCAATAGCAATAGCACTTAGATTTATATACTTCACAGTGCTTTACAGCCCTCTCTAAGCTTGCCCCCCCCTTCCCCAACTGTCTGGGTCCTCATTGTACCGACCTCAGAAGGGTAGAAGGCTGAGTCAACCATGAGCCGGTCAGGATCAAACTCTTGACAGTGAGCAGAATTAGCCTGCAATACTACATTCTAACCACTGCGCCACCACGGCTCTCTAAATCTCTGAGTATCTGTACGAGGCGATATTTGGTGTGAAAGAAATTCAGGCAGTCCAAACCCTGGCGGATTAGAGCAAAGGGGGGCTTCTAGTCCAACTCCTTGCTCAAGCAGGAGACCCTATGCTACATCCTGCTAACACTGATGATGTTACCTAGTTGGGTCATGAAACGTCTACAAGAGAGCCCACCAAGCTCAGAGACAACCAAGGACCCCCACAGTTCAACTCTCTTCTATTGATATGAAGGACCATTTCCAACTTCCAATCTTCCTTTAAAAAGCCCTTGTTTAATATCTTGCTTCTAGGTGACTTCAACCAGATGTTCCTCAGAGGCCCTTAAGGAATATGTCCCTTTCTCTCCAGCTGCTAATATATCAGTCATTTAGGTATTGGTGGGCGCTTATGGGAATAAGAGGCTTAAAATCTCCCCTGGGTTGATTTCTCTCTATAAATTTTTACCTCAGAAGACAAAGTATAAGCCGGAGAGTCCAAAGGATTTAACGCACCTTTGATATAATATCTGACATTGGGGGCACACGTAAAAAATTCAGTTAGGATCTCCGCCAGAGGAGGAGACAGAGGAGCAAACCTTTCCCCCTTTCCAAGCAGAAAGCTCGTTTTTGAAGTTTTATTCCCTGAAAAGTTTTTCTCCAGAATGATGAAACCCAAAGGGACAGCTCTTTGTTCGAAATTAAACCCCTCGGGCCCATTTTTCCATTCCTCATGGCAGACAAACTCATTACATTGAGAAAACGATGAATCTTCCCTTGATTAGCTGTCATCAACCCGCGATGTAAAATTTTGTAAACCTTACGAAATTCAGCCACTTATTGAAATGTAATCCTCTTTTTTTTTTTGTCTTAACGTCTGTGTATATATTAAACTATTGCATTTCCTCCCCACCCCCTGGGTATTATTAATTAACCAGAATTAGCCATAGACCTCTGCACTGCATTAAAGTAATTTCCCAAGAATTATTCCTATCAGTGTTAATGTAACTTCATTAGTAGCCAATGGATAAAGCTTAATTCCCATGCTTTTTCATTCCAGTTTTATTGCGACTAGCAGCTGACCAGGACTTTCAATAAATTAACTTGGGCAAAGATTTCCCAGCGATCTGATCATTCTTGATTTAATCAACCAGGGAAGTTAGAAGAATATTTCGCTCCCGGCAAGGACTGGGATTTAAATTAGGGTGCCAACTTGTCTGAGAGGGCTTTAGGCTGCCCTGTGAAACTTTCAATGCCTGGAAACAGTCGAAAACAATGGTTTCCGATACAGGAACTCAAACCGTGACATCAGCTGGGTATAAACGGAGGGCAAATCTGAGGTTGAGCTACAGCGAGTATTTTACAACGTTGATCTGTGCATGAGAGTGAGAGATTTTGAGACAGCTCTGTGTGGATCCCAAATCATTTTAGAGTAGGGTAGGGTAGGGTAGGGTAGCGTAGCGTAGCGTAGCGTAGCGTAGAGTAGAGTAGAGTAGAGTAGAGTAGAGTAGAGTAGAGTAGAGTAGAGAAGGGGGAGGGGGAGGGGAGGGGAGGGGAGGAGAATAGAAATATAGACTAGACTAGACTAGACTAGACTAGACTAGACTAGACTAGACTAGACTAGACTAGAATAGAATAGAATAGAATAGAATAGAATAGAATAGAATAGAATAGAAGGAAGGGACCTTGGAGGTCTTCTAGTCCAACCCCCTGCTTAGCCAGGAAACCCTATACCTATACCATTTCAGACAAATGGTTGTCCAATCTCTTCTTTAAAACATCTTGGAGCATTCACAACTTCTGGAGGCAAGTTGTTCTACTGATTAATTGTTCTAACTGTCAGGAAATTTCTCCTTAGTTCTCAGTTGCTTCTCTCCTTGATGAGTTTCCATCCATTGCTTCTTGTCCTTTTTTTTAAAGAAGGGATTGGATAACCATTTGTCTGAAATGGTGTGGGATCTCCTGCTTGAGAAGGGAGTTGGACTAGAACACGTCCAAAGTCCCTTCCAACTCTGTTATTTGGTTGTCTTAAGAGCAGACAATTCTGAAATTATTGATGGATAAAATCATCTGGAAGAATTGAGGCTGATGAGGTGGGAACCAACCAAGTTTCCTGGCTTGACATGTCCATTGTGTAAACAAATCGTCACCTCCCAACTTCAAGTCTTCAGATGCTCCACCAAGGATCCCTTAATTTGGAAGAAAGAAGCCAGGAGTCTAAAACGTTTGAAAAAACACATGGCATCTTTGCTTTAGTGAGAAATCTACCGTGCCATATGGCTGGATTCTGATCTACAGTAAAGATTGCAATCTCGCGAAATCATCTGTGAGCCTTCTGCCCAGCGAAAAGACAAAAAGTCAAACTAAACTGTGAAGCGTTGGAAACTCCATGATTTATTGTTCAATCCCAGTAAGGAAAGCCCGACATAATCTGATCAGTTAAGAGGCAGCTATTTCCTTAGCTCCTAGAATGAAGAGCTTAGTTTCTAGAATTAAGAACAGGCCTCCTTTCATGTCCCCGGCAGGAGCTGGAGCGAAGGACGGGAACTCAACCCTTCCTCCACGGCACCTCTCAGGTCTCAAACGCGGGCTTGCTAATCCTCCTGCCCAGCTTTCCAACTAGTCGAACCACTGTGCTCCAGTCACTAAATGAACAGTTGTAACTTAATATTAATATTAAAAGTACCGAAGGGCTTCACTCGCAGACTAAACACACACATACAAACACACACACGCACAAAACAAGCCTTGGCAGACTAGTGCAATCGATTAGATTCGCAAAACAGTTTGCTGATTGGAAATCCGGTGGTTTGCACCAGTGGTGAAATCCTCTGCGGTTTGCCACCGGTTCGCTGCCCATGCATGTGCGCTGCATGCCAAATGTGTGGTGCGCGTGCATATGTGCAGTGCGCATCAAATATGCACTTCTCACGGAAAAAGCTTAAGAAGGTAAGTAGAACAGCGAAGGGGGGGAACAGCTGTGCCACATGATTTAGATTCGCTAGAAATCACGCTGCACAGCTGATCATCGGAAATACTGGTTCAGACAAACCGGTAGCTTTTATTACTACTGGTTCGCCCGAACCGGTGTGAACCAGTAGCATTTCACCCCTGGTTTTCACAGAAGAAACTCCTACTTTCCTACAGATTACCCTGCTTGCTGTCCCCCGTGCCGCGGATTTTATTTATTTATTTTTTAACTTTATTTATTACATTTCTTTGCCACCCAGCTCACCAACGCGGGGAACTCTGGGCGGCTTCCAATGTTAAATCACTACGTTAGATCACTCCAAACCGGCGGAATATCGATTTCCCATTAGGCTCTCTGCAAATTGTTCGAGTCGCTCTGGATGCGGCTTTCAAACGGGCCGTTTTACAACGATGTATTTCAAAATGATGGATTCGGTGTGTTGGCTTGTACAGGCCATTGACTGGGCTATCATTAGGCATTTTGGGATGCTTTTATTGGCTTTATTGGTGTTTTTTTCTCTCTCTCTCTTTTTCCAGGGTCGCCACGTGAAAACAGGGCAGCTGGCGGCAATCAAGGTTATGAATGTAACCGAGGTGAGCAGAGGCCGGGAAAAAAAATAACGAACTTGTTTGTTTTGAGAAACAAGTTCGTCACTCCCTCGGAGACGAGGGACGGTTGCGTTTGAGACTCACACAAGGACTGGGAATCCAGAGAGTCAAGGGGAGAGCTTTACAGGTAGTCCTCGACTCATGACTGCAAGGGAGGCCCAAATTTGGGTCGCTAAGCGAAACATGCGTTCATTAAATTTTTCCCATTTTACGACGCTTCGTAGCCCGGTTGTTAAGGGCAGTGATTAAATTAATAACACTGTGGTTCAATGAATCTGGCTTTGCTGGTAAGAAGGTTGCCGAAGGAGAATCGCGTGACTCCAGGATACTTGAGACCGTCATAAATAGAAGTCGGTTGGCATGCGTCTGAATTTTGATCACGGCGGTCATAGGTCACTTTTTTCAGGGCCGTTGTAACATCGAACGGTCCCTAAATGAACTGTTGTAAGCCAAGGGCTACCTGTATTGTCCAGCAGAAGGGACATGACCTTTTTTTTTTTTGGGTGGGATTCAGGAGAAAAAAACTTTTTCTAATAAGTTGAAAAGCTGGCTGGGTTTTCTTAACATCCTGGTCTCTCTCATCAACCAGCCTCTTTACTCTTCGGAATCTAGAGCAGTGTTGCAATGCTGAGACAAGGAGAAGTTGCCCGTTCTATTTCTGTTTTTGTGGTCTCCGTTCCTCAATTTCTTTTTTTTTCTTTTAAGAACGGGCATAGATTTTAACAACCGCCGACTTGCTTCGTAAGCATCCTGAACTGGGGAGGGAGATCTAAATTCAGCAGCTTCAAATTTTTGCCTTTGCAAGCAACGGGCCTTAAAATGTGTTTGCTCTGTTCTTCCAAGAAGGCTGGCACCATTTTTCTTCAGCTGCTGCTTCGAGTCCCTTTCCGTCTTTATCTTTGAGCAGCTTCTGTCGTGAGCTGCTCAGGCAGCAAAATGTACTGTTGGTCACCGTGGGATAATCAGCCCATCTGCCAGGCAGAAATCAGTCGGTTGTGCGTTTCGGGGAGGGGTGGAGAGCACTTCCCCATTGCGAACGGCTGGACGGGCGAGGAGATTTGGGGTCTGCCAACTTGGCTTTCGGAGGTCCGACGGAGCAAAGCGGGCAGGGCGCTTCTTGGCGAGGTGGAAACTTGGTGGCTTTCTTTGGATCTAAGTGTTGTGGCTCTGTTACCGGAGCCTGTGTCATCGTCAGGAGAGGACTCCGAGAGTGAAGGGGAGGAGTTGGCAAGGCCTCCCTCTCCAGGACCCTCCTCTCTGGCAATGCCTTCGGTGTCTGCCGAAGGGCAAGAGATAGGGCCAGGGCCAAGCACATCCACGCAGCCACAGATGGACAGTGATGAGGGTAATGAGTCTTGGCTGGACCCACGCCAGTGTCGCAGAGATAAGCGTGCGCAACAGAAGAAAGAGCGTGCCCGAGATTAGGCTGAGTTGCTGGACCACACCCCACAGGGTATAAAAGGGAGCGTGGTGGCCAGTCAAACCTTGTGACGAACAAAACTGAAAGCTTCCACGCCATTCTGCATTGCCAGACTTTTGCTTTAAGACTGGATTATCTCGGGACTTGATTGTAATGATTGAGCTGCTTTCCTTTGATGTATCAGAAGTGGGGAGAAGTTATCTCTCCTCTTTGTAAATAATAAACTCTTGGCAGGCAGCCACTAGGTTGTTGCCAAGTTCCGTTATCATAAGGAAAAGGATTTTGCCGGCTGGTTTGGTCTTTAACTCCTGAACGTCTGTTGGTGTGTGTGCGTGGGGTTGGGGACAGAACACTAAGGAAAAGTGGTTGATGATAGGAGCGGTGAATGCTGGTGTGGTGGGGCTGGCTTGATGCCAATGAAACTTGTGGGGCACTAGTGGGTTTCAAATCCCGGCACTACCGGTTCGCTATTGGTAGCATGCGCAGAGTGTTTTTGATGACGTCTGGAGGGGTGGGCGTAGCCTCCTGCCATTGCTACCAGCTCGCCCGAAAGGAGACGAACTGGGAGCAATCCACTGCTGATGTGGGGTTGAGTAGGAATAACTGTATATTTCACAAACGAAGGCAAAGGTAACAGAGATACAGTTGTGAAACTGTATATTTCACAAATGAAGGCAAAGGTCATAGAAGTAACCCTGAGAATGGGTTCCAACACAAGTCCGAAAGCTCAGAAGGCTAAACCTCTGGTCCCAGTGGCAGACCACTGTAACGGTATATTTCATATGGTCTGGAATATTGGATGTTCCAGAGGTTTATAAGTATCCTGGGCATCAAAACTACCCACCACTTTCTGGCAAGGAGCTGCATTTGAAAGACCAAGAAGAAGGAAGGAAGGAAGGAAGGAAGGAAGGAAGGAAGGAAGGAAGGAAGGAAGGAAGGAAGGAAGAAAGGAAGGAAGGAAGGAAGGAAGGAAGGAAGGAAGGAGGGGAGGAGGAGGAGGAGGAGGAGGAGGAGGAGGAGGAGGAGGAGGAGGAGGAGGAGGAGGAGGAGGAGGAGAATAAGGTGTCCCAATAAAAATGTTTCTCCTGCCAATCGTCTGATCCAGCTGAGCGCTGACCCCAAAATCAACTGCAAAGTGTGGGAAAAAATGGAAGGAATCACAAAACAATACCTTTGACAACTGTGGCTTAAGAAAAGGAGGTGAAGGTGGAGGAGGAGGAGGAGGAGGAGGAGGGGAAGGGGAAGGGAAAGAAGAAAAGAAGAAGAGGAAGAGGAAGAGGAAGAGGAAGAGGAAGAAGAAGAAGAAGAAGAAGAAGAAGAAGAAGAAGAAGAAGAAGAAGAAGAAGAAGAAGAAGAAGAAGAAGAAGAAGAAGAAGAAGAAGAAGAAGAAGAAGAAGAAGAAGATGCCCTGTGGTTGGACATATTTACACTATCGTATATTCTTATCTCCCAGGTCCATCCTGGCCTTCTCCTTTTATCTCCAGGTGCTCTGCCTTTCCTTGAGAGATAACCTGCAACTTCAGATCATGCCTCTGAACCTTATCTCTTGACTTGGAGAACCTCACCAAATTGACATCTAATTTTGCTAGCTCGTAGTTGAACGCGGGGACCGAATCTGAAATCAAGGCAGCAGGACATGATCTGGGCGGGGCCAGCCAGGAGTGGGATTTGGGGGTTCTCCGAACTGCACAGAATCTTAGCTAGAGGTTCTCCCGAACCCCTACCAACCCCCAGCAGCCCACCCCCGACCCTACCTAGCGAACAGTGTGGAATTCTTTTTTTACCGCAATCTGTTGCCTATTCTGCATCACTGAGGCCCAATTTGCAGCGATTCAGCCACAGAACAATTCACATCCGATGATAAATGAGCTGTTTAGACTTGGTTATTGGTGTGCATGCTGTTTCTATGGGTTGAGGAGAAAAAAAGAAGGCTAACCCAACATTTGGTAGGGCAGTATATCCTTTGCATATTCATGTGTGAATTTCGGAATAATTTACAAACGTAGACATCAACCATTGGATCTCAACAGCGTAATGCCCATCAAGCCGCCGACGTCTCCTTCGTGGGTCAGAGGTCTTTATGCCGCCTAATAAACCAGACTAATATCCTGGTCAGGGTTTTTGGTAGCACCAAAATAACAACACGCAAAGACAGGCAGAAAGTTGGCCTAGAACTCCTTGATCTCAAGTCAAGAGAATTCTGGAGAAGCTCCCAAGATACCCTGTTTCTCCCCTTCCCCAAAATACAACCTATTCAGAAAATAAGTCCTAGTTTGATTTTTACATGTGCACCCAATATAAGCCCTACCCACAAAATAAGCCCCAATTAAGGCTCCGATCACTCCAGGGTGCACAGGTAAAAATTAAGCTAGGGTGGGGATGTGGGGGTGGGTGGAGTTGCCCTACTACTTACCTTTGGATGGTTGCAGCCAGGCCTCGCACACCTCGGCCCATTTCTTCTGCAGCCAGCAAGGCTTTCCTGGAGGCCTCTGTGGCCGATAACAGAGCTCTGGATCCAGAGCTTTGGAAAGATCCAGGAAAGCCTTGCCGGTTGCAGAAGAAATGGGCCGAGGTGTGCGAAGCCTGGCTGCAACTATCCAAAGCTGAAGAAGTTCCTGAAGGCCTCTGAAAAATGAAAATGAGGCTGGGGGGCGGTGCATGCAAGTGAGGTGAGCAGTGGTGGGATTCAGCCAGTTCGGGCTAGTTCAGGCGAATCAGTTGTTAAATTGCTGGCTGGCCCTACCCCTCCCCTTCCTGCCCCGCCCCTTCCAGGAGTCCCCACGTGCCCCATTTTGGCTCCCAGGTAAGTACAGGGAGACCTACTAGGCCCAAAATGGGGCACCGGGAGTGCGGCACAGCCCCCCGCAGCCCATTTTTGCTCCCAGGAGGCCTACTAGGCCCAAAATGGGGCATGGGGGGCATCCCCCGTGGCCCATTTTTGCTCCGAAGGGGGTGCAGGAGGCCGAGTGCTGCCTGTCACACACCCCTGGCCACGCCCACCATGGCCACACCCACCCAGCCACTCATTAGGGCAGAGAACCGGTTGTTAAATTATTTGAATCCCACCAGTGGAGGTGAAGATGACATCCTCCACCAAAAGTAAGACCTGGTGCTTTTTTTGGTTGCAATATATATATATAGATAGATATAAGACAGGGTCTTATTTTCGGGGAAACACTGGTAGTGTCGCCTCCATTTTCATATCCCGCCTTTTTGTTCATTTTAGGATGAGGAGGAAGAAATCAAATTGGAAATTAATATGCTGAAGAAGTACTCTCACCATCGGAACATCGCGACCTATTACGGCGCTTTTGTCAAGAAAAGTCCAGCAGGTCAAGATGACCAGTTATGGGTAAGTCTCTTCTTCTCTTTCGTTTTTTCCTGCACGTGTTTGGAAATTTAGATAACTCTCGGTTCCCATGGAGTAACTAACGAGCTTGGTTGTTTTCTTGCCTCTCTGCTTTCTCCTTTCTTTTTTTAGAAGAAGACACCGAGATATATGAATCTTTGCTCTGTATTGTCTCTTAAAGAGGCCAGATATCTGCTAAAATGGAAGGAAGGGAGAGTTAGGAGTGGTCAAGGAGATACCGAAGGGGGTTGAGAAAACTCTGTGCGAGCACAGGAGCTTCCATGGACTATTTTGTCTGAAGTCTTCTATCATCCATGGGTTCAGAGCAGAGATGGGTTCCAGAAGGTTCTGACCAGTTCTGGAGAACCGGTAGCGGAAATTTTGAGTAGTTTGGAGAACCAGCAAATACCACCTCTGTCTGGCCCCAGAGTGGGGAGGGAATGGAGATTTTGTAATATCCTTCCCCTGGAGTGGGAAGGGAATGGGGATTTTGCAGTATCCTTCACCTGCCATGCCCATCAAGTCACACCCATAGAACCTGTAGTAACCCACCACTGCTTTAGAGACGCTGCAAATCAGGCTCAAAATGCAGAATGCCGCATTCTCTGTAGCCTTCTCAGGTCTTCGCTAATCTCAACCATTTTGTGGTTGCGCTGGGAGATGGGCCGCCGCGAGTGGCCATCTGGAAGCTGACGGATAGCCGCCGTAAATGGTCGCTTTGCACAGTTGTCCGTGTAATTAGGAATCCGTGTGATGAGAGCAGAGGAATCTAAGGGAAGCCATTGTGTCAATTGTGTCTTTGCCGTAGTTACTGTGGAAGGGGTTACATTGGGGTGGGGAGCTTCGGCAAATCAGTCTCTACGGGGGCATGCTGGGTTTTTAAAGCTAATATTTCAACTGTATGGTGAGGGCACTGAAATTCATGATCCAGTTCCAATTCCAGTCCCAGTTCTTCTTTTCTCTCTCTCTTTCTCCTTCTCTCCCACCCCCCTTTTCTCCCTCCCTCCCACTCTCTCTCCTTCTCTCTCTCTCCTTCTCTTTCTCTCCCTTACTCTCTTTCTCCTTCTCTCTCTTTTTCCTTCTCTCTCTCTTTCTCTACTCTCTTTCTCCTTCTCTCCCTCTCTTTCTCCTTCTCTCTCTCCTTCTCTCTTTCCTTCTCCCTCCTTCTCTCTCCTCTCTTTCTCCTTCTCTCCCTCTCTTTCTCCTTCTCTTTCTCCTTCACTCTCTCTCTCCTTCTCTCTCTTTCTCCTTCATTCTCCTTCTCTCTCTCTTTCACTCTCTTTCTCCTTCTCTCCTTCTCCCTGCTTCTCTCTCTCTTTCTCCACTCTCTTTCTCCTCTCTCTTTCTCCTTCACTCTATTTCTCCTTCTCTCCCTCTCTTTCTCCTTCTCTCTCTTTCTCCTTCACTCCTTCACTCCATTTCTCCTTCTTTCTCTCCTTCTCCTTTATTCTCTTTCTCCCTCCCTCCTCCCCCCTCCCCCCTCTCTCTTTCTCTCTCTCTCTCTCTGATATAGTTGATTTGTACATATGGCGAAAGGGGACTCTGGAAAGAAAGAAAGTGCCAATAAAGGAGACTATTTGTAGCTCAGGGTTGAAAAAAGAGGGCTCCTTGGTGTTCTCTGAGTTTGGCAGTTCTCTTGCAGACATTTCGTTACCCAACTAGGTAACAACGTCAGTGTTAGAAGGGAGTGGGGGTTTGTGGAGTGGAGGAGGAGTGAGGAAGAGGAAGAAGAGGACTCTGGGGTCCTTGGTGCTGTCTGAGCTTGGTGGTGGTTATTTTGCAAACCAACCAAGTTCAGAGAGCACCAAGGACCCCTCAGAAAGAAGGCGTGCATGTAAACTTTCTGTACCAGCAACCCATCATTTTGTTTTTCATTTTCGTTTCTCAATTCCTCAGTTGGTCATGGAGTATTGTGGGGCCGGATCTGTCACAGATTTGGTGAAGAAAACGAAGGGGAATTGCTTCAAGGAAGACTGGATTGCCTACATCTGCAGAGAGGTCCTTCGAGTAAGTATCCTTGGGTTGAAATGTTGAATTAAACTCTTCAAAGCTGGCTTGGAAATGACCAACATACAACATACCCTCTCTAAGTGCTTTGCAGACACAGCCTCTTGCCCCCAACAATTTGGGTCCTCATTTTATGCAAGGAAGGCTGAGTCAACCTTGAGCCTGGTGAGGTTCGAACTGCCAAATTGCAGGCAGCCAGCAGGCAGCAAAAGTAGCCTGCAATACTGCACTCTAACCACTGCGCCACTGTGGCTCAATCTGACTGCCAACTCTAAAGTTAGTTGAACTGGGGCCATTTTCCTTTTTGTCATTTCTTAGGGAGGTTCTCTACTAATTGCTTCAGGGCTGACCGGTTATATTGTCTTGCAGTCCAAGGGACTCGCAGGAGTCTTCTCCAGCACCATAGCTGGGGTAATGTAGCCTAAATAAAATTCTTTCCCCTGGGAATCCAGGACGTTGGTGCAGGTTTTAACATGATGGAGACTGAGGTCACTTAGCAACTGGACTGTATGCTGATTGGACCATGTGACTGAAGACTCTAGTGTGTGTGTGTGACAAAATTTGTCGTTTAATTGGGTGAAAAACCGGGGAGCGCTTAGAATTGGCTTTTCACCTGGAACGTTGCCAATTTTGATACGTCCCAATAAAATGTTATTTGAGAAAATTGTCTGCCTCGGAGTTCTTATTAAACGGGATGTATTACTTGGCATCGTATAGTCAAGGGCTACGCTTTTCCTAGTTGCAATGGATGGCTGTGAAAGTTGGACCATAAGGAAGGCTGAGGGTCAAAGAATGGAGGCCTTTGAACTCTGGTGCTGGAGAAGACTCCTGCGAGTCCCTTGGACTGCAAGGCGATCCAATCGGTCGGTCCTAGAGGAGATCAACCCTGACTGCTCTTTAGAAGGCCAGATCCTGAAGAGGAAATTCAAATACTTTGGCCTCCTAATGAGAAGGAAGAACTCACTGGAGAAGAGCCTAATGCTGGGAACGATTGAGGGCAAAAGAAGAAGGGGACGGCAGAGAACGAGATGGCTGGATGGAGTCACTGAAGCAGTTGCATGAGCTTAAATGGACTCCGGGGGATGGTAGAGGACAGGAAGTCCTGGAGGAAGTCGGACACGACTTCACAACTAGCAACAACAGCAACAACAACAATATTACTTGCCATCTTTCCAAAGCTTGGGGTGATGAACCAGATCTGCCTTCACCATTCACCAGCTGGGTGCACGTTGTGCAGTTCCATAATTCCCAACCCAGCTGGTGAGCGGAGTCGCACCTTGCTTTGTTATCCTAGGCGCTTGCAGTAGGAATCTATAGTTTCTACGGTTTGAAAAGATGCAGAAATGGGGCAGAAAGCTAAAGCTGGGTTATCTTTCTTCTAGGGTCTGTCCCATTTACACGCCCACCATGTTATCCACCGAGATATTAAAGGACAGAACGTGCTGTTAACGGAAAACGCTGAAGTGAAATTGGGTACGTATCTGACACTTTTGGTTTTCGTGACGGATTGTCTTATATAATGTCACAAGCCTGTTGTAAAAAAGCTGGAGTACAGGTAGTCCTTGACTTACGAACACAGTTGGGACCACAATGCTTGTTGCTAATAGCGATGGCACTCAGACTTATATACCTCTTCACAGTACTTTACAGCCCTCTCTAAGCTGTTTATAGAGTCAGCATATTGCCCCCAACAATCTGGGTCCACATTTTACCCACCTCGGAAGGACGGAAGGCTGAGTCAAACTTCAGCCAGTTACAATCGAACTGCTGGCAGAGGTAGTCTGTAATACTGCATTTTAATCACTGGGAAGGAAGGAAGGAAGGAAGGAAAGAGGGAGGGAGGGAGGGAAGGAAGGAAGGAAGGAAGGAAGGAAGGAAGGAAGGAAGGAAGGAAGGAAGGAAGGAAGGAAAAAAAGGGGGGGAAAGGAAAATAGCAATAGTACTTACACCGATATACCACTTCATAGTGCTTTATATCCCTTTCTAAGCCATTTACAGAATCAGTATTTTGCCCCCAACAATCTGGGTCTTCTTCTTCTTCTTCTTCTTCTTCTTCTTCTTCTTCTTCTTCTTCTTCTTCTTCTTCTTCTTCTTCTTCTTCTTCTTCTTCTTCTTCTTCTTCTTCCTCTTCCTCTTCCTCCTCTTCCCCTCCTCCTCCTCCTCCTCCTCCTCCTCCTCCTCCTCCTCCTCCTCCTCCTCCTCCTCCTCCTCCTCCTCCTCCTCCTCCTCCTCCTTCTTCTTCTTCTTCTTCTTCTTCTTCTTCTTCTTCTTCTTCTTCTTCTTCTCCTTCTTCTCCTTCTCCTTCTCCTTCTTTTCTTAAGCCACAGTTATCAAAGTTATTGCTTTGTGATCCCTCCCTTTCCCCCCCCTCTTTGCAGTTGATTTTGGGGTCAGCGCTCAGCTGGATCGGACGATTGGCAGGAGAAACACGTTTATTGGGACACCTTATTGGATGGCGCCTGAAGTCATTGCTTGTGATGAAAACCCAGAATCGACCTATGACTACAGAGTAAGTTTTCCCATTGAGGTCTATCCACTCCAAGTCAGTGGAAAGGAATCATACATTTGCTCCTTATTAGCAGTAAAAAAATAATAATTCCTCCAATTGAACTTTGCAATGGTATTAATCAGGGTATCCAACCTTGGCAACCTCAAGATATCTTTCTGTCTGTCTGTCCATCCATCCATATATTCAAATATCATCTATCCACCTATCATCTATCTATGCCTCCATCTATCCCTCCTTTTATTCATCTATTATCTATCCATTCATCCATCCATCTAAATAACTCTATGCCTCTATCATCTATTTTTGTCCATCTAGCCGTCCTTCTATGAATTTATCATCTATCTATCTATCTATCTATCTATCTATCTATCTATCTATCTATCTATTTATCTATCTCTAAGGGACTCAATGGCTCAGGGGCTAAGACTCTGAGCTTGTCGATTGAAAGGTCGGCAGTTCAGCGGTTCGAATCCCCAGTGCCACCTAATGGGGTGAGCTCCCGTGACTTGTCCCAGCTTCTGCCAACCTAACAGTTCGAAGGCAGGTAAAAAATGCAAGTAGAAAAATAGGGACCACCTTTGGTGGGAAGGGAACAGCGTTCCATGCACCTTCGGCGTTTAGTCATGCCGGCCACATGACCACGGAGACGTCTTCGGACAGCGTTGACTCTTCGGCTTTGAAACAGAGAGGAGCACCGCCCCCTAGAGTCCGGAATGACTAGCACATATGTGCGAGGGGAACCTTTACCGTTACCTTATCTATCTCTATCTATCATCAGCAGGAAAGTGGAAAGAAGGTTAAGTGCTTCTCACTTCCTAAATTTTCTTTTAAACCCAGACAGACACACATGGCTGAGCGTATTCTTATTTCCTCTTTTTTTTCCCTCAAAATGAACTGCTTGGTTTAGCACTGTCTTCGGTCATAAATATTGCCTTTTATTCTCTTTGAAATGCAGCCCTCCTGGACTTTCGAGCCAGTATCCTTTCTGTCTCACCTTCTATCCTTCATCTTGATTTCTGCCCTTTTCTTTCTTTCCTTCCTTCCTTCATCCTTGATCGATACCAGCTGCACTTTGCTCCAGTTTGAAGCTACGTATCCTTAAATGAGAGACTAGATCCAAGGATGCTTCAAAAGTGCTATTGAAAAACTGCACGAGTTCAGCCTTTCTCAACCACTCGTTAAAGGAGCCCTATCCAGTACTGGGTTGCTCCCGGTTTGGCCCAGTTCGGGCGAACCGGTAGTGGTGATGATGTGACGTCAGCGAACAAGTTCTCTTGAACTTGAAGATGTGTGGACTTCAGCTCCCAAAATTCCCCAGCCACCTATGCTGGGAGCAGGGCTGAAATGCTCTGAAGTCTGCTACCAGTTTGCTCCGCTACTAATTTGCTTCATACGTGCATGCGCGGTGCACGCCAAACATGTGCACATGCACAGTGCCTGCCAAATGTGTGCACAGGCACGGTGCATGCCAAACATGCGATTTTCATGCAGGTGCACCGCAGGCGCTACTGCACAGCACTGAAAAAGTATTAAGAACCCTTTTCTGAGTCTGCAAAGGTAAGTAGAACAGCGCGGAGCAGGGGGAAATAGCTGTGCCGCGCGATTTAGATTAAATCTAAATCGCGCGACACAGCTGATCGTCGGAAATACCACTTCGCCCGAACCGGTAGCATCTTTTTTACTACTGGTTCGGGCGAACCGGTCCAAACCAGTAGCATTTCACCTCTGGCTAAGAGTTGAAATCCACACAACTTCAAGTTGCCAAGGTTGAGCAACAATGAACTAAATTTAGTCTTCCTTAATCTGGTTCTCTACCTCCACATAATACACAAAGCCTTAAGCAAACCTGTTTGACTCTTGTTTTTCATTCATCAACAACTTTTGTTTTCCAGAGTGACTTGTGGTCCTTAGGTATCACCGCGATCGAAATGGCTGAAGGAGCTCCCCGTAAGTTGACTGCATCTTATTCTTTGTGGCTTGTGGGGTTATCTGGCAGCTTTTGACCCTGTGACCAACTGATTTTTCAACAGTGTCACAATTTCATGTTTGGGAGTGGTGCGGTGTCCTAGAGGTGGAGCTCTCCTCTCAGAATCAGGAGGCTGTAAGTTCGATCCTAGGTAGAGGCAGATATTTCTCTCTCTGGGCACAATGAGAATCTATCTGCTGAACAAAACTCCGCATTGGTGACAGGAAGAGCATCTGGCCAGTCAACACTCTGCTAGCTCCATTCAGTTGCCCAGACTCCACCCCGCAAGGGATTATGGGATCATTAAATGATGATGATGATGACGACCACAATTTCATGTTTGGTTTTGGTCCTCACATTATAAAAAAGCTGTAGAGACTCTGGAAAGAGTGCAGAGAAGAGCAACTAAGATGATTAGGGGCCTGGAGGCTAAAACATATGAAAAATGGTTACAGGAAGTGGGCATGGCTAGACTAGTGAAGAAAAAGAACTAGGGGTGACATGATAGCCATGTTCCAATATTTGAGGGGTTGTTATACAGAGGAGGGGGTCATCCTATTCTCCAAAGCCCCTGAGGGCAGGACAAGAAGCAACAGATGGAAACTAATCAAGGAGAGAAGCAACTTAGAACTAAGGGGAAATTTCCTGACCGCGAGAACAATCGATCAGTGGAATAACTGGACTTCAGAAGTTGTGAGTGCTCCAACACTGGAAGTTTTTAAAAAGTGATTAGACAAAACTTTGTCCAGAATGGTGTAGGGTCTCCTGTTTGAGAAGGGAGTTGGACTAAAAGACCTCCAAGGTCCCTTCCAACTCTGTTATTCTGTATTTTCTACACATCAAATGCGTCCGACAGCTAACTCTGCTCTTGTTAAAAAGGAAAAAAAAAATGGAACCGCTACTTGGTATGTGTCCAATTCTGACCCGCTTTTGAAGTCATTGTGTGGCTTCCACACCACAAAAATCTCCTTCTGCACTCCCCCCCCCCAATGCTGGGTCGCAGCTGCAAGAATTGTGGGTTTTTTGTGTCAGACGATACAGGCTAGTATGGAAATAACGAGGCGTTAGCAGCTGGAGGGGATCGTGAAAATTAGCAAGGCCTTTGTCTTACTAGAAGTAATAAGTGCAAGAAAGGTAGAGAAAGACGCTTCTCACATTCATAGTTGTCTTTCTTGTGGTTGTCAGAGCAAGCGAAGAACTTTCCTAGCTAGATTGGCTGAGTGGGAATTATGAGTTGTGGTATCAGCCCATTGCAAGGCTGAGTTTGGTTTTCACACTCCTTATCATCCAAGGCCAGTTGAGACATGGAACTGGATGAGTCACGTGTTGTCTGTCCAATCAAAGGAACACTATCCATGGGGAGAAGAACCTTCTGAAGATGTTCATTGGTGGACATCTGTTGTGGTCTGCCAGCAGCCTGCGGAGCTGGCAGCAGAGTTGGACAGTGAGGAGGCTGGGGAAGGCTTGGACGAGGGCTCTGCATCTCAGAGATGGGGCCAGGGTCATCTGGGAGTTATGCGCAGACTCCAGAGCCTCCAGAGTCAGACATCAGAGAGGCAGAGGAACAGGAGGAGCCTGTCCCTAGAGCTGCCAGAAGGCAAGAACAGTTAAAACAAAAGGGACAACTTGGGAGTAAGGCCTGGAGATGATTGGCCCCTCCCATAAGGCTTAAAAGAGGAGCAAAGGCACGTGGGCCCTTTGCAGGAAAGCAACGTTGTTAATTCTGTTCCCAGTCGGCGTCTCTATTTGATTCTGGACTCCGTGTGGCTTTGCCAAGAAGGTTTTTGGCAGCGTGTCAAGGGAGATAAAGGTTGGTGATTATCCCGAAGGACTTCTCCCGAAGGACTTTTTGCAACTAATTGGGACTCAGCTGTGAATGAACGTAATTCACAGCTGTTGCAATAAAAGAGGTTTTTGGGACTACTCATGTGTTTTAATGACTCAGTAAGCCTAGGTCACAACAGAAACAACCAATAACATCTCTTTCCTTTTGTTCTGACCTAAGCTTCCCTAAAAAGCATGAAGCAGAGCCTTGATCCTGGCAAAACCCCTTTTATTTACACGACTGTGAATTCCTTTCATTCGCAGTCAGCAAGGCCGGGCAAACAGTCTTTCAGAGGAATATTTATCAACACGAACCTTATCTTGCTTGGCAAGCTGCCAGATAACTAGTTTCCAAACGCAGTACAAGGCAAAACTTGGCACAGAGTCTCTTAGAGTCACGAACAGAACTTTCCACTCTTGAAACGACCAAACGAACTAATTGTTTGCTGCAAAAGCCCACTTCCCGTTTGCTCCTCTTTTGTTTCCTATGGGAGGGGCCAATCAGTTTCAGATGAAGCTTCCAGATTGGTTTTTAGTATTTCACGATGCAGAATTAGAGAATGTAAGCAACAGTGATGGGCAGTGGGGATGTAAAACCGCTTAAAGTATATATTTTTTTTGTTTGTGTGGATGTGTGTTTTTTTTTTTTATTGTAGCGTTGTGTGACATGCATCCGATGAGAGCCCTCTTTCTGATTCCACGGAACCCTTCTCCGAAACTGAAGTCTAGGAAATGGTAACGCATCGATTTCAATTAGAATGAATGTGTAGTTGTCTCTTGTTAGGGTGGAAGGCAGGGGTGGGATTCTGCCGGTTCAGACCGGTTCAGGCGAACCGGTAGGTCCAATGATCAACTGGGAGTGAACTGGTTTCCCTCCGACAATCAGCTGGGCCCATCCCCCGTGCACTTTACTTACCTTTATCTTCACAGCTGATAATTGTGACAGAGAGGATTGCTGTGCCTCAGCTGTTTTAATTCCCTAGCACTAATGCGGAAGATGATTTTTCGTTGCACTGTGCATGCGCACACACTGCGCAAAGTGCGCAATCACCGAACTGGTTGTTAAAACAGGAAGGATCCCACCACTGGTGGAAGGTCTTTATGGGTTCCCAACAGTTGCCATCTCATCACGTCCTTCAGACTGAAGTCCAGGTGCTGTCTTGAGTGTGGTTGGTTTTTTTGCAGACGTTTCATCACCCAACTAGGGAACATCATCAGTGTTAGAAGGGTGTGAAGTTTGCTCTCTGTTTATATATCTATATATCTGACAGGCTTGCCATGTCAGTGTTGGCGGAAGTGATGTTTCCCTCTTCATAGTACTGATGATGTTATCTACCCATGTTTTCCCGAAAATAAGACCCTGTCTTATATTTTTTTGAACCCCGAAATAAGCGCTTGGCCTTATTTTCAGGGAGGTCTTATTATTTTGGGGTGCGTGGAGCAAGATGGGACTCCTCTTGCCGTCTTATCTGATTTTTAGCTCTGCTTTGAAATATTTATTTTCGGGAGGAGGCTTATTTTAGCACATTTTAGCACATGCGCTTAAAAGCCCGATTGGGCTTATTATCACGGGATGTCTTATTTTAGGGGAAACACAGTAGCTAGGTAATGAAACATCTGCAAGAAAATTTTGATAAATAAATAAATTAAAACAACCAAGCTCAGAGAGCACCAAGGACCCCACAACTAAAAGGCTTAGAATTAGCCCACCAAAGAGGAAGAAAGTCAAAGTAAGCAAGCCATGGTTAGTTTGTTCATCCATAAGACTGATTCTGGTTAGTTTAACAAGGCACCATAAAAAGCAAAATCTTGGCTTAGTAGGACATGGGTTACCAAATATTTTGCTGGCATTGTAGAAGAAAGAAAGGATGACCAAAGTTCTCCATCAAGTTAAATTGTTTGTGTCATTTTTCCCCGATTTCTTTTCTTTTCTTTTTTTTTTAGGTCAAAAAAGTTTCTCAACTTTGTCGACAGTTGCTTGGTCAAAAATTACACACATCGCCCTGTGACGGAGACTCTGCTCAAACATTCCTTCATCAGGGACATGCAAAACGAACGCCAAGTACGCATCTTGCTAAAAGATCACTTAGATAGGACCAGAAAGAAAAAGGGAGAAAAAGGTGATTTCTACATTCTTGCCATTATTGACTTTAAAAAGTTGTTTGCATGGAAGGGTAAAGTTTGAAAATCAGTTTGTACCTCAAGTAATGACGAATGAAAGCCTGTCGTAGATTGAGAGTAAAGGAAGGCTCAAAGAAGTTGACCATGACCCAAACTCCACCTCTTTGTTGCCTGCTTGTGACCGACATAAAAAGGGGGTGAGATTTTGAACGTAGGAATTCAGTTAAAATGACTTTTTCATCTCTTCTTGGTGATCCTTTTGCCATAAATGGTTAATCTTTGTGTGGACTCAACTCCCAAGATGCCCAGCTGGCATGCTTCAAGATGAATTGGCTTCAATTCCCAGAATTCCCCAAATGGCAACCTTTAAGATGTGACAGACAGATAATAGATAGAAGATAGGTAGATGGATGATAGATAGATAGATAGATAGATAGATAGATAGATAGATAGATAGATAGATAGATAGATAGATAAAGATGGAGAGATGGAGAGATGTGTGTGTGAGAGAGAGAGAGAGATGGAAGACAGATGGATGATAGAGGATAGATTAGAGATAGATAGATAGATGGATAGATGAGAGAGAGAGAAAGAGATGGAAGACAGATGGAAGATAGATATAGAGGATAGATTAGAGAGAGAGAGATATGGATAGATGGATAGATGTGAGAGAGAGAGAGAGAGAAAGAGATGGAAGACAGATAGATGATAGATATAAAGGCTAGATTAGAGAGAGAGAGAGAAAGAGATGGAAGACAGATGGATGATAGATATAGAGAATAGATTAGAGAGAAAGAGACAGATGGATAGATGAAAGAGAGAGAGAGATGGAAGACAGATGGATGATAGATATAGATGATAGATTTAGAGAAAAATTAGAGAGAGAGAGAGATGGGTAGATGAGAGAGAGAGAGAGATATGGAAGACAGATGGATGATAGATATAGAGGATAGATTAGAGAGAGAGAGAGATGGATAGATAGATGAGAGAGAGAGAGAGAGAAAGAGATGGAAGACAGATGGGTGATAGATATAGAGGATAGATTAGAGAGAGAGAGAGATGGATAGATGGATAGATGAGAGAGAGAGAGAAAGAGATGGAAGACAGATGGATGATAGATATAGAGGATAGATTAGAGAGAAAGAGAGAGATGGATAGATGAAAGAGAGAGAGACATGGTAGACAGATGGATGACAGATATAGAGGATAGATTTAGAGGATAGATTAGAGAGAGACAACAGACAGACAGACAGAGCAATGTGATAGCTCAATTCCTTTCCTCCATGGGCACTCCCCCCTCCTTCCATAAACACATACACACCCAAACATATGGAACAGATTTTCTGTACCATGCCTGGAACAATAATGCTTCTTTTGTAGAACTTTGCCTCCCATCCTTCTTCTTCTTCTTTTTTTTAGATGAAACAGAATATGAGTACAGCGGAAGTGAGGAAGAAGGGGACGAGTTGAACGAAGACGAAGGAGAACCAAGGTCTGATATTGGATTGGCAGGTCAAATTGGAACAGTTCCGGGATGGTCTCCTAAGGGCCCAACATCTCCCCATCCCGTTGAAGTCCACACAGGTCTTAAAGTTGCCGAGGTTGGACCATCCCAGCTATAGAGGCCACGGGGCAGGTGTCTTCTAAGTTAAGCCTGTTACCTTCACAGTTATTAGAAGAGGCTAACTCGGGTTGAAATCAGGGGTGGGCTGCTGGGGGTTCACAGGGGGAGAACTTCTAGCTAAGTTTGGAGAACCCCCAAATCCCACTCCTGGCTGGCCCTGCCCATCCCACCTCACCTCGCCCCGCCCCTCCCAGAAGTCCCCACGCGGCCCGTTTTGGATGTAGGTAAGTGCAGGGGGTGTGTGGAGGCTCGGGGAGGGTGAAAAACGAGCATATTGGAAGTTTGGGAAGGCCGGAAACGGGCCATTTCTGGCCTCCAGAAGGCCTCTGGAGCCTGGGGAGGCTGTTTTCGCCCTCCCAGAGGCTCGAGGAAAGCCTCTGGAGCCTGGGGAGGGCCAAAACGGCCACCCTGCCGTGGTGCAGGAGGCTGACTAGGGCACACCCACCAGGGCCACGCCCACGCAGCAACCAGGCAAAGAACCCCTTGCTAAAATTTTTGAAGCCCAGCCCCGGTTGAAATCCGTGTCAGTTTATCCTAAGCGGAGTGACGGTTTTCTGTAGGATCCGATTTGCAAAAAAAAACAAAAAACCGCGCTGAAGATGACAGCCTGGGTAGATCAGAGAGCCCTAGCCACAAATTGTGTCCTTGCAAGAAAAGGTGGGGAAATAAATATTGTAGGCCACCGTCTGCGTGGGTTGGATGCGAAAAGGAAGGAGCCAGTTGTGCCTAATAAGGAGCCACGGATCCCAAGCGCTGTTCATCTTTTTTTTTTCTTTCTTTCTTTTTTTTTTTTTAAACAAAGCAAAATAAAAATTGTGCCTGGCCCCTTACTTCAACTGCTGAGGGTTTTTTTTGTTTGTTTTTTTAGGAAATTCAGCTTCACCAGGGATTCTTTTTTTTTTTCCCCTAGGGCTTTTATGTCCTCTCCTCCACTCCCCCCACCCTCCAAGCCCCTCCCCAACCACCCAGAACCTTAGCAGATGGGTTTCCATACAAATTCCAAAAAATATAGCTGAATCCTTCTTTTGTTCCCCTTCCAGTGTTTTTGCTGTTGAATGCAAAGTGTGAACAGATGCTAAAATTGGTTTGGGGAAGGCAGCGGTGAAGTGAGGTCTCTGGCGAACGGATAATCAGCTTTAGGATGCTGGGATTCGGAAAAGTTGCTAAAACACAGGCCCGGCTGGGAGCTGAACCAGAAATGTTCTTCAGAAGGGTTTTTTTTTCTCTCTCTTTTTCTTTTTTTCTTTTTTTTTGGCATGTTCCAATGCTGCAAGTTTTTTTGGCATTTGCTGAGCTATCTTAATACTAAAATTAGTCAAACAGATTATCCTTCCTTCCTTCCTTCCTTCCTTCCTTCCTTCCTTCCTTCCTTCTTTCTTTTTCCCTTCCTTCCTTCCTTCCTTTCATTTGTTCTTTCTTTCTTTCCTTCCTTCCTGCCTTCTTTCTTTCTTTCCTTCTTTCTTTTTCCCTTCCTTCCTTCCTTCCTATTTTTTTCTCTCTTTTTTCTTTCTCTCTCTCTCCTTTTTCCTCTTTTTCCTCTTCTTTCTCTCTCTCTCTTACTCTTTCTTTCTCTCTCCCTCTTTTTCTACTTTTACTCTCCTTTCTCTTTCTCTCTCTCTCTTTCTTTTTCTATTCCTTTCTCTTTCCGCCTTTCTTTTTCTCATTTCTCTCTCTCCCACTATCTCTCCCTCCCTCTTTTCTCTTTTCCTTTCTCTCTCTCCTTTTCTCTCTCTCCACCTCTCTCTCTCTCTTTTCTCTTTTCCTGTCTCTCTCTCCTTTTCTCTCTCTCCACCTCTCTCTCCCTCTTTTCTCTTTTCCTGTCTCTCTCTCTCTCTCCTTTTCTCTCTCTCCCTCTTTTCTCTTTTCCTGTCTCTCTCTCTCTCCTTTCCTCTCTCTCCCCCTCTCTCTCCCTCTTTTCTCTTTTCCTATCTCTCTCTCTCCCTCTCTCCTTTTCTCTCTCTCTCTCTCTTTCTCCTTCACTCTCTTTCTCCTTCTGTCTCTCTTTCTCCTTCTCTCTCCCTCCCTCTCTCCCTCCCTCTGCCCCCTCTGATATAGTTGATTTGTACATATGGCAAAAGGGGGCTCTGAAAAGAAAGAAAGTGCCAATAAAGGAGACTATTTGTAGCTCAGGGTTGAAAAACGAGGGTTCCTTGGTGCTCTCTGAGTTTGGTGGTTCTTCTCTCTCTCTCATTTTGCACCCATGTTTGTTTTTAAATGAAGCTCCATTGTGAATCTGCCGGGGGAATCCACCCTGCGCCGAGAGTTCCTCCGACTTCAGCAGGAGAACAAATCCCGTTCGGATCCCCCCTGCTTGCAGCCCCTCCAACACCAGCAACAGAAACACCAGGAAAACTACAAAAGGCAGCTTTTGGAAGAGAGGCAGAAGCGCATCGTGGAGCAAAAACTGCAGAGGAAGAAGCTGGAAGATGTAGGAACTGGGTTTGATTTTGGGAGAAAGGGTGCTGTGATTGGGTTCCATTAGATTTGGCTGGCCTCATCCTGTCGCTTTGCTTGTTTTCTTTTTATAGAATAGAAATAGGATAGGATAGGATAGGATAGGGATAGGGATAGGGATAGGGATAGGATAGGGATAGGATAGGATAGGATAGGATAGGATAGGATAGGATAGGATAGGATAGGATAGGATAGGATAGGATAGGGACAGGACAGGACAGGACAAGGATAAAGTAGAGTAGAATATAGAGTATAGAATATAGAATATAGAATATAGAATATAGAATATAGAATATAGAATATAGAATATAGAATATAGAATATAGAATATAGAAGGGACCTCAGAGGTCTTCTACTCTAACCCCCTGTTCAAGCAGGAGACTTTATACCATTCCAGACAAGTGGCTCCCCAAACTCTACTTAAAAGCTTCTAGTGATGGAGCATTCACAACTTCTGGAGGCAAGTTGTTCCACTGATTCATTGTCCTAACTGTCAGGAAATTTCTTCTTAGTTCTCGGTTGCTTCTCTCCTTGATGAGTTCCCATCCATCGTTTCTTGTCCCGCCTTCAGATGCTTTGGAGAATAGCGTGACCCCGTCTTTTTTGTGGTAGCCCCTCAGATACTGGAACACTGCTATCATGTCACCCCTGGTCCTTCTTTTTGCTAGACTAGCCCTACCCAATTCCTGCAACCGTTCTTTAGTCACCAAGCTCCTAATCAAGAGGGCATGAGCTTGCTACTTCTGCCAGTCTTTTCAGTTGAGATTTTGGAGAGCAGGTTGGGTACGCTCACGAAACTAACGCCTTCTTTGCAAATGGCGGTTCAGTAGATGTGACTCAACTGCCAATGCTTGTTAATTTGCAAAGTCAACTTTTAGTATCTTTTCTAACTCCCTGCAATATTCTCTACCCCTGGTCTTTTGGGGGGGGAAGTTGCACCTTCAAGCCAAGGACTGACCTGCAAACATCCGTCTTGCTTTATTTTCTAAGAGTGCCTTGGGGTACTTCGGTGGGGCCCAGAAGCGATCCTGGGGTGTGGGGAGCAGATGCTGGAGGCCAAGGCTTTAAATTGTAGTTACCAACTTGGCCTTCAAGAGAGGTAGCGTTATGGCCTGGTTTAGGCATCAAGCTAGGAACTGAGATTTCATGAATTCCCAGTTTCACCTTGAGCACAAAGGAAGCTGGGTGACCTTGGACCAGTCCCTCTCTCTCTCAGATCTAGCAAGGAGGCAACGGCAAACCATGTCTGAAGAAAGCTTGCCAAGAAATCTACAGGGACTTGTCCAGGAGTCAACATGGACGTGAAAGCACAAAAACACAAAAGCGTCTTGGCCTTTCATGATCTGTTCTGAAGAATCTGGAAGGCCCTCCTTCTTCAATGCCAGAACATCTGCTCTTGTAGATGAAAAGAGCACTTTGGACTTCTTTAGACTGTTTTGCCAAGGGAGACATTGCCTTGCAGACCAACGGTTAAACAATGATCAATAAAGGAGCAACTAAAAAGAGCTTCACAGTCCCCACTCTTGAAAATAAATTTAGAAAAGCATGGAATAAGCCGTGATAGGATCCCAGAGTTTTGCAGATTTTCATCTGCTTTGACTTTATCTGATTGGCACAGGTAGAGATGATAGATAGATGAAAGAGGGGAGCAGGAGGTTGAGAGAGAGAGAGAGAGAGAGAGAGATGGTAGATAGATAGATAGACAAACAGACAGACAGACAGGGATAGATAGATAGATAGATAGATAGATAGATAGATAGATAGATAGATAGATAGATAGATGATAGATAGATAATGGATGGATGGATGGATAGATAGATAGATGATGGATGGATGGATGGATGGATGGATGGATAGATGATGGATGGATGGATGGATAGATAGATAGATAGATAGATAGATAGATGGATAAGAATCGAGGAACTCTATTAAGTTGAGCCATTAGGAAACAATTCTAGCAATACTTGAGTATCAGAATGCCTGCTCTATTTAAAATCAACAATATTCAGAATTTTTCCATGTTTTTTTTTTTTATTATTTCCTCTCTCACACGCACACACCACTTTTGGAATGGATTCCCTCTTGAGCAGGAGATTTAGCTTCCATCTGTTCCTCGTTTCAGTACCGGCCAGATCTAGTTTACTTTCAACCACATGAGAACTAACGTTCACAGTCAGAGTGCAAGGGTGCAATTGGACGAAGGATAACAGAGTTGGAAGGGACCTTGGAGGTCTTCTAGCCCAACCCCCTTCTCAAGCAAGGGTTGAATGTCTTCAAACATTTGGCGTATGGTCTTCATTTCCTCTCGTTGTGTTAGAAAAATCATGCTGGAACAGAAATAGACAGCTAGAACGATTCAAGTGATGGTGCAGTTATCTTAATATACTACTGTTGTTCCTCCATTGCTAAGTCGTGCCCGATTCTATGTCAGCACATAGAAAGGTATAATTTGGGATTTACCATATTTCCCTGAAAATAAGCCCTCCCCAAAAATATTTAAAGGCATGCGCAGCCAGTCTCCGCCATTTCCTCTGGTTAGGGTTAGGGAGACAGAACTGGAAATCTAGGTAAGATGGCAAGAGGAGCCCCGTCTTGCTCCAGGCGCCCCAAAATAATAAGAACTCCCCGAAAATAAGGCCAAGTGCTTATTTCACGGTTCAGAAAAATATAAGACAGGGTCTTATTTTCGGGGAAACATGGTAGTTACCTTGAGGAAAAGGAGATGTACAAAGAGCCCAGTGTAAAGTTTATGCTCAGTATGGAGAGGGAGGGAGGGAGAGGGAGAGGGAAGGACAGAGGGAGAGGGACTGAGGGAGAGGGAGAGGGAGAGGGAGAGGGAGAGGGAGAGGGAGGGAGAGGGAAAGTGGGAGGGAGAAGGAGGGAGAGGAAAAGGGAAAGGGAGGGAGAGGGAGGGAGAGAGGGAGGGAAAGATATATATATATATGTGTGTGTGTGTGTGTGTGTGTGTGTGTAGGTCTTTAGTTATTCGGGTTTTCTCCCGCGTAAAATTGGAAGTACGAGAGAAAACCCGAATAACCAAAGACCTAAATACAAATACCCGCGAAAACCTCAGAAAACATATATATATATTCTTCTCTTATCGTAGGCCCTTTATGTGTATTTCTCCTCAGCCGTGTATTTTCCTACGTAAACCAAGATTTTCAAAATGCAGCCATAGCTCAGTGAAATCACATCCACTAGTTCTAGGCTTTATCAGACAGCCAACAAGCAGTTTGCTGCCTTTTGGGAGACTAATATAGATCTATTTTGGACTAATTAGTCCTCATCAGTTAGCCACACCCTCATCACATGTTTCCTCCCCGTAGAGATTTTGAAAATCTTGGTTTACATAGGAAAATACCCAGCTGTGGAGAAATACACATAAAGGGCCTACGATAAGAAAATAAAATAAATACTTGACCTCTATGGGGAGGAAACATGTGATGAGGGTGTGGCTAACTGATGAGGACTAATTAGTCTGAAATAGATCTATATTAGTCTCCCAAAAGGCAGCAAACTGCTTGTTGGCTGTCTGATAAAGCCTAGAACTAGTGGATGTGATTTCACTGAGCTATGGCTGCAATTGAAAATCTTGGTTTACGTAGGAAAATACCCGGCTGAGGAGAAATACATACATATACATATATATGGGAGGAAAAAAACCACGTTTCTCAGGGAGCTTCTACCGTGCTTAGAATCCGAGAATGTCTGAACGACGTTGCACCACGCGACCTACGAGCGATTCATTTACTCCTTGTATGAGATGCCCCCGAATAATGAAATGAAATGAAATGTCATTTCTTGGCCTGTGTTCAGCATCAGAAAAAGGAAGAGCTTCGGAAACATCTGGACCCTGAAAGGAGACACCCAGAGAGCAAGGGGGCTCCGGGCCATGTGCAGAAGGATAAAAGCAACCGAGAGAAGCCGGAGGAGGCGTGGTGCAAAGGGGATGCAGTCCAACACGCAGGAATGCAACAGGTGTGGTTGTAGTTGGACAGAGGAGACATCTTTGGGGTATATTTTTTTCATCCAATCAGAATAGAACTGGAAGGGACCTTGGAGGTCTTCTAGTCCCACCCACTGCTCAAGCAGGAGATCTATTCCATTTCAGATAAGTGACTGTCCAGTCTCTTCTTAAAAGCCTCCAGTGATGAAGCACCCACAATTTCTGGTGGCAAACAGTTCCACTGGTTAATTGTCCTCACTGTTAGGAAGTTTCTCCTTATTTCTAAGTTGAATCTCTCCTTGATCAGTTTCCATCCATTGTTCTTTGTCTGGCCTTGAGGTGCCTTGGAAAATAGCTTGACCCCTTCCTCTCTGTGGCAGCCCCTCAAATATTGGAAGACTGCTATCCTGTCTCCCCTGGTCCTTCTCTTCACTAGACTAGCCAGGCCCAGTTCCTGCAACCGTTCATCGTATGTTTTAGTCTCCAGTCCCCTCATCATCCCGGTTGCTCTTCTCTGCACTCTTTCTAGAGTCTCCACATCTTTTTTATAGTGTGGTGACCAAAACTGGATGCAGTACTCTAGGTGTGGCCTTACTAAGGCTTTATAGAGTGGTATTAATACCTCCCTTGATCTTAATTGTATCCCTCTGTTAATGCAATTTAGGATTGCATTGGCATTTTTGGCTGCCGCCACACACAGCTGGCTCATATTTAATTATGTTGTACACTAAGACTCCAAGATCCCTCTCCCAATGTCCCTCTCACATTCCACAGTGTCACCTGTGATTTCAGATGTCTAAGTTGGCCTCTGCTGTTGCTGATTCTCAAATGGAAGATAGAGTTGTTCTAAGCTAACTCCACCGATCTTTTGATTACAAGGGCATTCTTGTTTCCTTTCCCCCTTCTAGAGGAAAGCAGACGAAGCAACTCAGGGGAAGAAATTTCACCGAACCCTTCCCAAAGATCAGACACAACTCCTTTCTCTCCAACACGACCACAAGCAGAAGAACAAGGAGATTCCTAAGATCCTTAATCTTCCACAGGGCCCTTCGTCAAACTGCTTGAGCAAAGAGGTAATGTGATGATCCCAGGGCATGGCACAAAGGCAAGACAGCCAGAGAATAAGTAATGTTTCCCTTTGTTAGCTCTAACTTTGCCCTCGACGTCCCTTTTACTCTTCGGTCTGGAGAAAAACTCACCCACAAATCTGTAACAGCCTTTGGCTGAAAATACTTCAGTCCAAGCGCTATAAACAGAAAACTTCAAAATATAAATCCAATAAGCCAAGATAAAGTGATTAACCTGGCAGGGCAAGCAAGATAAGGAGTTCCAGAATTGAAGCAGCACTCTCCTTTAAACTCCATCCCCAGGTGTGCCTTGTGAAGGGAATCAGGGCCCTTCCCTCTCTCGTAAGCCACACAACCCCCGTTGCTCTCTTCTCTGTTCTTCCCCGCGTGCCCTAGGATGAGGAGGGGGTGGGCCTTGGTCTTCATCTGAACCTCCTCTCCCTTGTTCTACCTCTCCCCTGCTCTGTCCAGCCTGTCTTTGCCCTTCCCCAGTTTCCTCCACAGCCAACGGAGCCACTCTCCCGCTCTCTCTCAGCTGTTCGTCTTCCCCCTCAGATTCGGACTCCGATGGGGGGCATGACAGGTAAAGCCCAGCTTACTAAACACCAGTCCTTGTCTATGTTGGATTTGGCCAGTTGCCAGCTAAAAACGGTTTTTAATTTAAAAAACAACAACCAAGCAGGCTTTAGAAGGGGGGGGGAGAAGCAAATAATTGGTGTTTCGGGGGGGCTCTCCAAGCTTGGTTGTTTCTTGTAAAATCTCACATGGTTGGGAAGCATTTCTTTCCATCTCCAGCCTTGGAAATAGATAGATTGTTGTTTTGGGCTGAATAGAAGCCTAATTGAGGAATTTATTTATTTCTTTGGTAAGAATGCTTTCGAAAAGGAAAGAGAACGCTAAGAAAAGACTCATTCATCACTGAGTTAAAAACAGCCCGCAGAGACATTTTCCAAAATCACAAGACCATCTCTAGAGGTAACAAGGCAAACCGAAGAATAACAATCTTCTGAGGACATCCAGAAGAGTTTGAAGAGAAGGGGGTGGAATTATAAATCTTAAGATTGAGCTTGATTCTCCAAAAAAAAAAAAAAAGAGGAAAACTCATATGCAGTGATGGCGTTTTCTCCTTCTCTTCCCTAAGAGCAGGGGTCTCCAAATTTGGCAACTTTAAGACTTCAAGAGGCAACTGGAGTTTCTGTTTTTTTTCTTTTGAGGACGTTTCGCTTCTCATCCAAGAAGCTTCTTCAGCTCTGACAGGATAGTGGGGAGTGGAAGGATTTATATTCCTTGCAGACAGCTGGTCATTTGCATCCTTTTAGAGGGTCGTTGAGGACACTTGGAGGATTAGCTGCGTCCTCAGGGTCACCTGAGTAGCGCTCCTGGTTCCTGTAGTCTGCAATTTTTCCCTCCTGAAATCCATTCTTCATCCCAAATTGAATTGTTGTTCTTGGATGAGAAGCGAAACGTCTTCAAAAGAAAAAACCAAGGAGGTCCAGTTGCCTCCAGAACAAGCACCTTTGGGACAACCATGACCTGGATGACGGAGAATCTCTACAGATCAGTTTCATGTTTGTTCCACCAAAAACTATTCTTTAATAACAGCTTTTGGACATGTATGGAGGTTGAGTCCATAAGCTTCAGAGGACTTCTGTGAACCTGGGACCTTGAATGCTCCATCTTAACATCTTTGAATCCTTAAGTCCCTTTCTTCTTCTTCTGGTGGTCTCTGTACCTATCCATCTCACCAGTGCCAGAGCATATGAGCTGGAATACAGGTGGTCCTTGACTTACAACAGCTCGTTTAATGACCATTCAAATTTACAACGGTGCTGGAAAAAAATTGACTTAGGATCGTTTTTCAGACTCACGACCATTTTCGCAGCATCCCCATGGTGCCCGTGAACAAAATTTGGACACCTGGCCATTGGTTCGTATTTATGACGGTTGCGGGTGTCTTGGGGTTCCCTTTTGTGACCTTCCGAAGAGCAAAGTCCACGGGGAAGCCAAATTCACTTTACAACGGTGCAACTAATTTAACGACCATGATTCCTTTAACACAAAGGAAAAGCAAGAAAATGGGCCAAAACTCACTTCATCCGTTTCTCACTGAGCAACAGAAATTTGGGGTTCAGTTGTAGTCATACATTGAGGATTACCTAAATAAATTCCTTGGAGAATTCTATTCTGTTCTGTTCTGTTCTGTTCTACTCTACTCTGTTCTAATTCTACTCTACTCTACTCTACTCTATTCTAATTCTACTCTACTCTACTCTACTCTACTCTACTCTACTCTATTCTATTCAGGATTTAAGGAGAAGTAGTGCTCTTCCTGGTTTTGAGAAGGTAGACCATAAAAAGTTCTCTTTTATCACTTCCACATTCTGTTTTTTTTTCCCCAAAAGGAAGAGTGAGACCACAGATGCCAAAAGGGGGAAGAAACGCATTGCGAAAAGTCAGTTCCGATATCCATTTGCATCTCTGGCTTGTATTCCACGAGTGACCTCTTTGTAGAGGGAATACAACGCATTGTAAAACACAGCGCAGGCCATTCTGGTTAAATTTTAATCCAGATGTATTTATTGCGGAGTTTTGACATTAGCAGCTGGAGGCAGCGAGTTTCTGTAGGAAGTGTGGCGCAGTCACTGGGCACAAACCGGGTGTGACAGGTTCCTCTGGACACTGACGCTTCTCTGCCTTGTGTTTTTAATTTGTATACACACACACAGAGAGAGAGAGAGGGGGGGGGTACAGGTAGTCCTTGATTTATGACCATAATTGAGCCTCAAATTTCTGTTGTTAAGACTTCCAAAAAGACCTCCCTTCCAACTCTATTGTTCTGTATTCTGTAATAATATATGGGGTTTCCCCCAAATGAACCCTAACATCAGGGGTGAAATTCCAGAATTTCCGGTAGGCCCACCCTGGACTTACCTGCATCCAAAACGGGCCATGTGGAGACTCCTGGGATGTGAGGATGTGCATATCAAAATAAATAGGATCCTGCATCTTTTGAGAAGGCTTACTTTATTTATTTTTGCCCATGGTGGATTTAATTTGAAAAATCTATCCAGAATGCTTGTCTAAAACCCGCACGATCATTTTTCTTTCAGCTTAAATCAAGCTGCAAAGAATTTGACTGTGCTATCAATAAAAACTGTAAATAAATTTGTTTCGCCATAAACCCCCAAAAAAGCAGTGCTGAGCTAGCTATTTCAGTGAAAGCCCCCAAAGAAGGGAGGACTTTCCTGAATATCAGGTATTGGATCAGACTGCATCCAATTTTGGTCACCATGATGTAAAAAAGATGTTGAGACTCTAGAAAGAGTGCAGAGAAGAGCAAGAAAGATGATTGGGGACTGGAGGCTAAAACATATGAAGAACGGTTGCTGGAACTGGGCATGTCTAGTCTAATGAAAGGAAGGAGTAAGGTAAAGGTTCCCCTCGCACATATGTGCTAGTTGTTCCCGACTCTAGGGGGTGGTGCTCATCTCCGTTTCAAAGCCGAAGAGCCAGCGCTGTCCGAAGACGTCTCCGTGGTCATGTGGCCGGCATGACTAAACACCAAAGGTGCACAGAAAGCTGTTACCTTCCCACCAAAGGGGGTCCCTATTTTTCTACTTGCATTTTTTACGTGCTTTCGTAAACTGCTAGGTTGGCAGAAGCTGGGACAAGTAATGGGAGCTCACCCCATTACATGGCACTAGGGATTCGAACCGCTGAACTGCCAACCTTTCGATCGACAAGCTTAGCCATTGAGCCACCATGTCCCTTAAAGGAGTAGAGTAGAGTAGGGTAGGGTAGGGTAGGGTAGAGTAGAGTAGAGTAGAGTAGAGTAGAGTAGAGTAGAGTAGAGTAGAGTAGAGTAGAATAGAATAGAATAGAATAGAATAGAATAGAATAGAATAGAATAGAATAGAATAGAATAGAATAGAATAGAATAGAATAGAATAGAATTCTTTATTGATCAGGTATGATTGGACACACAAGGAATTTGTCTTCAGTTCATAAGCTCTCATTGTACATAAAAGGTATAAGTGATAAATCATGGGTGACATGATAGCAGTGTTGCAATATCTCAGGGGGTGCCTCAAAGAAGAGGGAGTCAATCTATTCTCCAAAGCACCTGAAAACGAAAAGAAGCAACGGGTGGAAAATGATCAAGGAGAGAAGCAACCTGGAATTAAGGAGAAATTTCCTGACAGTGAGAAAAATTCATCAGTGGAACAACTTGTCTCCAGAAGTTGTGGATGCTCCAACACTGGAAGTTTTAAAGAAGTGATTGGACAACCATTTGTCTGAAATGGTATAGGGGGTCCTGCCTGAGCAGGGAGTTAGACTAGAAGACCTCCAAGGTCCCTTCCAACTCTGCTATTCTCATTCTAAAGTCAAAATCTGATCAGCGGCATACCGGATATCAATACACCAAAGACGACTGGGTATTAAAACAATCCGTCATCTACACCGCGAAGGAAAATAGCATAGACTGTCCAACACAAAGAGACAAATATATATATATATAACCTTTTTAGTTATGTATCTCTTGCTGTTGAACCGGAGAGGTTCAATTTTGTTGATTTAAGTTTTTCTTAAAAAAGAAAAAGAAAGAGCAAAGGGCTAGCAAGAAATGCATGAAGATGCGCCTGTATCTGATCTGGGGGCGAAGAGAGCAAGATAAATTGGGATGAAGTTAACACCCTCGGTGGAATAACAATGCTCCGTCTTGCGATTGGTTTCTTTGCAGGCAGAAAAGCAGCTTCAGAAAAGCTACGGGGTCCAGCCAGACTTCAACCGGACAGCTGTCCTCGGCCAGGAGACCACCCCTCACGGAAGGCTGGGTTCTGGTAGTAGTTCCACCCCGTGTACACCAGCTTTGCAACGAGCAGTGGTGGCCCAGGTGGGAAATTCTCCCCATTTTGATCTGACCCAGGGCGGAGGGGTTGGTTGGGATAGCTTGGTCATTCTCACCATCCCTTTGATCAGAAAGGTCTACACCAGCGGCCTCCAACCTTTTAAGGCACCAGGGAACGTGGATTTTTCCGTGGACTGGAGGGTTTCGCCTGCTGCCTGCCCCATCTCGCGGATGGGGCTTCGGTAGTTTCCATGGCCCAGTTTCTTGACCTGGGAGTTGGGGGACCCCTGGTCTACACAATAGTTGAGAGAACTTCTTGAGATGATGCTACCAAGCCCTAAATGATTTGAGGTCAGATTATCTGAAGGACCTGCTTTCCCCACGAATCTGTACTTTCTCCAATTGGATCCAAAAGATTAGGTATGCTGCAGATCCCATCAGCCAAAGTGGGTTGGCTGAAGACGGGCCTTTTCGGCAATAGCCTTGCCTTCTGGATTATCCGCTCCTCGGAGATCAGGATGGCCCCAACTCTGCTAGCCTTTTGTATGGCTCTAAAAACCTGGCTGTGTTCCCATTATGGGGGAGGGGCACTGAATATGTCAAAGTTCTTCTTTCCTGGCTTTATTGTTGACTGGCCAAGTATCTAAGCTGCCATGCATATTTATTTTTGTATGCATGTGTGCATGTGTGTATCTATATCTATATCTATATCTATATCTATATCTATATCTATATCTATATCTATATCTATATCTATATCTATATCTATATCTATATCATCTATATCTATATGTATGAGTTATAAGCCACCCAGAGTCATTGATTGACCCCAGATTGGGGTCTGTATGTGTGTGAGGGAGGGAGGGAGGAAGGAAGGAAGGAAGGAAGGAAGGAAGGAAGGAAGGAAGGAAGGAAGGAAGGAAGGAAGGAAGGAAGGAAGGAAAAAGGGAGGGAAGGAGTGAGAGAGAGAGAGGGAGGAAGGGAGGATTATAATGTACGTGGAAGGAAGAATTTTTATGAGGCAGGGAGGGAAGGAAGGAAGGAAAAAGGAGGGAGGGAAGGAGGGAGAGAGAGAGGGAGGAAGGGAGGAAGATTATAATAATATAAGGATTATATTTAGAAGGAAGGAAGGAAGGAAGGAAGGAAGGAAGGAAGGAAGGAAGGAAGGAAGGAAGGAAGGAAAGAAAGAAAAAGGGAGGGAAGGAAAGATAATTGGCTGCAGGTAGATTGAATGGTGCATGCCTGCATATGAGAACAGAATCCCTTGCGTGCACCATATAGCTGCGTCCTGATCAAAAGGCTGTACAGAAATCTAACCAATAGCTAACCGAGCCTGTTAGAATTTAATGTTGGACATTTTATCCAACGTTTACAGATGCAAAGGTAATTTTTTCCCCAAGCTCTCTTTTAGGATGGGTCTATCCTTAAATCCACTACTAGCATGATTCCAAAGGCTTTCCAGTTCTAAAGTTTTAATTCCTCTGCCAATTTAGAGTGTATTATGATTATTATTATTTGCTACAATTGGAGGAGGGAAACCTAGAGAATTTTATTTGCCACCCTTTCTCAACAGCTTAAGACAGCTCTATTCTGATCGGACAATCCATTTTTCTTCTTAATCCAGTCTTTTGGGACTCCCAAAAAAAACCCACTGGCCATTTAGTTCCTTTCCAATGTGAAGATTATGTCATGTCATCCTGTCCTTTCCACCTGCTTTGGCAATTGTCAGACCAATTAATCACTTGTCTTCTTCACCTCCACCACCAGCTTCATATCTCTTCTCCTTTTCCCACCCTCTCCCAACGGACAAAGCTGTCCGAAACCAGCCTCCACAGGGCTTGCTTTGATTGAGATGTTCCAGGGTTGGTCAATACCGCAATTGTTCCTCCGAAATTGATACACCCGCTTCTGAGCAACACAACGTCTGCTGAGATTTGTGATTCAGTTCTCGAATACAGCTCGTCTGCCTGGAATCCGCACTTTCTATCGGACATTAATACAATTGAGCGAGTCCAGAGGTATTTCACCAGAAGAGTCCTCCACTCCTCTGCTCACCAGGCTTGAAATATTGGGCTTGGACAACTACAGTGTGATGGCGTTCGGGAAAAAACTGTTCTTGTGTCTAGTTGTTCTGGTGTGCAGTGCTCTATAGCGTCAGTTGAAACAATTTATGTCCAGGATGCGAGGGGTCTGTAAATATATTCACAGCCCTCTTTTTGACTCGTGCAGTATACAGGTCCTCAATGGGAGGCAGGTTGGTAGCAATGACATTTCCTGGAGATGCCCTTGACAATGTCTAATTGCCATTTTGGAGTCTCCTATCTCCCAGAAAGATGGTTGATTTTAGCTTGAAGGACGTAGTTGCAGTTGAGCGCTAGCTTCTGCGTTGCAGCCAACTGTTGTCAGGTCTCTCGTAATCCCCTCTATCCTTCCCCATTTTTATAGCAACTGCCAGTGGCGTGGAGATAGACAAATGGATGATGTGATATCATGCGACATCCCTGCTTTTAATTTTATTTCTTCCTTGCAAAGATAGAAGGAAAAAATTTGGAGCTCTATCCATTGGATTCCCAAAAGGTTCTGCCTTCTGCCTTAATTTTATTTTTATTTTTTTGTCCCTTTTGCTGGTGGCCTCACATACGCCACAATTGTCCTTTATTCTGCCTGGTTTTAAAATGCAGATTTGTCGAGTTTGTCGCTTACATTTTCTGGCTCCTCTGCCATACCCCTCCCAGGGGTGCTATTCAGCAGGTTCTGACAGGTTCTGGAGAACTGGTAGTGGAAATTTTGAGTAGTTCGGAGAACCGGCAAATACCACCTCTGGATGGCCGCAGAGTGGGATGGGAATGGAGATTGCAAAATCTCCATTCCCCCAGGAATGGGGAGAGAATAGGGATTTTGCAGTATCCTTCCCCTGGAGTGGGGAGGGAATGGAGATTTTGCAGTATCCTTCCCCTGGAGTAGGGAGGGAATGGAGATTTTGCAGTATCCTTCCCCTGGAGTGTGGAGGGAATGGAGATTTTGCAGTATCCTTCCCCTGGAGTGGGGAGGGAATGGAGATTTTGCAGTATCCTTCCCTTGGAGTTGGGAGGGAATGGGAATTTTGCAGTATCCTTCTCCTGCCACGCCCACCAATTCACGCCCAACAAACCACACCAAGCCCATTAAGCCACGCCCATAGAACCGGTAGTAAAAAAAATTGCATTCCACCACTGTCCCCACCTCACTCTATCCCTCTTTCCTTACTTATCCCAGAGTGCCAACATGAATGTTGCTCTAGAAAATAAGCAAAATTCAGCATCCTTTGGATTTGCGCTGGAGCGAAATGTTAATGGAAAGGTTGAAAGGTTTTTATTGCTGACGGATGGACGGATGCCAATAGACCAGTAGGTACCAGCCTGCTCCAAAGCACCGCGGTGAAATAAAGCAATCTGATTTCTTTTTATTTCATTTTTTTCATCCGAAAAAGCAGACTTGCAGCGCACGGAGATAGAAAGATGTTATGGCCCTTAATCAGTTGCGACTCGGAGGAGAGAAATGTCGGCCGGTGAATAAAGAATACCCCTCTTGAGGGGGGCCGGATCCTTCTCGCCAGGCGAGATCTGATGGAGAAGCCAAATTGAAAGGCTCTAGCTACGGGCTCTCCTCTCGTAATTCTGCCAGGATCTATGATGTGCAGAATCCCAGTGAATCAAATTCAACTGCGATTGTGGGCAAACAGGGTTGGGAGAAGACATCAATCTACAGTAGGGTTCCTGAGCAAAACTTGTCTTCTTCTCGGGCGTAAGACAGATGGACCGTTTCCCCCCCACCCCACCTCGCCATCTCTTCTGTTACTTCTGCCCTACTACGCTTCCTTCTGATGAGGAAAGTGATTAACATCAGCCTCGGAATGTCACGGAGAGACCACAGCCTGTGATGTGTTACTGTCGCCGAAGCACTGTTTGCGGCTGAAAGTTCTTTTGGCGTGGAATTGGATAGATGGATGGCTGTTTTCCCCCTCCAAATAAGTCTATTAGGCCTAGCAGGAGCTTTCTTTCGATATAAACAAAGGCGGCGGGTTGTTGGGAAATAATGAGGTGTTGCTGAATTGTGGTTGCGTTTTGGAAAGACTCTAGAGCAGTGATGGGTAACCTTTTCCGGACTGAGTGCCCAAACCGTACACGCACCCCCGAACCTCCAAAATGCAGTGTCCCATCCCCATGCATGCATGTGTGGGGCCCCCGCACACACACCCTGCCTTCCCTGCATTCACAACGTGCCCCCACACGTGCCCCCCGCACATGCATGTGCCCCCCCACGCATGCCCCACAGGCGTGGGTTCTAATTTTTTTTACTAGTGGTTCTGTGAGCGTGGCTTATTTTGTGGGCATCTTTTGATGGTCATGTGACAATTCTTTAGGATTTAGCAGAGGTACTGGTCTACCAGGTTTTTAACTGCTTGCAGAGCTGTACCGGTCTACTCATTTATTTTTGGAGGCACCGGTCTGCCCATTTGTTTTTCGAGCGCACTGCCTTTTAACACTGATCAGCTATAGGGCGGCCCTTTGAAGCCCCGCGGCAAGAGTTTAAACAGTTTTTTTCCTTCTAGCCAATCAGCTGGGACTCGGGAGGCAGTGAATAGATTGGGGGCAGGGCCAAATAAAAGGTAAGAATAACACGGGGTGGGTGGGTCGGAGGGCCCAGCTCCCAAACAAAGAGAACCAGTTCGGTGACGTCATATCGGCACCGCTACCGGCTCGGGTGAACCGGGCTGAACCGGCAGGAATCCACCACTGGTGCCCCATCCCACATGCATGTAAAACAGAGACAGGATGACCAGCTGGCTAGCGGGACGCACACACGCATGCACAGTGGAGCTGAACTAGGGTGACAGCTCATGTGCCCACAGAGAGGGCCCACCGTGCCACTTGTGGCACGCGTGCCACAGGTTCAGCATCATGGCTCTATAGAGTTTCAAGTGTGTACTCAGGGGTTCTTCTACAGGTTGCTGACTCCTGGTCTAAGAGTCTGGTTGGCATTCCTCAACATACGACCACAGCGGATCCCAACATTTCTGTTGCAAAGAGAGACGGTTGTTAAGTCAGTTTTGCCAGTTTTGTCGGCTTTAAACTGTGATTTTTGCAAATCACTTCTTAACAGTTGTTAAATGAGTGAGACGGTTTTTCAGTGAATCTGGCGTCCCTGTTGACTTTGATCATCAGAAGGTCGCAAAAGGTGATCCCATGACCCTGGGACACTACGACCGTCATAAATATGAACCAGTTGCCAAGCCTCCAAATATAAACTACATGACCATTGGGATATAAGTATGAAAAATGGTCTTATGTCACTTTTTTCAGTGCCGTTGTAACTTCGAACTTGTCACTAAGCGAACTCCCGTAAGTCAAGAACTATCTGTACGGAGGACGTACAGGGATGGAAAAGACAGTAGACATAAAATTGAATCAAGAGATGGCAGGTGAATCACTCAATGGCTGATCTGATTAACAGAGCTTAACCCTGGGGGCCAAGAATGCAGAAGGGAAGCAAATTTGAATAATTCACAGAAACTGAAATAGACTGGGAAATTCCTCATCGTTCCCAAGACTCTGTATTTACCAAAGATTAGCCATAATAATAATAATAATAATAATAATAATAATAATAATAATAATAATAATAATAATATCTGTATCATTTTTTATCTTGATTTGATCAGCTGGGCGGGGCTTAAAAGACAACTAATATGGTCCTTGTCAGGCCGATCCGAATCAAAAATCGGATCACACTTTTAAGTTCTAGTTAAGATGATTTATTGCTCATGAAATACGCAGGAATCTAACCAACGAACAGTCAGCAGTAAATTAATTGCCCTTAACAGAATTCAAGAAGGGTTTACACATTTTATCTTAATTTAATTTCATATATCATATCTACAAGAGCCTGAGTGGCGCAGCAGACTAATGCTATTGTTAAAGATAGTATTTAGCTGCCTGCAATTACAGCGAGTTCAATTCTCCCCAGGTTCAAGGTTGACTCAGCCTTCCATCCTTTCTAAGGTAGGTAAAATGAGGACCCGGATTGTGGGGGCAATAAACTGACTTTGTATAAAATATACAAAAGTGTGAAGGCTATTGCTTAACGCCTTGTAAGCCGCCCTGAGTCTCCGGAGAAGGGCAGCATATAAATCAAAATAAAATAAAAATAAAATAAATAAATATTTCATCTCCACGTTTAAATAAGAGAACAGGAAGATAAACAATATTATTTGATATGGGATTTATTTTATCAATGGATAGATAATAAAACATGGAGATGAAATATGAGATATGAAATGAAATTAAGATAAAATGGATTTAGACTGCTTGTGGCAACGTAACAACTCCAGGCTGATTACTCTCTTGACTCTGCCCCCAGGTGGTGCCCGTCCTTCTCCTAATCCTCCTTGGCCTGATCCACAGGGCAAGTCTTGTGTTATGAAATGGATGAGCCTATCGCTTAAAGCTTAGGATTCCCCAGCCTTGTACAAACAGAGCGAATTTTTTTTTTTAATTTGATTTATATGCCGCCCTTCTCCGGAGACTCAGGGCGGCTTACAATGCGTTAAGCAATAGCCTTCATCCTTTTGTATATTTATACAAAGTCAGCTTATTGCCCTCACAATCCGGGTCCTCATTTCACCTACCTTTGAAAGGATGGAAGGCTGAGTCAACCTTGAGCCTTGGAGAGATTTGAACCAGCAGTAAATTGCAGGCAGCTGTGTTAATAACAGGGTGCGTAGACCACTGTGCTATCAAGGCTCTTTGAAATTAATGGTGCAAATTAGTTGTGACACCATGGAGGAGATCGGCTCTACTTCCTCCGGGTGATATCATCTTGACAAAAACCTTAAGAACCGGACCGACCGCAAGTACTCTTTCCGGCAGATTCCCCTGCTGTGTGAGTCTGCGGGCCAGACCAACAGCTGCGCTTCTGGCTGCTGCCAGTTTGATTTACCAAAATAGCCTCCATGATGATGGCGTCGTTTGTATCTCGCGGCTCGTCATTTATAATCCACAGTTGTGCCAGCAGCGGTTTCTTAAGCACCGTGTTTTAGGGGGGGGGAGGAAAAAATAATAATAATAGAATAACAGCCATCATCACTGGAAAATTTCTCTCTGCTTCTTTTCCTATATCCAGAATGAAAACCTCCGAACGAGTCGGGACGTGTGTCATCGCAGTTTGTTGTCTGACGTCGCGGTCACACCCCTGAGCCCAAGCCAGGATGAAGTGTTTTGGAGTCTGTCTCAGGCTGAAGAACAACCCCCAAAGGTAACCGAATTTTGAAAGAACCTTTTGGAAGAAAGAGATGATATAAAGTAAAGGGTATGTTATAGGACAGTGATGGCGAACCTTTTTATTTATTTATTTTAATTTGATTTATATGCCGCCCTTCTCTGGAGACTCAGGGAGGCTTACAATGTGCTAAGCAATAGCCTTCATACTTTTGTATATTTTATACAAAGTCAGCTTATTGCCCCCACAAACTGGGTCCTCAATTTACCTACCTTAGAAAGGATGGAAGGCTGAGTCAACCTTGAGCCTTGGCGAGATTCGAACTTACTTTAATTGCAGACAGCTGGTGTTAATCACAATGCTTTTAGTCTGCTGAGCCACCAGGCCCTCCCTCTTTCCCTCCCTCCCTCCCTTCTTTTTCTTTCTTTCTTTCTTTCTCTCTCTTTCTTTCCCTCCCTTCTTTCTTTCCTTCTTTCTTTTTCCTCCCTACCTCCCTTCTTTTTCTTTCTTTCCTTCTTTCTCTCTCTTTTTTCTTTTTCTTTTAAAGTTTGATTTATATGCCGCCCTTCTCCGGAGACTCAGGGCGGTTTACAATGCGTTAAGCAATAGCCTTCATACTTTTTGTATATTTATACAAAGTCAGCTTATTGCCCCCACAATCCGGGTCCTCATTTTACCTACCTTTGAAAGGATGGAAGGCTGAGTCAACCTTGAGCCTGGTGAGATTTGAACTTGCAGTAATTGCAGGCAGCTTTTTATTTTCATTTTTTCCCTCCTCTTGGAGGTCTTTCCTAGGCAAGCTTAGTGTGGTACCCATTTAACAGATTAACAGAGTTGGAAGGGACCTTGTAGGCAGGGGTGAAATTCAAAATTTTTCCCTACCGGTTCTGTGGGCGTGGCTTGGTGGGCGTGGCAGGGGAAGGATACTGCAAAATCTCCATTCCCTCCCCACTCCTGGGGGAAGGATATTGCAAAGTCTCCATTCCCACCCCACTCTGGAGCCAGCCAGAGGTGGCATTTGCCGGTTCTCCAAACTACTCAAAATTTCCGCAACCGGTTCTTCAGAACCTGTTGGATTTCACTCCTTGTAGCTCATCTTCTCTCTGTGGCAGCCCCTCAAATATTAGAAGACTGCTATCCTGTCTCCCCTGGTCCTTCTCTTCACTAGACTAGCCATGCCCAGTTCCTGCAACCGTTCTTCATATGTTTTAGTCTCCAGTCCCCTCGTCATCCTGGTTGCTCTTCTCTGCACTCTTTCTAGAGTCTCAACGTCTTTTTTCATAGTGTGGTGACCAAAACTGGATGCAGGATTCTAGGTGTGGTCTTACTAAGGTCTTACTTTTATCAAATAGCCAAGGGAATTCTGGGAGATGAAGTCCACACAATCTGACTGAGGTTGAGAAACGCCAATGTAGATGATACTATAAAACAATTGCAGATGTAATCAGTTCTGACTTTCTTGGGCTTTCAATCTTTGAAGGTTCCTCAAAGGACAACCTCAACGTTTTACACCAGAGATCAACAGAGTTTCCCTTCGAGGTGGGTGCAATTCCTTCTCATATCGGTATGCATCAATGGTGAGATTCAATTTTTTTTACTACTGGTTCTGTGGGCGTGGCTTGGTTAGAGTGGCAGGGGAAGGATACTGTAAAATCCCCATTCCCACCCCATTCCAGGGGAAGGATACTGTAAAATCCCCATTCCCACCCCATTCCCTGGGAAGGATACTGTAAAATCCCCATTCCCACCTCATTCCAGGGGAAGGATACTGCAAAATCCCACCCTTCTGCAGGGGAAGGATACTTTAAAATCCCCATTCCTACTCCACTCCAGGGGAAGGTTACTGCAAAATCCTCATTTCCTCCCGATCAGTTGGGACTTGGGAGGCAGAGAATAGATGGGGGAGGGGGCAGCCGGAGGTGGTATTTACCGGTTCTCCAAACTACTCAAAATTTCCGCTACCGGTTCTCCAGAACTGGTCAGAACCTGCTGAAACCCAACTCTGGTATGCATGCAGTTGAGCGATCTTTCAGAAAAGTGTAGCTTCGGTCCAACTTCAAAAGTCCTTTGCGAGCCAACAGACAACAAATTGTTGTCTGAGGAAGCTTGTAGCATGAAGGCGAGAAGAGCGGGATGGAGGAAGCTGAGAGAAAGAAGTGGAGAAAGGAAGGGAGAAAAGTTAAAGGTGAAAGCTGACCACTTCTGGAACCAAAGAAAACTGCTTTGTTGTAATTCCTAAGAGCTGAGCTCAACTCATAGATATTTTTAGCTAGAAGAAGGGAAAGGCAGTAACTCTGTTCTGGTTTAAATTTTGTTCCAAGTCGGTCGGGGAAGAATTTGAGGATTGTAATGCTCACCTGACATTTGAGATGAGCATTATAAGAGTAGTATTTCCAAACCTCGATGGTCTCTCCAGGACTTTTTGATATTTTTAATGGAAATGTTGTCACTGTGGTTTTAGACATGTTGGTCCTGGAATTGGTTGCCTCTTTGAAGTATATTGTAAAATTGAATGATTTTTTATAATGGGGTCTTAATAGCATGGACACAATGTGTAGCGGCTGAATGTAATCTCTTTCTTCTCCTTGTCCTTGTTTTCTTTCTCCTCCACCTGCAACTCCTCCTCCTCCTCCTTCTTCTTCTCCTCCTCTTTCTCTTCTTCCTCCTCCTCCACCTCTTCCTCCTCCTCCTCCTCCTCTTCTTCTTCTCCTCCTCTTTCTCTTCTTCATCCTCCTCCTCCTCCTCTTCTCCTCCTCCTCCTCCTCTTTCTCTTCCTCCTCCTCCTCCTCCTTCTCCTCCTCCTCTCCTCCTCCTCCTCTTTCTCTTCTTCCTCCTCCTCCTTCTCCTCCTCTTCTTCTCCTCCTCTCCTCTTCTTCCTCCTCCTCTTCTCCTCTTCCTCCCCTCTTCTTCCTCCTCCTCCTCTTCTCCTCCTCCTCCTATTTCTCTTCCTCCTTCTCCTCCTCCTGCTCCTCCTCTTCTTCTTCTCCTCCTCCTCCTTCTCCTCCTCTTTCTCTTCATCCTCCTCCTCCTCTCCTTCTCCTTCTCCTCCTCCTATTTCTTTTCCTCCTCCTCCTCCTCCTCCTCCTCCTCCTCCTTCTCCTCCTCCTCCTCCTTCTCCTTCTTCTTCTTCTTCTTCTTCTTCCACCACCTTCTCTTTGTTTTTGTTCCTACTCTCTTTCCTCCCCTCCTCTTCCCCATCTTCTTCCCTTATTTTCATTCTCTTCCTCCTCTTCTTCTTGTCATTACTCTTCACAGCGCACATCAGCCAACCCTGGGGGATCCCAAAGCGAAATCCAATAACAGCTGCAAGGATTTCAATGGCAACAGGCCAAAGGACTTCAAGTCCCATCAGAACAGCCAGTCGAACTCAGGTAATCTTTGAGTCCCGCTTTAGAATATCTGGGTGATCCAACCAGCATTTCAAGTTTCCCATTCCCAAGGAAAGAGAAGGTGGGAAAGCAAAGTTCTAGAAGAGAAAAGGTGTTCTATTATGTATGTTTGTTTGCTAACTGCTTTCCTAATGCTAGCCCCATTTTAACATGACTTTATCTGTGCGTGGGTGAACATCTGCACTCTCAATGTTTTCATTAACATCTAGGGCACGCTGAAATCCGTAGAGGAGCTGTTGGTGTTTGCAAAGAATTAACTGGTTGTGATATTTCTTCTTCTTCAGCCTTGGCCTTTTATTTTACTCAGATAAGATATTTAAATTTCTGAGTCAGAAGAACTAGAGGACTGCCTTAAAACAGGAAGGAGAATATTTCCATCTGTTTTTACAGAGGTTCATGTGGCAGAAATTCTCTGAGCTTGGATGGAAATGAGTCAGTGGGTGGAGGAGACAGAAGATTAGGTTGGGGAGATCTTGAGGTCTTGAAGCCAACTTGGGGGGGACCTCAAATAATCCCACCTCTCCACCTAACCCAGGGCAATCCTGTTTACATTTTTGTGTCTCGAACCCAGGGGTGGGATTCATCCAGTTCAGACCGGTTCAGGCGAACCGGTCCCGCCCACCCCGCCTTGGAATCTCCTCACAGTCCATTTTGGATGGCAGGTAAATGCAGCACCCCCGCGGAGGCTCTGGGAGGGCAAAAAACGGGCCTCCTGGAAGTTCCGGAAGTCTGGAAACGGGCCCGTTTTCGGCCTCCGGAGCCCAGGGGCGGCCATTTTCACCCTCCCAGAGGCTCGAGGAAAGCCTCCAGAGCTTGGGGAGGGCGAAAATGCCTCCCCTCACCACCGCGGTGCAGAAAGCTGAGTAAACCACGCCCACCATGGCCACACCCACCCAGCAACTGGGCAAAGACCCGGTTGCTAAAATTTTTGAATCCCACCCCTGCTCGAACCCCTTTGAGAGCTACAGATCCCTTCTTAGGAAAATATACTTAAATGCCTCAGTTAGAAGACCAAGCTACAGACTGTGTCAGAGGAAAAAACAACGATACTCAAACATAGTTATCAAAAATATTTTCTAAAAATAACAAATATCCAGGTGCTTCTTTGTCAATCCCCTAAACCAAGAACAAAATAATACACTTTTTAGGGTACAATAACTTTAGAATGTGAGATTTATTTGAGTTGATAAATGTTTTTTGGAGTGTAAAGGCCATAAAATTCCTTTTTTGCTTAATGAAAAACTAAACTTCAGTTAGAAGTTCGTGAAAATATTTTTTTTCCCCTCTATCCAAGGTCAGGGAATTTCTTAAATATTTGATGGAGCCCAGATAAAGAACCCTTGTTTTTAAGCTTATTTTAGTTAAATTAAATTTGTTCAGAGTGCTCTCTTGTTAAAACTTTCCTGGGTTTCCACTCTAAAATGTCCTTGAAGCAGAACAGAGGTGTTATAAAATAGCAAAACAAAAAAAATACGTATCTCAAATCCGTTTTATAAAACACAATCACTTGGAATGAAAGAACCCACTGAAGTTTCTTTGTGTTCTTTACCAGTTCAAGTACAACAAATACTATATGTGAGATACAAAACGCATCTGTTTGGAAGTGATGAACAGTTGAATTGTATTGCTTTGGACAATTTGCTGGCAAGTGGTTCCCTGAAGCCATCTATAGACATCTTAAGAGGCAGTGCCCTTATTTAAATGATTAAATAATATGCATGCATCAGTAAATATTTCTCTTTACAACATCCAGAGTCCTCCAGAATAGACAACAGACCTCTCCAGTCCTGTAAGAAACCTGAAAATACTTCTCATTCAGGCCAAATTTCAGTAAGTTTTTTTCCCTCTTAAACTTCTAATTCTTCTGTGGTTCCTGCTTCATTATTGTTCTCTTCTACTCTCAAGGTTAATTTTAGTTTCATTAAAGTTCAGGGTTTTTTTCCTTTTTATGGTTTTTACTCTAATCCCGTGATGGCAAACCTGTGGCACACGTGCCAGAGGTGGCACACAGAGCCCTCTCTGTGGGCACATGTGCCGTCACCCCAGCTCAGCCAGCTGGTCATCAGGTTTCTGAGGTGAACTTTGTGCCGGCCAGCAGGTCATCGGGTTTCTGAGGCGCATATGGGCACCAGCCAGCTGGTTGTCAGGTTTCTGAGGTGAACTTCGCACCGGCCAGCTGGTCGTCAGGTTTCTGAGGCGTACATGGCCACCGGCCAGCTGGTCGTCAGGTTTCTGAGGTGAACTTCGTGCCGGCCAGCTGGTCATCGGGTTTCTGAGGTGCACATGGGCACCAGCCAGCTGGTCGTCAGGTTTCTGAGGTGAACTTCATGCTGGCCAGCTGATCGTCGGGTTTCTGAGGCGCACATGGGCACCAGCCAGCTGGTCATCGGGTTTCTGAGGTGCAAATGCATGCCAACCAGCTGGTCATCAGGTTTCTGAAGTGCACATGTGTGCCGGCCAGCTGGTTGTCAGGTTTCCAAGGCATGCAAGCATGCCAGCCAGCTGGTTGTTGGGTTTCCGGCGCTCTGGCCCGCACGCATACATGTGTCTTCCCGTTTGGGCACTCTGTGCCTAAAAGGTTTGCCATCACTGCTCTAACCCCAAATGGATGTCTTTAAAAATATGTATCTTTAACATGCTTCTAAATGCATCAAGAGGTGCTACCAAACCACTTCATTACTGTTAATGAGGATGTCCATAAAGTCAACTAATGCAATCCTAAATTGCATTAACAGAGGGATACAATCAAGGGAAGTACTAATACCACTCTATAAAGCCTTAATAAGACCACACCTAGAATACTGAACCCAGTTTGGGTCACCATACTATAAAAAAAAGATGTTGAGACTCTAGAAAAAGTGCAGAGAAGAGCAACCAGGATGATGAGAGGACTGGAGGCTAAAAAAAGATGATGAACGGTTGCAGGAACTGGGCACGGCTAGACTAGTAAAGAGAAGGACCAGGGGAGACAGGATAGCAGTCTTCCAGTATTTGAGGGGCTGCCACAGAGAGGAGGGGGTCAAGCTATTTTCCAAAGCACCCGAAGGCCAGACAAGGAATAATGGATGGAAACTGAACAAGGAGAGATTCAACCTGGAAATAAGGAGAAATTTCCTGACAGTGAGAACAATCAACCCATGGAACAGAAGTTGCCTTCGGAAGTTATGGAAGCTTCATCATTGGAGGCTTTCAAGAAGAGACTGGACTGCCATCGGTCAGAAATGGTGTAGGGTCTCCTGCTTGGACTGGGGTTTAGATTAGATGACCGACCAGGTCCCTTTCAACTCTGTTACAATCTGTTACAACTGAAGTCAACCTGGGCTTGACGGACTCTTTATTTCTTTTGTCCCCTTCTGTTGATTAATCAAATTAAGTGCCTTTCCCTCTTTACCTGTCTTTTATCAAGACCCAGAGGTGTTCAGTTTTCATTGTGTTTTGGGTTTGGGATGATGTGTTGACTGGTTCAATGTTTTGAATATTCAAAAGATGGGGTTTTGGTGTTGTACCACGCAGAACAAGTTAAGACTTAGAAATAGAAATAGAACAACAGAGTTGGAAGGGACCTTGGAGGTGTTCTAGTCCAACTCCCTACTTAGGCAGGAAACCCTACACCACTTCAGACAAATGGTTATCCATCATCTTCTTAAAAACTTCCAGTGTTGGAGCATTCACAACTTCTGCAGGCAAGTTGTTCCACTGATTAATTGTTCTCACGGTCAGGAAATTTCTCCTTAGTTCTAAGTTGCTTCTGTCCTTGATTAGTTTCCACCCATTGCTTCTTGTCCTGCCCTCAGGTGCTTTGGAGAAGAGCTTGACTCCCTCTTCTTTGTGGCAGCCCCTGAGATATTGAAACACTGCTATCATGTCTCCTCTAGTCCTTCTTTTCATTAAACTAGACATACCCAATTCCTGTAACCGTTCTTCATATGTTTTAGCCTCCAGTCCCCTAATCATCTTTGTTGCTCTTCTCTGCACTCTTTCTAGAGTCTCCACATCTTTTTTTTACATCGTGGTGACCAAAACTGAATGCAATATTCCAAGTGTGGCCTTACCAAGGCATTATAAAGTGGTATTTACACTTCACGTGATCTTGATTCTATCCCTCTGTTTATGCAGCCCAGAATTGTGTTGGCTTTTTTGGAAGTTATTATGTTCCTTCCTCTTGTATCCAAGAGGTGGAGAATCCCTCACATGGGAGCATTCCACTTGGTTAAAATAAGCATCTTGATGGGGATTAGCGTAGTAGTGGCGCTCTCAGATGAGATGTCGACCCTGAACGTAAGCACTCGCGTTGAAGTTTTTGACGTTGGATCATCAAGTTGATTCTGAGCGGCTCTTCAGAGTTTCAGATGGCTCTTCTGGACTTCTCTGAGAAAAAGCCCAGCTCCTCTCAGTCTTCTGAATGTATCACGTGTACACAGTGGTGGGATTCAAATCATTTAACAACCGGTTCCCTGCCCTAATGACTGGCTGGGTGGGTGTGGCCATGGTGGGCGTGGCCAGGGGGTGTGACAGGCGTCACTCGACCACCTGCACACCCCTGGGAGCAAAAACGGGCCATGGGGGGGGTGCCACCCCCTACGCTCCGTTTTGGGCCTAGGAGGCCTCCCTGAAGCCTCCTGGGAGTGAAAATGGGCTACGGGGGGACACCGCACCCACCGCGCTCCATTTTGGGCGTAGGAGGCTCCCTGCATTTACCTGGGAGCCAAAATGGGGCACATGGGGACACCTGGAAGGGGCAGGGAGGGGAGGGGCAGGGCCAGCCAGCAATTTCAGTAGCAGTTCGCCCAAACCGGCTGAATCCCACCACTGCGTGTACATATTCTCTTTAGGAGCTGTGGGTTTTCCTTCAAAAGAAAACAACCAGTCCTGAAGGATCTGAAGGACAGTTTCATTTCAATGCAAAGATTTGTCATTGGCATACCCTAAATCAGTCCATGGATTGATCTGGAGAAAAGCAAGGAGCTGAAATCATGTCCTTGACTTAGAACCGGTTGCTTATAATGACCGTTTCAAGTGACAACGGACCATAAAAAATGGAGGAACAATGGGTTCGTTTAATGACTGTGGTATTTGCTTTACGACTGCTGCAAAAAAATGGATAAAATCAGGCCCGGTTACATGGTGACACACTTTACGATTGATCAAGGCTTACAACTCAAATTGTGGGCTCAATTAGAGTCTCAAGTCAAGGACTACCTGTTTCCTTAAAAATGGCCCTTCCCCAGTAAGGGCTCTGTATGTTGTCAAATATTTATTGTATTTTTATTTACGGTGGCCTGTATTCCAATCTATTTGGAGAGGATCTTTTATCCTGAAGGCCAAGATGGAAATACTTGTAATAAATCATGATTAAAGGAGAGGCTAGGAGAGACAGAAGGACGGTAAATGTAAAGACTTCTTCGAGGTTAGCTCAGCTCCTAATCCGTTCACGGTCAGGCCAAACAACTTGTTCTGGCCAACGTTGCCATATTTCATTTTATTTTTCTACAATATATAAATATTCATAATAAGGGTACATATTTAAAAGTGGCTTAGATCAAGAGCTCCGTTGTGTCAAGGCCTTGTACGTGCTGAAGTTACAAATCAGGTTCTTCTCATTCTTAGAGTCCAGCTTTGTGGAACAAGGAGAAAGTTGGCAGCCATCTGCTCCGGAAGTCTCTAGAATATTCCTCCTCCAGTGACGAAATCTGCAGCAGCGACGAGGATGATGCGGGTGACGGACACATAAGGTTGGCTCTCCCAATCTTCAGCCTCCAACCACGGATGACTAACTTCAAAGTTAATAGGATACGAGTAGCTTAGTTTGTACCTGATGGCCCAGGGAGGGTATATTATAGTTGTTCCATGTCAGCTATTAAGCAACGTCTGAAGGACAGATAGGTTTGACTTCCCACCATGATTTTACTGGGATATTAATGGAGCTTGGCAGGGTGGGCTTCAAAAATTTTAGCAAGGGGTTTTCTGCCTGGTTGCTGAGTGGGTGTAGCCATGATGGATGTGGCCTAGTCAGCTTCCTGCACCACGATGGGGTGGGGGGTGTTTTTGCCCTCCCTGGGCTCCGGAGGTTTTTTTTCGAGCCTCTGGGAGGGCGAAAATGGCCTCCCCAGGCACCAGAGGCCCTTTGGAGGCCGGAAACAAGTCCTAACTTCTAGTAGGCCTGTTTTTCACCCGTCCCGAGCCTCCATGTGCACCTGCATCCAAAACAGGCCACGTGGGGACTCCTCGGAGGGGCAGGGCAGGGTGGGCGGCACCAGCCAGGAGTGAGATTTTGGGGTTCTCTGAACTGCACAGAATCTTAGCTAGAGGTTCTCCCAAACTCCTGCGAAACCCCAGCAGCCCACCCCTGGAGCTTGGTATATTTTGAAAAGACAGACTAGCAAATTGGTGCTTACGGTGGCTTTGACTCAGTTCTTTTCATTGATGGATGGTCAATTATGCTTAATCTTTTGTTCATCCTCCGGAGCTCCACTGGTAGATGGATGGCTACACCAATTTGATTAATAAATAAATCCAGCCCATTCATTCCATTCCATTCTATTTCTTGAGTCTGCGTTCTTGTTGGCCTCCTTGACAGTTTTCATCCGTTAAAAAAAAAGGGGGGACACTTATCCCTTAAAATTCCATCGTGGGAATATCAGCAAACGCTCTCGAACGATGGTTTGCTGTGTATGTTTTATTTATTCCTGAATGCCGGCATAATTAAAAACCTAAACATTGAAATAGCTTTCAGTTCAAGGAGAAGGTGATGATCTCCAGATGCTCTCCATCCAACAAGAAGGTCACGTGTCCCTCCCCCCCCCTCCCCCCCCATCATATCACAGACCTGGAGAGCAGATTTCACACATACGCCGGGTGGCATCGGTCCAAGATTAGACACGATGAATATTACACCTTTTTAATTCCAAGTGGAGGGTCCTGAATTCCGAGCAGCACGTATATTTTGATGCCTCTTTCAACGGTTGGGCTTCCCTACAATGAGCCCAGCTGTCGGTGCTGACCCTTCCTCTTTTTTAAAAAGCTGCCTCCGCGCTGAATGCCGATGAATGCGCTCTTTTAAAGGTGCTCGCACAACCATTTGCAAGCTGTCCGTTCATGGGTTGCTCGGAGGAGAGGCTGCCCCGTGTGATCAGAAAGAGAAAGGGTAACAGAGCGTGCCAGGTTTTGTGGAGAAAAGCTTGATGCTGGCAGAAGGTGTGGGGAGATGAAAGGAGCGAAGACACACACTTTACTTACAAAATAATAAGATGTGGAAAGGGATCTTGGAAGTCTTCTAGTCCAACCCCCTTCCCAAGCGGAAGACCTTATAACCAGTGATGGCTAACCTTTTTGCCGTCACATGGCAAAAGCGGGGGGAGTGCGGGGGGTCATGCACGCGCATGCCCACACCCATAATTCAATGTACCATGTGCCCCCACCCCAGCGCAGGTTACCAGTGGCCCTGGTAGGCCCATTTTTTGCCCTCCCCAGGCTCCAGAGGCTGTCTCCCTCACTCCCCCGGAGGCCCTCCGGAGGCTGGAAACAGCCTGTTTCCCGACTTGTGTTGGTCCCGGAAGGCCCATTTTTCGCCCTCCCCAGGCTCCAGATGCTTTCTTGGAGCCTGGGGAGGGCAAAAATGGCCTACTGTCCCTCCCTCCCCAGAGGCCCTCTGGAGGCTGGAAACAGCTCCGGTGGACCCGGAAGGCCCGAAAATCAGCTGGCTAGCACTCACATGCACGCTGGAGCTGAGTTAGGGCAACACTTGTGTGCTCACAGATATGGCTCCGTGTGCCACGTGTGGCACACGTGTCATAGGTTTGCCATCACAGCCCTATACCATTCTGGACAAAGTTTTGTCCAACCTCTTCTTAAAAACCTCCAGTGTTGGAGCATTCACAACTTCTGGAGGCAAGTTGTTCCACTGATCAATTGTTCTCATCGTCAGGAAATTCCTCCTTAGTTCTAAGTTGCTTCTCTCCTTGATTAGTTTCCATCCGTTGCTTCTTGTCCTGCCCTCAGGTGCTTAACTTCCAAATTTAAATCCTGGGGATTTCTACTTGAAAGGAGAAGTTAAATATGAAACCTTATTATGCCTATCCTATACAGATAGTTCGTTGAGTGACCGTTGGGAGTTACAACGGCACTGAAACAAAGTGATTTAGGATCGGTTTTTCACTCTTAAGGACCATTGTAGCATCCCAAGCTGTCTGCAAGGAATATAAATCCTTCCATCCTCCACCATTCTGCCAGAGCTGAAGAAGCTTCTTGGATAAGGAGCGAAATGTCTTCAAAAAATAAATAAATAAATAAACCCAAGAAAGTCCAGTTGCCTCCTGAAAAAAAGCATTTTTGGGACATTAATAGGTTTGGTTCTTAGATGCTGGTGGTTTTTTTCGTGTTTTTATTTTTAATGCGTGTGTGTGTGTGTGTGTCCTTCTTGGAGGGTCTTTAAAGAATGCGTTTATTTTCCTCTCCTTCTCCTGCACTAATTGGAATTTGTTACTAGGCAACCGCTCGGCAACGGAGTGACCGCCTTCTCAAGGGCAGGAGTTGCTGACGGGATCGAATTGAACTCTCCCTGCCTTGTAGCGGATCGCCAGGTAATTCTCTGCGAGGGTGGGGAGAGGAATCCAGTGGATGGGTTCAAAGTAGTAATAATAATAATAATAATAATAATAATAATAATAATAATAATAATAATAACAACAACAACAACAATGGAAAAGTCGCATTTCCTTCTGCCCAGTTGATAACTTAGCTTCACCCCCCCCTTTTTTTTTTTCTCAATCGTCTGCTTACACTTTGGTTGTAAAAATTACCCTGTGTTATTGAAATTCCCTTTCCTGGTCTTTGAGAAAGAATAGAATGGGGTGGAGTGGAGTGGAATGGAATGGAACGGAACAGAACAGAATAAGAAATAATAGAAGTAATAGAAACAGAAACAGAAATAATAGAAATAGAATAGAATAGAATAGAATAGAATAGAATAGAATAGAATAGAATAGAATAGAATAGAATAGAATAGAATAGAATAGAATAGAATAAGAAATGATAGGTAATAGAAATAGAAACAGAAAGAATAGAAATAGAAAGAATAGAATAGAATAGAATAGAATAGAATAGAATAAGAAATGATAGGTAATAGAAATAGAAACAGAAAGAATAGAAATAGAAAGAATAGAGTAGAGTAGAGTAGAGTAGAGTAGAGTAGAGTAGAATAGAATAGAATAGAATAGAATAGAATAGAATAGAATAGAATAGAATAGAATAGAATAGAACAGAATAGAATAGGAATAGGAATAGGAACAGGATCAAATAGGTTTGATTAGACACACAATTTGTCTCCAGTGTAGAACTCTCGGTGTACATGCAAAACAACAAAGTAATAATAATCATATATCAAAGTAATAATAATCATAATAATGATGCCAATAAGAGATGGTAATAGAACAGATGAGAAGGATAAAAGTAATACAACCATACTACATGGATAAATAACCTAAGATGCTTGAACGGTAGAGTTTGCACTAGTATAATATAATAATTCTTTATTGGCCAAGTGTGATTGGACACACTAGGAATTTGTCTCCGGTGCAGAAGCTCTCACTGTACATAAAAGCTATAAGTCATAAATTGTGATCATAGTCATCATAAAAATACATTCATCACAAATCATAAGATACAATACTTAATGATAGAATCAACATAAATCGTGCTAGGAAACTAAATCAAAGGAGAGAGATGTAGTAGCTCAGGATAATTTGATGTATGATATCCCTCATTCTAAGGCAGCCCTCTCTCAATACAGTTAGTTCTCGGCTTACGACCACAATTGAGCCCAAAAATTCCCATTGCTAAGCGAGACCATTGCTAAGTGAGTTTTGTCCCATTTTATGACTTTCCTGGCCACAGCGGTGAAGTGAGCCACTGCAGATGTTTAGTTAGTAACATGGTTGTTAAGTGAATCTGGCTTCCCTGTGGTCGCAAAAGGGAATCACAGGACCCCGGGACACTTGCAACCGTCATAAATATGAGCCAGTTGGCAAGCATTTTATGATAAATGTATTTTACAATGACTATGATTATGATTAATGTCAGTATTGTTGTATGCACAGTGAGAGCTTATGCACCAGAGACAAATTCCTTGTGTGTCTAATCACACTTGGCCAATAAAGAATTCTATCTGAATTTTGAACACATGACCACAGGGATAGTTGCAATGATTGTAAGCGTGAAAAAGGGTGAAATAAGTCACTTTTTCCAGTGCCGTCTTAACTTCAGCCATTAAACGAATGGTTGCAAACAAGGACTATAGTTCTTTTCTGAAAGTTATGGGAAGATACAGGAAGGAATAGAGGTCTTTTAAAAAAAGGACAAGCACATCTATCTATATTTATTTTAGATTCAGTTCCCTCGGGATTCACGCTTTGAACAAGCACACTAAATCTCCACGTTAGCCAGATCTGATTCTTTGGTTTACGGGAATTAGAATAATCAGATTAAAAGCAAGGGAATTATGAAAGGTTATGAAGTCAGCTTAAATGCTTGGGAGATCAGGGCTTCATTTAAACTTCTTTTACCCTGTTGAAAACCTCCCTAAAATTTTAAAGGAAAAACTCCTGTAAACTTTGTTGCTGTATTTGACTTACAACCAGAAGTAGGCCATTGGTAGGCCAGGTGAGTTGCATCCGATTTTACGAACTTTTTTTTGCACTTTTTAAACAAATCACATAATCGAGATGCGAATCTTAGCGATTTAATGACTGTGGCGATTCACTTAATTATCATCTTCTTTTAATGACCCCATAATCCCTTGCGGGATGGAGTCTGGGCAATTGATTGGAGCAATCAGATTGTTTTAATGGCCAGATGCCTTTCCTGTCACCAATGCGGAGTTTTGTTCAGCAGATAAATTCTCATCGTGCCCAGAGAGAGAAATATCTGCCTCTACCTACGATCAAACTCACAGCCTCCTGATTGTGAGGTGAGAGCTCCACCTCTCGGCCACCGCACCACCAGCGATTCACTTAATAACTGGTCATAAATGGGACAAAACTCCCTTAAGGACTGTCTCGCCTAGCGACAGATCTTTTAGGCTCAATTTTGGTCATACGTTGAGGTCTACCCGTGCTTCCTGCTCTTCTCCATGTTTCCATATTTTCCCAGTGAGTGAATTTGGCTTTTAGAAACTTTATGTCACCTCTGGATTCATAGTTGACCTGCTGGCATCTGTATTCCCAAGCTCCATCCCAGCCAGTAAAGTCCATGGCAGACAGTTCTGTCAGCAATAAACCATTTTTTTTATTTTTTATTTTAGTTCTGGCTTTGAATTTGCTTGGAGAGGAAGAGACAGCATCACATTATCTGCAGTTGCATCCCTCTTGGCTCTGCAACCTTTTCAGAACTGCCAGACTTTCAAATCTGGAGCTCTTGCAGGATTATAAAGCTGAAAGGATTCAAAAAGATTTTCCGAAACCACAGTCAGGCCTGGAGCCAGCTTGATTGTAGGTTAAGCCTCGCAGCCTACTTCGATCTGAAACAGCCCCATTCTAATAAAATGCAATGTTTGCAGGCAAAAAAGCCAAAATAGTTCTAGACATACCCAGTTCCTGCAACCGTTCTTCGTATGTTTTAGCCTCCAGTCCCCTAATCACCTTTTTTGCTCTTCTCTGCACTCTTTCTAGAGTCTCCACATCTTTTTTACATCGTGGCGACCAAAACTGGATGCAATATTCCAAGTGTGGCCTTACCAAGGCATCATAAAGTAGTATTAACACTTCACATGATCTTGATTCTATCCCTCTGTTTATGCAGCCTAGAACTGTGTTGGCTTTTTTGGCAGCTGCAGCACACGGCTGACTCATATTTAGTTGTCCAACAGTATCCCATTTTCATCTCCATATTATTGTGTTCCATTCCCCACAGTATGTTGACTTTCCTTCCAGAATCTGACCTCCATTAGCTTTGAGGTAGGACAGAGATTTGGACAAGTTTTCCCTAAGTGCCGCTACAAATAGGAAGAAAGAAAGGTGGAGAATGGAGGGGCGTAGAACTCTTCCCTAACCGTGGTTGCAACTTAGATGTTCAATGTGTTCTTTGGTGCAGGATAATGCTGCAGGAAAATACGGCTGTGGGGTTCGTGAAGAACTCTGGAACATGAACAATCAAAATTACCTGTTGCCGGACCTCCTCCAACAGAGTCAGATTCCGCCAAACCCGATGAAAACTTCTGCTCAAGAACTTCAGAACAATCCTCCTGCTAACCAGGTCAAAGCTCCTAAACCAGTAACAAATGTTAAATTTAAAAAAGTCTGGGTTGTTTTTTTGTGTTTTTTTTTTAATGGGGAATGGTGAACTTCTGGTTCTGGTGACCACCGCATCCTGTGTGTATGGGGAGAAGCAGAAGGCAAATGAGTGTCCAGTTGTCTAATAGTTGCACAGCTCTGCAAAAATGGAAGTCAAGATGGCCCTCTGAGAAGCGATGCATCTGGGTTACCATTGATGAGAGAGTCCATCCATGGGAAGCTGAAGGAGCTATTTGGCTTTGGGTGTTTCCCGGAGGTTGATCAGATCGACTTCCTGCTCCTTCCCCTGGTCTATTATCCACATCCGCTTTTTGTAGAGTAGAAAGTGATGGGGGTAAATCTCTTCTGCCCTGCTCCTAAGTAGAGTATCACTTGTGATCTTTGCTCATGGTCATGTCTCTTTCTCACATCATCCCGTTGGGTTTTGAGGGACCTTGGCTGGATTGACTCCTGGGGTGGGCTTCAAAAATTTTAGCAAAGGGTTCTCTGTCTGGTTGCTGGGTAGGCGTGGCCATGGTGGCCGTGGCCTAGTCGGCCTCCTGCACCACGGTGGGAGGAGACATTTTTGTCCTCCCCAGGCTCCGGAGGCTTTCCTCGAACCTCCGGGAGGGCAAAAACGGCCTCCCCAGGCTCCGGAGGCCCTCTGGAGGCCAGAACTCGGCCCGTTTCTGGCCTTCCTGAAGTTCCAGTAGGCCCGTTTTTCACCCTCCCCAAGCCTCCGTGCGCGGCCTACACTTACCTGCACCCAAAACGGGCCGTGTGGGGACTCCTGGGAGGGGCGGGGCCAGCCAGAAGTGGGATTTGGGGTTCTCTGAACTGCGCAGAATCTTAGCTAGAGGTTCTCCCAAACCCCTGCGAACCCCCAGCAGCCTACCCCTGATTGACTCCAGTTAATCACTACCCTACTCCAGAAGGGTAGAACTCCCTTCTACCAGCAAAAACAGCAGTTCCATTTCAGGGCTGCAACCCCAAGGAATCAAACACAAAGTACGTGAGAGATCTCACAAGGTTGACTTATTACTTCGTCATATCCAGCCCACCAGCTGCAGCTCTTGGAACCTTACATTTACATTACATTTTACATTTTATTAAATTTGTATACCGCCCTACTCCCGAAGGACTCAGGGCGGTGAACAGCCATAAAATAAAACATATAAATACAAAATTTAAAATAGAGATAAAACAAATTAAATAAATTTGGCTGAACCATTTTAAAACCCCAGTAATTTAAAACCAAATTTAAAATTCCCATTTAAAAGAGGAAAAGTTTAGGTCAGGCCGGCTTACTGGAATAGGAATGTCTTAAGCGTGCGACAGAAGGTACGCAGATCCGGAATCCTCCGTATCTCGGGGGGGAGCTCGTTCTAGATAGTAGGTGCCCCCACAGAGAAGGCTCTCCCCCTGGGGGCCACCAGTCGACATTGTTTGGCCGACGGCACCCGAAGGAGCCCCTCTCTGTGGGAGCGTACTGGTCGGTGGGAGGCTGTTGGTGGTAGCAGGCGGTCCCGTAAATAACCAGGTCCTAAGCCATGGAGCGCTTTGAAGGTGATGACCAAAACCTTGAAGCGCAGTCGGAAGACCACCGGGAGCCAGTGCAGCTCGCGCAGGAGAGGCGTTACATGGGAGCGCCACATTGCTCCCATCACCACCCACGCGGCCGCATTCTGCGCCAGTTGGAGCCTCCGAGTGCTCCTCAAGGGGAGCCCCATGTAGAGAGCGTTACAGCAAACAATCAGAGGTATATCCTTAATTTATTTTTGATTCTTATTTTTACACCAGGCACTGAACCCTGACGGTACCCCTTCCAAAAACAGTTCTTCTTCTACGTCATCTTTTACATCCTTCATTGATCCTAGACTTCTCCAAATCTCGCCTCCTTCCAGTCTGAGTGGACCAAACTGTGGTGCCCGTGAGTATAGACAAGGTCATCCTTGCCTGTTTTACCAAGTGGGTGGAACCAGGGGTGAAATTTGGCAGGTTCCGACAGGTTCTGGAGAACCGGTAGCGGAAATTTTGAATAGTTCGGAGAACCGGCAAATACCACCTCTGGCTGGCCCCAGAGTGGGGAGGGAATGGAGATTTTGCAATATCCTTCCCCCAGGAGTGGGGAGGGAATGGGGATTTTTGCAAGATCCTAAATTAGGGTATTGTTTTCTGTTTGATTGTTTGTCTGGGATTAATCCCTGCTTATCTGGGTGTTGGCTGCTGGATAGAATGTGTCCTGGTTTAAACAAGGAGCAAATTCCACTTCCGTCTAGCACTGATGATGTTACCTACCGTTGAGTCATGAAACATCTGCAAGGAAACAACCAAACTCAGAAAGCACCAAGGATCCCACAGCTCAACCCTGAGCTACAAATAATCACAGTCTCTTTACCCTGTTTCCCCGAAAATAAGACATCCCCTGATAATAAGCCCAATCGGGCTTTTGGGAGCATGCGCTAAAATAACCCTCCCCTCAAATATGAGCCGAGGTGGCGCAGTGGTTAGAGTGCAGTACTGCAGCTACTTCAGCTGACTGCTAGTTCAGCAGATCAGCGGATCAAATCTCACCGGCTCAAGGTTGACTCAGCCTTCCATCCTTCCGAGGTGGGTAAATGAGGACCCAGATTGTTAGGGGGCAATATGCTATTTAATATACTGTCTTTGGTGTAAGCCGCCCAGAGTCCTCGGAGAGTGGGCGGCATAGAAATATGACTAATAAATAAATAAAGCCCTCCCCCAAAATATTTAAACGCAGAGCTGGAAATCAGGTAAGACAGCAAGAGGAGCACCATCTTGCTCCATGCGCCCCAAAATAATAAGACCTCCCCAAAAATAAGGCCAAGCGCTTATTTCGGGGTTCAAAAAATATAAGATAGGGTCTTACTTTCAGGAAAACACGGTAAATTAGAGCCTCAGTGGTGCAGCAGACTAAAGCGCTGTTAAGTAGCACCAGCTGCCTGCAATTACTGCAAGTTCAAATCTCACCAGGCTCAAGGTTGACTCAGCCTTCCATCCTTTCGAGGTAGGTAAAATGAGGACCTGGATTGTGGGGGCAATAAGCTGACTTTGTATAAAAAAAGAACACCGCTTAGGGGGGGCCCCGAAAGCCCTACTAAGCAGGTATATACAAAAGTATGAAGGCTATTGCTTAACGCATTGTAAGCCGCCCTGAGTCTCCGGAGAAGGGTGGCATATAAATCGAATCAATCAATCAATCAATCAATCAATCAATCAATCAATCAATAGAAATGCTTCTTCCTGGATTTCTTGCCACCTGAACTCAGGTGTCCTTTCGGAGATAGTTGTCAACAGAGTCATGTTCTATCTCTTGATTGTTCATGTCTGTCTCTCTTCCATTCCTCCATGCGTAACAACCCTCATCGTAACTCATCCCACTCTTATTAGAAGGTCGAATATGGATGCCATGGACCTTCAGATGCTCAGGCCCATCGGTTATGCTCATCACTTCTCCTCTGCTTTTCCTCCCAGCGTCCAATGTGAAAATGGATCCTCCCAGCCGGCAAAATACAAGAAAAGGTTCTGTAGTCAACGTCAACCCTACAAATATCCGGCCGCAGAGTGACAGCCCCGAAATCCGCAAATATAAAAAGAAGTTCAATTCCGAGATCTTGTGTTCTGCGCTGTGGGGTGAGTAAGCTGGTTTGAAGCCGAGACGGAGGGCAGCCAACAGAGCCAGTTCTTCGCCCCTTTCAGCTGATGTAGGACACACACTTTCGAACGCAGAGGTCAAATGTGCTCCATGTTCGCCCCATGTCTACTCAGCCTGGTTTGGTTTGGCCTTAGCACGTTGAGTTATCTGTGGTTTGATTGTGGATGGATCCAGGCATTAGGCTCTACTTAACAAACTATGGCTAGGCCATGGTTTAGTATAGTATCTGGATACAGTCATTGAATGCTAGGGTGATAGAAGAGATGGATGTTCAGTCAAGGAACCATTCTTGGGCACAAAGAACAGGGGGGAAGATATTGCACTAGGAAAATGATTCATTTATTTATAACTTTATTATATCTTTCTGGAACCTCAGCAAGATGTTGCTCTATAGAGTCTCTCTCTCTCTCTCTTTCTCACAACAGACTAACAAGTCTGTCTGGCCGGAAGATGAATAGTTGTCTGCCACATCTATTCATCTCCGCCCCCTGCCTTTGATCCCCAGAGTTAGGGGTGGGGCTTTGCTAGCAGTGGTGGCTCTTCCATCCCGAGGACCGGCCCATAGATTTCCACTGCTCTCCTCTCCTCTGCCTTCTGTGCATCCGCATGTCAGGCACTGGACCCAGCTGTTCTTCCTCTTCCTCATCAGCCACCTCCAGACCTGGGGGCTGTTGACTCTCCATCTGAGGGCTGCCGGATGACCCAGGCTCCACCTCTCTCTCTCTCTCTCTCTCTCTCTCTCTCTCTCTCTCTCTCTCTCTCTCTCTCTCTCTCTCTCTCTCTTTCTCTCTCTCTCTCTCTGACAGCTCCATTCCCCATTCCCTCTTCCCCCTCAGAGCTCTCAGGTTGCCTTGATGCTGTTGGAAGAAATCTCCCTCTAGGTTCTGCTCCAAGTGGGGAAAAAGACACTGGAAACATGGAGACTCCTTGGAAAGACGGTTTAATGGTGGACAGGATCACATGGCTTGAGTTCCTGAACAGAAAAGGGGGCAGATACAGTAAATCCTCGGGTTTTTATGCTCTCTCTGGCTCTGCATTTCTTGGGGCCCCAAAAGAGTATCCTGATTGGTTGTCAGACTCCCAGGGGGTGGGGGTCTTAGCTAGCCTTGCTGGCTGATGGTCACATGTGCTTCCCAGGTCACATGTGGTGAGTTTCTGCTGCTAATGTGTAGAGGGCTAATCCTATCTTTGTTGGATCTTTGGCAATTCCTACTATGGCTCTGCCTGAAGGACGTAGATCTTTGTTATGTGGAACAGACTGGCCCAGGCCTTAAGGGCCCATTGACAAAGGGTGGGGGGCAGGAAGGTGGGAGCTGCTTTGTCTGTAAAATATGCTTCTCCATTTCTCATCCAGGGAAATATAATATTCTGCCTTTTTCATATTTCCTAAAATATTTCACTCTTCCAGGAAAGGGGTGGGTGCTAACTTCCTACAATGCTGACCCACGCTGCCTCCTTCTCTGGTTCGGCAGCTGGAGAGCCCGACAGACCACAACAAACCTAGTCCTCTCTCCAGTTGGTGGAGGCATTGGGACTGGTGAAGAAGGTCTGGCATCTTCTCCCAAGGTGTCCATTGAGATGCATCTACTTCCCTCAGTTCTGGAATGTACTGAGGGCATCAGCTGATGGTCACCATGGGTTCCTACCTCAAAGTTCAATATACCAAAAGCAGGACTCCACTCTTGGTCGTTTCAGCATACGTTCTTGTGGTTCTCCACCGGCGTTCATTTTTCATCTTTCCAACATCAAGCGACAGGCTTCAGAAAGCCGGCACAATATTTTCCCCATGCCTTTCTGCTTTGACTTAAGTCTTAAATGAGAAACAAAATAAATGAATGAAAACGCCAGGAAAAAAATTACCCCAGGAAATGTAAATTTACAGTTTACAGCTCTCTGGGTTTCGTTTGATGTATGTTTGGAAGAGGCCAAGTTTTTAAATTAAGAACAGAGCAGCATAGCAAAGCTGGTAATGATATGTGTGCTGAGGTGGAGAACGCTATCTTCTTATCAGACTCTTGCTTGGCGCTTCCATGGCCTCCCCACCCTGCCCCACGATACACAATTCTTCCCCTTTTCTTTTCATTCTTTCCATCACAACTTTCCTTATCAACCGTATCAACAGGGCCCAATCTAATGGAAAACTCATCTCCTTCAGATGTCTGTTTGAATCAGTGGAACAGCTGGCCTCCAGAAGTTGAGAATGCTCCAATAGTGGAGGTTTTTAAGAAGATGTTGGAACAACCATTTGTCTAAAATGGTGTAGGGTTTCCTGCCAGAGCAGGGGGTTGGACTAGAAGACCTCTAAATTCCCTTCCAACTCTGTTCATCTGCAACTCATGTGCAATCAGTCACAAATTGGCTTCCGTGGATCTTACACCACACTTAAGTGGTTAGTAGAGGGGGCGTGCATAAGTGCACTGACGGGCCTATCGTCCCCATCACTGTATTTTTATTGTTTTATTCTTGCTCTTTTTTTTTCTTTTTTTTAAAATTTGATTTATATGCCGCCCTTCTCCGGAGACTCAGGGCGGCTTACAATGCATTAAGCAATAGCCTTCATCCTTTTGTATATTTATACAAAGTCAGCTTATTGCCCCCACAACTGGGTCCTCAATTTACCTACCTTAGAAAGGATGGAAGGCTGAGTCAACTTTGAGCCTGGTGAGATTCAAAATTTGCAGTAATTGCAGACAGCTGGTGTTAACCACAATGCTATCAGTCTGCTGAGCCATCAGTCCCTGTGGCTGGTTCTAGTTTTTGTTTGACAAGTTCTAATAAATAAATAAATAGACCCATCCACATTTTCTTTGGTCCAAAACTTTGCTGGGGGGTACACTCTGCTCCAGTGGTGAAATCCAAATTTTTTTTTTACTACCGGTTCTGTGGGCGTGGCTTAGTGGGCATGGCAGGGGAAGGATACTGCAAAATCCCCATTCCCTCCCCACTCCTGGGGGAAAGATATTGCAAAATCTCCATTCCCACCCCACTCCAGGGGAAGGATACTGCAAAATCCCCATTCCCTTCCCACTCCTGGGGGAAGGATATTGCAAAATCTCCATTCCCACCCCACTCTGGAGCCAGCCAGAGGTAGCATTTGCCAGTTCTCCGAACTACTCAAAATTTCCGCTACCGGTTCTCTGAAGTACTCAAAATTTCCGCTACCGGTTCTGTGAAGTACTCAAAATTTCCACTATCGGTTCTCCAGAACCTGTCAGAACCTGCTGGATTTCACCCCTGCTCTGTTCTTGGATTTTTCCAGGGTATTTGCTTTGACCCAAACCATGATTGAAACAAAACCAGGATTTCCTTACAGCGAGCAGACCCAGCTATTCCAAAGTTCCGTTTTGTAAGCCCATGCTATCTTCTTTGCACGTCAACAGGGGTGAATTTACTGGTTGGATCCGAAAACGGATTGTGGCTTCTGGACCGGAGTGGACAAGGTCGCGTTTACTCCTTGATTAGCAGGAGACGCTTTCAACAGATGGACGTGTTGGAAGGACTGAACGTGCTAATTACCATCTCAGGTTTGTTTGCTTGTCTAAAAACTTCTGGCCTAACATTCAATATCAAGTAATGAGAGAGGGGGAGGATTAGACTATAAAGTGGATTATAAAATGTCAGCCCTTGCCAAACTTTATGAAGATGGTAAGTTCTCACTTATTGCATCACGGTAAGGCATGCCGGTCTGACAGCCGCGGATAGAAAAAGACTACAGAGGGTGGTGAGCCCAGCACAAAACATTGTGAGTTGTTCCTTGATACAACTAGATGAGATCTCTAGGGCTCGCTGCCTTAAAAGAGTGAGGAAAAATCTCAGGGACGACTCTCACCCTGGTCATCCCTTCTTTACCCTCCTACCATCGGGATGGAGATATAGAAGTATAGCCAGCCTCACAAACAGGCTGAAGAAGAGTTTTTATCCGTGGGCTGTCCGACTTCTGGATGAGAAATAACATCATCACTACGTAGTATGATGGACTGCACGGCCGGTGCAATTTGCAACATGTTCACACCGGTGCAATAGGACTGGGTGTTTTGTTGATATGATTTATTGGTTAGGGATTTTCTGTCTTCACTCTGAGTTGTATTGTGTTGGGGGGGAGGGGTGCACTGAGGGAGCTCAACCAACATCTCATTGTACATACGTTGTGCACTGACAATAAAGATTTGAATTTGATGATCAGGGATCTGAAGACTACACCATACAATGAATGGTTAAGGGAAGTACCCTGTTTCCCCGAAAATAAGACATCCCTTGTTAATAAGCCCAATTGGGCTTTTGAGCGCATGCACTAAAATAAGCCCTCCGCTGAAAATAAGCCCTCCCCGAAAATATTTAAACGCATGCCGGTCCCTGTCATTTCCTCTGCTTTCCTCCATGCACCCCAAAATAACAAGACCTCCCCGAAAATAAGGCCAAGTGCTTATTTCGGGATTCAAAAAAAATTTAAGACGGGGTCTTATTTTCGGGGAAACACGGTAGGTATGTTTATCCTAACAAAAAGAAGGCTTAAGGGAGATCGGATAGCATGTTCCAATACTTGAAGGGCTGTCGCAAGGGAAGAAGGGATCGATTTATTTTCCAGAGCAGCTGAAGCAATGGATGGAAGCCAATGGTTTATTTAACAACCGGTTCTCTGCCCTAATGACCGGCTGGATGGGTGTGGCCATGGTGGGCGTGGCCAGGGGTTGTGACAGGCAGCATTCAGCCTCCTGCACTCCCCTGGGAGCAAAAACGGGCCGCAGAGGCCGCGCTGCACCATCCTGTGCCCCGTTTTGGACCTAGTAGGATTCCCTGCAGCCCCTGGGAGAAAAAAACAGGCTGGGGGGCTGCACCATATCCCCTGTGTCCTGTTTTGGGCCTAGTAGGCATCCCTGCAGCCTCCTAGGAGCAAAAATAGGCCGTGGGGGGCCATGCTGCACCTCCCCGTGCCCCGTTTTGGGCCTAGTAGGACTCCCTGCACTTACCTGGGAGCCAAAACGGGGCGCGTGGGGACATCTGGAAAGGGAGGGGAGGGGCTGGGCCAGCCAGCAATTTAACAGCCGGTTTGTCCGTCGTGCTGCGAACCGGTTGAATCCCACCACTGATGGAGGCTCATCAGAGGGGGATACCGCCTGGAAATAAGGAGGAATTTCCTGACAGGGAGAATGATTAATCAACAGAACAGGTATGGAGGTTTTCAAGAAAAGATTGAACAGCCATTTGTCCAGGATGGTATAAGGACTCCTGCCTTGAGCAGAGGGTAGGACTAGAAGACCTCCAAGGTCCCTCCCAGCCCTATGATTCTAAGGTCCAGCTTAGCACAGCCATGACAGTGATGTAATTGTCTGCAGAAGTATGTTTAATATGCTCCTCTTTTTTTTTCTGCTTCTGTTCCAATCCGTGTAGGCAAAAAGAATAAGCTACGGGTGTATTATCTGTCTTGGCTACGAAACAAGATCTTGCGGAACGATCCCGACGTGGAGAAACGACAAGGCTGGGTCTCGGTGGGCGACCTAGAAGGCTGTGTACACTACAAAGTTGGTGAGGGTCTCCTTTCCCTGGAAGGGCACCAAACACCATTAAAATAAGGGTCAGAGAGCGACCAGCTCGACGTCACTCATGTCCAGGGCGCAGGTGGTAGCCCGAGGGCTCTGCCAGCGAAAACAGGCTCTCGAGTTCCGTTTTCAGCTGCGACGGCCTCCTGCAATCCTCTGCCAGTGAAAACGGAGATTGGGAAGGCTGCACGCGACCCTCCCGAGTTCCGTTTTCTCTGGTAGAGGCACTGTGGGCCAGTCCCTCGCTGTTTCCAGGGTGGCCCTGTGGGCAAGATCTAAGCACCCCACAGGCCAAATCTGGGCCCCGGGCCTTGATTTTAATACCCCTGGATTAGACTATTATGGGCACGTGAGATGCGGCAAATATATATATATATATATATATATATATATACAGAAGCAATTTCGCGACAGAAATATATGACAGAAACCAATCTGTTTATTTATTGGCACAATCTAGATTTGGAGGTTAATGCAACCCTTGTTTGTTCAACGCAGGATCCCGGAATATATCTTACGACTATATACAGTGTGCTGAGACAAGTTATTTGCACACAATCTGTAGAATGAGAAGGGGGCTATTGAGATAATATCTTACCGAGATTTATATTATCGCTGATGCTCTGTTTTTAACATAAGTCATTACATAATGATTCCGCTGGGGCTTGATTACTTTCCGTTCGTTTTAGCTTTGAATTATTCCCGAATGAATATGCAAATCAGGAATGGTAGTAGATCCAGGAGCTGGAATCCTGGGATAAACCGACCAAGGTCTTTGCGTGACCCTCAACTCTCTACGGCATCGTAGATCAAAATCCTGTTACATTCGGCTACATGCCCTGGCTGTTTAAACAGTGATTTGGAATTCTCTCTCAATCTTTGTGCCCAGCCAATTAAAAAAGAAATGATTGCCTTCCAGTGAAATACGAGAGGATCAAGTTCCTGGTGATTGCCGTGAAGAATTCGGTGGAAGTCTACGCCTGGGCTCCCAAGCCGTATCACAAATTTATGGCTTTTAAGGTAAACGGCAGAACTTAAAATCAATCCAATTAGTGCCTTTTTGTTGAGGGTCCTGGGAATATTTGGCTTGCGAAGGAGGCTAAGGAATCGAAGTGAAAGGATTTTCAACCGATTGCATTTTGTCGGATTTGTAGAAGGGTGGAGGGCAGTTGTGATAGGGAAGTGGTGCAAATCTGTTTTAAATCCATGCTTAGGTTTATCCAAACTCTTAACTGATTTGCTTTTCATGTAGAGCTGGGGGAGGCGGAGTTAAATGTGTCATCAGCTTAGAATCCTGACTTTGCCACAAATGTTCCGAATCTAGCCTCCCTTGAATTCCATTGACCCTTAAGGTAAAATTGAAGATTCCCCTCGCACATATGTGCTAATCGTTTCCAACTCTAGGGGGCGGTGCTCATCTCCGTTTCAAAGCCGAAGAGCCAGCGCTGTCCAGAGATGTCTCCGTTGTCATGTGGCCGGCATGACTCAACGCCAAAGGCGCACAGAACGCTGTTACCAAAGGCGGTCCCTATTTTTCTACTTGCATTTTTTACGTGCTTTCGAACTACTAGGTTGGCAGAAGCTGGGACAAGTCACGGGAACTCACCCCGTTACGCGGCATTAGGGATTCGAACCAATGAACTGCCGACCTTTTAATCAACAAGCTCAGCATCTTGGCCACTGAGCCACCGAGTCCCTGCTCCACTGACCTTTATCTGGCACCAATTTAATGCTGACCATTTATTTATTTATTTATTTATTTATTTATTTATTTATTTATTTATTTATTTATAGGACTCAAGGCGGTGTACAGTCAAGAAAAATATAGACACACAAACATCATAAAATTGCTAATTAAAATTATTACTTAGTTTGGTCAATTAAATAAAACCCAGAATTAGATAACATAATTGGGTAGATTCTTGTGTGTAGGCTTGAATAAATCTTTTGTGTTGTTCTGATCCTTTGTGCCTGACTTTTTCAGCCTGTATCTGCCTTTCTACCTACCAGTATGTCAATTCTGTCTCTGTTTTCATTGTGTCTACTTCATAAGAAAGTTGGAACATGCGTAGGCAGGGAGTTTGAGTCACATGGAGTGGTGTCAAGATCAGCAAGGTGGCAGCTGCGGGGTCACCATCCGTGGCCCCCACCCCTTTCGTATGGGCATCAATACCACACGTGCAATGCCACGCCCATCATCTTGCACATTTGAGTCCCTCAGTTGGACATTGATGGTCATGGGAATCTGCTCAGACCCAAGTTCATAACTGCAAGTCATCGGGATCCCGATAATAAAGCCAAATGTGTTGATCTGTCTTTCTGCAGTCTTTCACCTCGCTTCCTCAAAAACCACTTTTGGTTGATTTGACTGTGGAGAACGGGCAGCGGCTGAAAGTTATCTATGGGTCAGCCGTAGGATTTCATGCCATTGATGTGGACTCTGGCTCGGTGTATGACCTATATTTGCCGACACATGTAAGTATCTCCTTTGGAGACATTTTTAATGATCTGCGTGAACTTTCCAGACCATGGGAGTTTAGATATAAACTCTACTAGATGTTGGTGTAGCATTTTTAACTATCCAGCTTGATTGATTGATGATGATGATGATGATGAGCCATGGTGGCGCAGTGGTTAGAGTGCAGTACTGCAGGCTACTTCTGCTGACTGCCGGCTGACTGCAATTTGGCAGTTCGAATCTCACCAGGCTCAAGATTGACTCAGCCTTCCATCCTTCCGAGGTGGGTAAAATGAGGACCCAGATTGTTGGGGGCAAGAGGCTGACTCTGTAAACCGTTTAGAGAGGGCTGTGAAGCACTGTGAAGCGGTATATAAGTCTAAGTGCTATCGCTATTGCTTCCCTCCCTCCTTCCTTCCTTTCCTCCTTCCATCCATCCATCCTCCCTCCGTCCCTCTGTCATTCTCCTTCCTGGTGGCACAGTGATTAGAATACAGTATTGCAGGCTAACTCTGCCCACTGCCAGCAGTTCGATCCTGATTGGCTCAAGGTTGACTCAGCCTTCCATCCTTCCGAGGTGGGTAAAATGAGGACCCAGATTGTTGGGGGCAAGAGGCTGACTCTGTAAACTGCTTAGAGAGGGCTGTAAAAGCACTGTGAAGCAGTATATAAGTCTAAGTGCTATTGCTTTTCCTTTTCTCCTTCCTTCCTTCCTTCCTTCCTTCCCTCCTTCCTTCCTTCCCTCCTTCTTTCCTTCCTTCCTTCCTTCCTTCCTTCCTTCCTTCCTTCCTTCCTTCCTTCCTTCTTTCCTTCCCAGTGGTTAGAATGCAGTATTGCAGACTAACTCTACCCACTGCCAGGAGTTCGATCCTGACCGACTCAAAGTTAACTCAGCTTTCCATCCTTCCGAGGAACCAGATTGTTGGGGGCAATATGCTGACTCTGTAAACCGCTTAGAGAGGGATGGAAAGCACTGTAAAGTGGTATATAAGTCTAAGCGCTATTGCTATTGCTATTATGTAGGACAATTTTCCCCACTCATGTATCCTTCTGATGTGTGGGCCTCAATTCCCACAATTCTCCAGGGATTCTTGGCTTTTGCTGGGACGTCAACCCATCTGCAGGGCATCAGGTTGAGACGGGTTGATTTTAAATGACGTCTTTGGAAACAGAACCATTGGGCTCAATTGTGTTTGTAAGTCCGAGGACTTACTTATACTGCATAGTTCCAGGTTCGTTTTGAATCCTTCCCTTAAGCCCACGCAAAATAAGTCGGTTTTAGGACATTGTGTGAAGATTAAAGAGGTCATCGGATGTCCTGAATAAAAAGTAAACCAGCCAATGAAAAGGGATAATGTTTCTGAAGAAAAGATTGGTTTCGGCAGCAAACTCCCAATTCAATTATCTGCGCGAGGAGCAATCTTTCCCTGTCGGTTGCCCTCAATAGGGGGTCTCCCCTAGGAGACGTCTGGCTCCGATTTCGGCTCGCTTGTCACCACTAAGATGGAACACACTAAAAATACACCTTCCCTCAAGAGGGTAGAAATTGAAGAACGATTACTGTCCTCCTCCTCCTCCTGAGCTGTAGCTGTCAGGATTGGAGACGTGAATAATTCTCTTCCGAAATTCTCCATTTGGAAGCCGGCATCTTTGAAAGCCAACGGACTGAACACGTTGACTCTGAACCTCTCTCTCTCTCTCTCTCTCTCTCTCTCTCTCTCTTTCTCTCTCTCTCTCTCTCTCTCTCTCTCTCTCTCTCTCTCTCTCTCTCTCTCCTTCTTGCTTTCGGCTTCTGTGCTTCGATTGCTCATGCAGCTCAACCCGAGGCAGCATATTAAAATAGCTTTCCGGCTCTGGATCCCTATTTTGGTGTTGCGGATAGTTGCGGCAGTCATCCCAGACTACATGAGTGAGCAAGTACGTCCAGCAAGTGGGGTTTCTTGTGCTTTTCCTTATTTTGCAAGGTTTGCTTGGCAATTAGAAGCGTTTTAACAAACCGCGTCCCTGTTTGGTTTGGTGGCCACAGTGCCTCAGATAGAAAGTCCCTACAGAGAGTGGTGAGGACAGCGGAGAAGATTATAGGAAACTCGCATCCCGTTATTCAGGATGCTGCTTGTAAGTGCTATGTGCTTAGAGCTCAAAGCATGGTTAGGGACCCTACACACCCACTCCATGGTCTGTTTCTGTTACTCCCCTCTGGGAGGAAGTTTCAAAGTATTTCGAAGTATTCTGCAGGATTCTGAAACAGCTTTGTTCCCTAGGCCATCCGTCTGGTAAACTCACAAGATTTGTTTCTCTCGCCATGTACATGTATACATCTGAACTAGACTGTGTTGCTTCTCTGTGTCATATATTTGGCTATATGCATAATTTTGTATTTATTTCATTCACTCATTCACTCATTCATTCATTCATTCATTTTTCCATGTTCATGTAGTGCATATTGGAGGTGGTGACCCTTTTGAGAGCTGCATGCAAAGAAATTGCATTTTAATGTATGCCGATTAGTGTACATTTAAAGTGACAATAAAGTTATTCTAAGTCTAAGAATTGCATGAAGGCCTTTAATAGGCCTGGGTGCTTTGCAATCCTGGGCTTGTTCATTGTATAAAAAAAACACAAATCGTAGCCATCCATTCCAACTTAATTAGATTTTGAGCAGCTTGTGTCTCTTGTACTGTAGAGGTGGGATTGTCTGCAGAATTAATTTTACCTTCTGATTTTTTTTTATAACGGTGAAGTGTTCACTTTATGGATGCTGCTGAAAATCCACTCTCTCTCTTTCTCTCTTTCTCTCTCTCCCTCCCTCCCTCTCTCTCCCTCCCTCCCTGTCTCTCTCTCTGTGTCTATGTCTCTCTCTCTCTCTCTCTCTCTCTCTGTCTCCCTCCCTCTCCCTCCCTCCCTCCCTGTTTCTGTCTGTCTGTCTGTCTGTCTGTCTGTCTGTCTGTCTCTGTCTCTGTCTCTCTGTCTCTCTCTCTCTGTCTCTGTCTCTCTCTCTCTCTCTCTCTCTCTCTCTCTCTCTTGAGAAGCCTCCTAGGATTTGAGAAGTTATATATTCTAAATTGCTTAAAGCTCCCTGAAAATTTTATAGTGTGAAACTCTGAAAGATTTCTCTGCATCTGGATGGAAGGTGTGCCAAAGAGGGTTTTGTTTTGGTGTTTTTAAACACAACTTGTTTCTCCTGCCTGCGTTTGTTATCTGTGGGTTTTAACGTGTCTTATATATAAGCCTCTAGATGACCTTCAACCAATGTGTGTATTTATTTAGAGAGAGAGAGGAGTAAAGCTGGAGCATAGCTGGAACTGAACCAGAGAACCACTGGGACTTAGGCTATATTAAATAGGGATTTTTCTCTGCATCAAACCAGATCAGAGGACGATGTGATGTTAGGAGAAAAGAATTGACGTTATCCTGATTTAAATTCCAGCTCTCCTCAAAGGAGCTACTTGTTGTAGGTGAAAGGAGAAGGCCAGATCATGTAGAAGGTCATGTCCCAACAAGGAATCTCCCACCTGGCAAGGATTTCTTTAAAGGAACCTGTGGGGAGCAGGTTTAACCCCAATCTTCTTCTTCCCAGATGTTGATTTGAAAGATGAAAAGAGGGGAAATCCATCCGCAGACTCTCCTAAGCATCTGATTTGACCATCTCCCATAATGTCGTCTTCTTCTTCTTCTTCTTCTTCTTCTTCTTCTTCTTCTTCTTCTTCTTCTTCTTCTTCTTCTTCTTCTTCTTCTTCTTCTTCTTCTTCTTCTTCTTCTTCCCCTTCCCCTTCTCCTTCTCCTTCTCCTTCTTCTTCCATATCCGCCATCGGACGTTGGCAGTCATGTTTTGGATAATGTCATGCAGTAAACAAATCTGCCTTTTGTTTTTCACCCATGTCCCTTTTCTTGGATGAAAGCAGATGGAGTTTCGCCATCTGTTCCGATGCAGAAGCTCACTCTGGTGGACATCTCATGGCTGATGTCCTTCTGTCCTTCTAGTGATGAGGCAGCCAAGGAGCAAGTGTCAATGCTCTCTCTTTGGATAATCATGTCTCCCTCAGACACCATTCTCCCTTGGTTCTCCTAAGTCTATCAAATGTCTAAAAAAAAAAACCTCCAGACTGAGGCACAGTGTTTCTCTTGTGTGTCGCAAAACTTTTGCCCAGCAATCATCAGCGTTGGTTGAGGCAAAAGGTAGAAAAACAGGCAATTCCAGAGACACATATTGAAGAGGTAAAAAGTAAGGATGAAGTAAAAAAATATGCGTATAATAAAATGAAGTGGCCTCTCTTTTTCTGTCAAGGTTAGGTTTAGGCCTACAAAAATGCTGGAATAAATTATTCTAGTAATGCAAATTGCTTTCCTGGTATTGTTGCGCTGTTTACAGATCTGTTGAACCAGAAGTCATGTAGTGTATTTTTTAAAAAACACACAATGCATTAATTTTTTTGCTTACATTGCTCCCCTCGTATATTGGTAAATAAAATGCATACAAAATGCTTCAGTATTGCCATTTCGTTGAATCACCTTTCTAACTATCTCGTACACCAATTTTGTGATTCTAGTTCTCCGCGCCCCCCCCCCCCCGCGTTTTCAGAAAGAACTGAAGTTTTAGTAGTTGCTAGTGAATTAATGCAAAGTTATAGAACGAAATGCCCTCCCCACCTAAACTTATAAGTTATGTACGCCGTGTTAGGAAATGATTGAGAACCGAACCGAGAAACAAAAACTTTATCGTTAGAATAATCTCGGTTGCCTTCTGTGCTTATTTTATGCAATCTATTGCTTTATCGTCGTTTATTTTTAGTCTGCTTTCTATAATTCTGTAATGTTCGTAAGAATTTTTAACAGGATAATTTCTATGCTAAAGTGCCCTTTACAATCATTTTTACAATGCGATTGCACGTCCTACTGCATTCAAATTACCCTGGGTTTTTATTTATTTTCACAACATGATACTCACCGAATTCAAAGGCAAATACTGAATAGAAGCTTCGAGGCGATCTTTGATATTTAAAGAGGGATAAAAGAAATACCTTTTTCTCAGGTAGCAGCAGCTCAGAGTTGATATTAAAGGAAGAAAGAAATGTCTTTCGCCTTTGTATCGGCTCCGAACATGGAAGAAACATACATCGACATTTTCAAAGAGATAAATCTTCAGCGCTTCTCAGATCTCCAAGCTGGTTGATTTTTAATGCAGTGTCATGATACCTAAATTGATGGACTGTAGTTACTTAAGTTGTAACTTGTTCCGTGATGTAAATCTTTTGTCAAATGTTATTCCAGATCCAGGGAAATATTCATCCGCATGCCATTATCATTCTCCGGAACACCAGTGGCATGGAACTTCTACTGGCTTATGAAGATGAAGGAGTCTACCTTAACATCTATGGGCACTTCTCCAAAGAAAACATTTTGCAGTGGGGAGAAATGCCCACCTCAGTAGGTACGTATGAATGGACTGGGAGTAGAAGACCCACAAGAACCAAGATTTCCCTGTACGTGTGAATGTGTCACTGATTGCGAATGTGCCCAGGTTTGCAGCTCCTCGTCTAAACGTGTTTTCGGCACCTACCATATATGGGAATCAGTGGTGGGATTCAGATATTTTTACTACTGGTTCTGTGGGCATGGCTTGGTGGGCGTGGCTTGGTGGGCGTGGCTTGGTGGGCGTGGCAGGGGAAGGATACTGTAAAATCTCCATTCTCACCCCACTCCAGGGGAAGGATACTGTAAAATCTCCATTCCCACCCCACTCCAGGGGAAGGATACTGTAAAATCTGCATTCTCATCCCACTCCAGGGGAAGGATACTGTAAAATCTCCATGCCCACCCCACTCCAGGGGAAGGATACTGTAAAATCTCCATTCTCACCCCACTCCAGGGGAAGGATACTGTAAAATCTCCATTCCCACCTCACTCCAGGGAAAGGATACTGCAAAATCCTCATTCCCTCCCGATCAGCTGGGACTCGGGAGGCAGAGAATAGACGGGGGCGGGGCCAGTCAGAGGTAGCATTTACCGGTTCTCCCAACTACTCAAAATTTCCACTACCGGTTCACCAGAACTGGTCAGAACCTGCTGAATTACCACCTCTGATGGGAGTGGACAAATCACATTGACTCTTATTCCTTCAAAGTCCTTGGAACTTATTGGTTGTTTTCTTGCAGATGTTTCATTACCCAGCTGGGGAACATCATCAGTGCTAGAAGGGAGTGGGGTTTGCAAAGAGGAGGAGAAGCGGGATTGTGGGGCCCTTATGGCTCTCTGAGTATGGCTGTTTTCTTGGAGACATTTCACTACCCAACTAAATGTCTATGGAGATTCTCAGTCGTCCAGGTAATGGTTATTCTAAAGGCGCTTTTTTTTTCAAGAAGCAACTGGACTTTGGCACTACCCAACTAGTTGACAACTTCAGAGGTTGAAGGGAAGTGAGGTTTGCAAAAAGGAAGAGAAGATGGGGGGAGGAAGAGGACTGTGAGGTCCTTGGTGCTCTCTTAGTGTAGTTACCCTTGCAGGCATTTCATTACCCAACCAGGTAACAAATTCAGTGGTGAAAGGAGTGGGTTTTGCTCTTTGTTTAAGACCAGAACAGACCCTCTCCAGCAGCCAGTATCCAGATAAGCAGGGATTAAGACCAGACAAACAGTCAAGCGGAAACAATACCCTAATCACAGAAAGTGTTGTGGCTCCGTTACCTGAGCCTGTGTCATCGGCAGGAGAGGACTCCAAGAGTGAAGGAGAGGAGTTGGCAAGGCCTCCCTCTCCAGGACCCTCCTCTCTGGCAATGCCTTCGGTGTCCGCCGAAGGGCAAGAGATAGGGCCGCGGCCAAGCACATCCACGCAGCCACAGATGGACAGTGATGAGGGTAATGAGTCTTGGCTGGATCCACGCCAGCGTCACAGAGATAAGCGCGTGCAACAGAAGAAAGAGCGTGCCCGAGATTAGGCTGAGTCACTGGACCACACCCCACAGGATATAAAAGGGAGTGTGGTGGCCAGTCAAACCTTGTGACGAACAAAGCTGAAAGCTTCCACGCCATTGTGCATTGCCGGACTTTTTGTTATAGACTTTGCTGGATTATCTCTGGACTTGATGACTCCGTAATTATTGAGCTGTTTCTTTTGATGTACCAGGAGTAGGGAGAAGTTATCTCTCCTCTTCGTAAATAATAAACTCTTGGCAGGCAGCCACTAGGTTGTTGCCAAGTTCCGTTATCATAAGGAAAAGGATTTTGCCGGCTGGTTTGGTCTTTAACTCTTGAACGTCTGTTGGTGTGTGTGCGTGTGGTTGGGGACAGAACATCACTACCAAGGAGAAAACCACACTCCCACCAACACTGTCAGGACAAGCTACTGTATATAAATAGAGAGCACACATCACACTCATTAGCACTGACGATGTTACCTATTTGAGTAACTGAAACGTCTGCCAGAAAACGACCAAGCTCAGACAGCAGCGAGGACCCCAATAGTTCAATCCTGAGCTACAGATATTCTCTTCTCTCGTTACTTCGTAGAGCAAGTCAAGTTACTTCCTCTATGGTGTTGCCGTTGTCACAATACTTCACCTTCCCAATGATTTTTTTCCCCCTTTTTTTAAATTAAGAATCAGAACGGGATGAACTAATTAACACACGTCAAGGCAATTGTCCTCCCTGGTACATTAATGTTTAACACTGTCTGTATAATGTCAAGTTCTCGCATCTGACAATCTAGCATTAGCTGCAAGGTGCGAAGTTCTCCGAGATAAAAGTACTATTAGCGAGTGGGTTTTAGATGAGAAAAAAATCCTAGGTTTTGGTATCGAAACCTGTCTGGAAATTTTAAAAATATATCCTAGAGGAAGCAGGCTAGGTTACAGCTCGCTAAAATAATACTGGAAGGAACCTGGAATGCTGTAGATTTATTTCTTTTCTTTTTTTGGTACTATGTGCAGCTGATAAGGCAGAATATTTGATTTATTTTTTTTTCCTATTAAAGTAGAGAATTGCCTCCCAGCTGTTTCAGAAATCAGGTCTGAGGTTGGAAAGGAAGAGCAAGGATGGAAGCAACAGAGGCAGGGGGGAAAAAAAACTCAGGATCGATGAACTGTAATAAATGTTGAGTGAAAAGAAAGAAGGCGTTTTTAGAAAAAAGAAAAAAGCAGGGATGAAAAAACCAGCTTTTTCCCCCCTCACCTAAAAGCGTCGTCTTTGTTTTTCTCTAAATATTGCTTACGGTTCAAGGCAGCCTCCGTTGTTATCTTTTTGAGGAAACGTTTTCTCAGGTATGACTACAGTAGGTATCCCGTCAAAGGTAAAAGCCACACTGTTTCAGGAGGCTATTCTGATCCATCAATCAGAATAGAGCTGGGAGGGACCTTGGAGGTCTTCTAGTCCAACCCCCTGCTCAGTGGTGAAATCCAGATATTTTTACTACCGGTTCTGTGGGCGTGGCTTTGTGGGCGTGGTGTGGCTTGGTGGGCATGGCAGGGAAAGGATACTGCAAATCTACATTCCCTCCCCACTCCTGGGGGAAGGATATTGCAAAATCTCCATTCCCACCCCACTCCTGGGGGAAGGATATTGCAAAATCTCCATGCCCACCCCATCTGGGGCCAGCCAGAGGTGGTATTTACCAGTTCTCCGAACTGCTCAAAATTTCCGCTACCGGTTCTCCAGAACCTGTTGGATTTCACCCTTGCCCCTGCTCAAGCAGGAGAACCTATGACCATTATAGACAAATGAGGACCCAGATTATGGGGGCAATAAGCTTATTTTGTATAAATATACAAAAGTATGAAGGCTATTGCTTAACGCATTGTAAGCTGCCCTGAGTCTCCGGAGAAGGGCGGCATATAAATCAAATTAAAAAAAAAAAATTGTACTGCCCAGTCTCTTCTTAAAAACCTCCAGTGATGAACGATCCACAACTTCTGGTGGCAAGCCATTCCACGGGTTAATTGTCCTCACTGTTAGGAAGTTTCTCCTTAATTCCAAGTTGCTTCTCTCCTTGATTACGTTTCCATCCGTTGTTTCTTGTCCTGCTTCTGGTGCTTCGGAAAACTAAGTTGAGCCCTTCGCACGTCCCCCACTCCTATTTATGACTTATTTCGACCAGCTGCTGCGTCATGAACGCTACCAATAAAATAAAGCAATTTGCAAAAAAAAATTTAAACCGGCGGAGAGGCATAAAATGATCAATACGGTTCAAGAAATGAAACATAGGGAGGCTCTTTAAGAATTTAAGGCAGGCTAGACTGAGGGAGTCATTCTAGTAATTGGAACAAGGAAACTTTAACTCCGGAGGGAAATTAAAGTGGTGAAGCTACCGTATTTAAGTTGTTGACTCTTCAAAAGATGCAGAGCTGAAATGCAGGGACAAAAGAGGCCGATACTTTGAAAACAAGACGGCAGGAATATCATTAGAAGTGGACTTTTTTTTTTTTTTTTGCTTCAGTCAGTTTGGGTAATGGTACACACATTGTCTGCCTTCTATGAAATTTAGGGATATTTTTTCTGGATCCCCAAGAAACGTAGATAACTCAAGGAATTAGGAGCATGGCTGCAACCGTTTTTCTAATGGAAGATAATCTCTGTATTTATTATTTATTATATTATTTATTTTATTACTCATATTTCTATGCCGCCCACTCTCCGAGGACTCTGGGCGGCTTACACCAAAGACAGTATACTAAATAGCATATTTCCCCCAACAATCTGGGTCCTCATTTTACCCACCTCGGAAGGATGGAAGGCTGAGTCAACCTTGAGCTGGTGAGATTTGATCCGCTGATCTGCTGAACTAGCAGTCAGCTGAAGTAGCTGCAGTACTGCACTCTAACCACTGCGCCACCTCGGCTCCATAGCTCGAGGTTGAACTGTGGAGCCCTTGGTGGTCTCTGAGCTTGGTAATCTGCCTTACCGACATTTAATTACCTGACTAGGTAACCTCATCAGGGCTAGTGAGGGTGGGATTTGCTCTCTGTTTAAAACCAGAACGTATCCACTCCAGCAGCTGACACCCAGATAAGCAGGGATGGACACCAGACAAACAATCAGGCAGAAAACAATACCTTGATCTGGATTTAGATTTCCCATGGAATTAAGAGCATGGCTGCACCAATTTTTCTAATGGAAGATAATCTCTGTAGCTCAGGGTTGAATTGTGGAGGCCTTGGTGGTCTCTGAGCTTGGTAATTTCCTTGCAGACATTTCATTACCTGACAAGGTAACCTCATCACGGCTAGTGAGGGTGGTGTTGTTTAAGACCAGAATACATGCTACCCAGCAGCCAACACCCAGATAAGCAGGGATTAATGCCAGACAAACAATCAAGCAGAAAACAATATCCTGATCTAGGAGCTACCAAGGAAGACATTTCATTACCTGACTAGGTAACCTCACAAGTGCTAGTGAGGGTGGGGTTTGCTCTCTGTTTAAACCCAGAGCACATCCATTCCAGTAGCCAGCACCCAGATAAGCGGGGATTAACACCAGACAAACAATCAAGCAGAAAACAATACCCTGATCAAGGAAGACATTTCATTACCTGACTAGGTAACCTCATCAGTGGTAGAAGGAAGTGGGGTTTGCTCCTTGTTTAAACCAGAACACATCCACTCCAGCAACCAACATCCAGATAAGCAGGGATTAATGCCAGACAAACAATCAAGCAGAAAACAGTACCCTGATCTAGGAACTACCAAGGAAGACATTTCATTACCTGACTAGGTAGCCTCATCAGCGCTAGTGAGGGTGCGGTTTGCTCCAGTGGTAAAATCCAATTTTTTTTTACTACTGGTTCTGTGGGCATGGCTTGGTGGGCATGGTGTAGATTGGTGGGCGTGGCTTGGTGGGCATGGCAGGGGAAGGATAGTGCAAAATCCCCATTCTCTCCCCACTCCTGGGGGAAGGATATTGTAAAATCTCCATTCCCACCCCACTCTGGGGCCAGCCAGAGGTGGTATTTGCCGGTTCTCTGAACTGCTCAAAATTTCTGCTACCGGTTCTCTAGAACCTGCTGGATTTCACCTCGTTGATTTTTTTTTTAATTTGATTTATATGCCGCCCTTCTCCGGAGACTCAGGGCGGTTTACAATGCGTTAAACAATAGCCTTCATACTTTTGTATATTTATACAAAGTCAGCTTATTGCCCCCACAAACTGGGTCCTCATTTTACCTACCTTAGAAAGGATGGAAGGCTGAGTCAACCTTGAGCCTGGTGAGATTCGAACTTACAGTAATTGCAGACAGCTGGTGTTAATCGCAATGCGTTTAGTCTGCTGAGCCACCAGGCCCTTGAATAAATAGGGAGCAAATAGGGTTTGCTCCCTATTTAAGACCAGAACACATCCACTCCAGCAGCCAACATCCAGATAAGCAGGGATTGACACCAGACAAACAATCCATCAGAAAACTATTCCCCGATCTAGGAACTATCAAGGAAAAAAACCAGCTGGGTAGGGAAACACACGATAGGCTTCATTTTTGTTTCCCCTGCCAGCTACATCACGGAGATCAGAGGGCCCAAGCAACAGATGCCATCATCTATTTATAGGAAGCTGCAGCTCTGGGATTGCAGCCTGACGATAGAAGGGGCAAGCTCAGGCTTGCCTCGGCGGGAACAAACAGTCCGTATTTTTGGATGGCAGTCAACATCTGGAAATGTTATCTAACCAGTTATTTATGAAAGCGTTCCTCTCCTTATGTCAGCTGGAAAGCTTTCCCTGCGAGGTTTGCCAATTCATATAAACCACACCGCCCCTGACTTTGAGCTTCAGATTGAAATAGGTGGCGATAATAGAGAGAGAAAGAGAGAGAAAAAAGAGGGATGTGCAAAGAAGGAAAATAAGCTCGTAAGGATCTTGGTGTCTTCTCCTGTCTCATCCTGCTGGAGGTGTAGTTACATTTTAGGAAGGGAGATGGGATCTCCAATCAAGAAAATAGCTGTTCTGACCTAGACTTCCCAAAAGCACGAAGCCGACTCCTCATCCCGATGAAACCCCTTTTTTATTTAGTTTAAAGGGAATTCCTCTCCAGCAAAGTCCCGGCCAACAGTCTTTCCAGAGATTTCACAACTACAGACCTTTATCAGGCTTGGAGAGTTGCCAGGCCGATATCTTCCAAATGCCACTCTGTAGCAGACAAGACTTGGCAAGAAGTCAGGAACAGATCTTCACTCTAATGAATTGAACTCATCGTCTCCTGCAAACTCCCCTCCCCTTTCGCTCCTCTTTATTCCCTATGGGAGGGGCCATTCACTGTCCATCTGTGGCTTTACTCCTGAGTCAACCTTTGTTCCTTAGCTGTTCCCTTCTCCTGGCAACTCTACGCATGCACACACTGGGAACAGGCGCCAGCTGTTCTTCTATCCCAATGATGTCCGACTATGAAGGCAGCTGATAACTGTCAATCAGCCCTGGCCCCATCTTTGCCTCCGATGCAGAGCACTCGTCAGAGCCTTCCCCAGACTCCAGGACTGGCCCATGTTCCTCCTCAACCTCCTCACTGTCTGAATCTGCCACCAGCTCTGCTGGTCACTACTGGGCCACACACCAGGGACACTTGTAAATAACTAAGGGCAGTGGATGTTCATCTTTGTAGTTGCTTCAATAAATCCTGGAAATGGTCCTTTGGTAAGAGAGATTGGAATCCACTCTGTCTGAGAATTTATGGCTCCTCTGCCACCAGAGACACTTACTTGGTTGGTTGGTTGGTTGGTTGGTTGAGTTGATGAGTGAGTGGGTGGGTTGGTTGGTTGGTTGGTTGGTTGGTTGGTTGGTTGGGTTGGGTTGGTTGGTTGGTTGGGTTGGTTGGTTGGTTGGTCAGTTGGTTGAGTTGCTGAGTGAATGGGTGGGCGGGTGGGTGGGTTGGTCGGTTGGGTTGGGTTGGGTTGGGTTGGGTTGGGTTGGGTTGGTTGGTTTGGTTGATTGGTCGGTCAGTCAATTGGTTGGTTGAGTTCATGAGTGAGTGGGTGGGTGGTTTGGTTGGTTGGTTGGTCGGTCGGTTGGTTGGTTGGTTGGTTGGTCAGTTGGTTGAGTTGATAAGTGAATGGGTGGGTGGGTGGGTGGATGCGTTGGTTGGTTGGTTGGGTTGGATTGGGTGGGTGGGTTGGGTTGGGTTGGGTTGGGTTGGGTTGGGTTCGGGTTGGTTGGTTGGTTGGTTTGGTTGGTTGGTTGGTCGGTCAGTCGGTTGGTTAGTTGAGTTGATGAGTGAGTGGGTGGGTGGTTTGATTGGTTGGTTGGTTGGTTGGGTAGGTAGGTTGGTTGGTTGGTTGATCAGTTGGTTGAGTTGATGAGTGAATGGGTGGGTGGTTTGGTTGGTCGATTGTTTTTTCTATTTCAGTTTGACTCTGGGTGGCTTACAACACGGAACATCTACAATTAAAAACTCTACAATTTAAATCTCTACAATTAAAAAAGTCTACCCTTTAAAAAAATAAAAATTTAAAAACATTTTAAAACAATAAACAATAAGAAAAACCGTAGAAAGCATTAAAACGTCAAAATCGAGGTACACACGAGAGCCAAGATATTTGGCTGCTTAACAATATAGCCAGGAAATAAACATACACACACACACACACACAAACACACACACATCCCTTCTTTATTCTGTGTTAAGTACATTAGCCTTCTACCTAGTTAAGTATATATCATTTCCACCCCTGTGAAAGCCTTGGAAGCAGAATTTGAAAAGGACCCACAATGTGGCTCCAGGTATACATGTAAGACATATGTCCAGGCTAAAAAAATTGCACAAGATTGTAATTCTTCTTGTTATCAGATGGAGCCTTCGCTGCGAATACCAGAAATAGGAGGAAAAAATTACTATTGCCAACAGCTTCCCGTGAAGAGAGCCATTTATTCAGCCCTTTCTTCCCCACTTGTCTTTGTTTTTGTGGTTTTACTTTTTTTTCTTCTTTTTAACAAAAAGCTCCATTAACTGTTTCTTTCTTTCTTTTTTTTCCCCTTCTAAAAGCTTATCTTCAATCCAATCAGGTGATGGGCTGGGGCGAAAAAGCAATTGAACTGCGTGCTGTGGAAACGGGATGTCTGGAAGGCGTGTTTATGCATAAGAAAGCCCAGAAGCTGAAATTTCTCTGCGAAAGAAATGATAAGGTATATGGTGCAGAAGTTGGGAGGTGGTGGGAGGAGAGATTCATCCACCCCTTGCCTCAGAAAGGAGTCTGGTGTTTTTAGTTGTGCTCCTAGAAGAGAGACGAGGCATCTTCTGGTTGAAGAACCTTCTGAGAACCTTCCGAGAATCTTGATAGAACACTAGATTTCCCCCACATTGTAGTTTATGCAGATGTTGGGAGGGGTGGTAGGGAATTCATCCACCCCTTGCTCCAGAAGAGGAGTCTAGTGTTTTTAGTTGTGCTCCTAGAAGAGAGGCAGAAGGTCTTCTGGTTGAAGAACCTTCTGAGAACCTTGATGGCAGACTAGATTTCCCCCACATTGTAGTTTATTGGGAAGGGTGAGAGGCAATTCATCCACCCCTTGCTCCAGAAGAGAAGTCTGGTGCTTTTACTTGTGCTCCTAGAAGAGAGGCAGAAGGTCTTCTGGTTGAAGAACCTTCTGAGAACCTTGATGGCAGACTAGATTTCCCCCACATTGTAGTTTATTGGGAAGGGTGAGAGGCAATTCATCCACCCCTTGCTCCAGAAGAGAAGCCTGGTGCTTTTACTTGTGCTCCTAGAAGAGAAAGACAGAAGGTCTTCTACTTGAAGAACCTTCTGAGAATCTTGATGGAAGACTAGATTTTCCCCACATTGTAGTTTATTGGGAAGGGTGAGAGGCAATTCATCCACTCCTTGCTCTAGAAGAGGAGTCTGGTGTTTTTAGTTGTGCTCCTAGAAGAGAGGCAGAAGGTCTTCCAGTTGAAGAACCTAATGACAATCTTGTTCAAAGATTGAGTTTTCCCCCCATATTGTCTAGGGAGCAAGGTGGCTCATTGGGTTAGGACACTGGGCTGACAATTGGCAGGCTTGTGTTCGAGACCCGGTTGTCGCTACAGGCTAGCTAGGGCAAGCTCCTGTCATACACTCCAGCTCTTGCCGACCCAGTAGTTTGAAAGTGGATGACCTCAAGTAGATAAATGGGTACCACTTCGGTGGGCAACTTCATGGGGTTGTGGAAGACACCAGCTGGGAAAACCCTTGGTGGAGATTGCTCCTCACCCCACAAGCGTTGTTAGATCTTTGGGAAATGTCCTCCATTTGTTGACCAAAAGGGATAAATATACTGTATTTTTCAGAGTATAAGGCACACATACACCCCTAAAAGAGGGTGGAAATGTTGATGCATCTTATACACCGAATACAGCCATTTTTGGCCTCCCCAAACTCCACCCCACGCATCCTGTTTTCGCCAAAAACAGGCCCGTTTTTCGTGAAAACGGGACGCGCAGAGTGTTTGGGAGGCCTGCAGAGTGCTCCTGGGGCCCGGGGAGGGCAGAAACCGGATGTGGGGAGGCCAAAAACTTTTTTTTTTATTGTTTTCCTCTTTGAAATCTTGGTGTGTCTTATACTCCGGTGCATTTTATAGTCCAAAAAATACGATACATCTCATTTCATTGTAGCTCTGGTGGCCTTTTCACAGCAATCTCTCTTTGAGCAGAGTAACCCCTAAAAATGGCATTTCCCCCCCCCCCCTTGTGTTCAATGCTCTAAGCTTCCTATAAGGAAGAAAAACGCCGAAAGATCAGTAGCAATTAACTGAAAACCGTATCTCAGGTTTTCAAATATTTGTAATTATTTGCCTTAGGCAATGTCCTTCCAGAAACAGGGAGGGGGGAAAAAAACATAAGCAGAAGGCCAAAGACACAATCAGATGATGATTAACATATCGAACAAGCCGAAATGAAAAGGCCTCAACGCTGCCAAAGTTTCAGATTGGGATTTATTTGCAAATATTTAGGTTAAGCGGAAACAAACCGCAGACGTGCTAACTGCACATAAGCAACGTTGGCAGTCAGGTCTATACAAACAAGACTTCACGTAGAAGTTTTCATTTTTTAGCACCTCTTACGCCGGCCAAGAATCCTGTTTGAAAGTCTGGCTGTATTCAGCAATCATAATACAGGTAGTCCTCGGACTTACAACATATTTATGACAGTCGGAGTGTGTCTCGGGGGGGTCAGGGGAAATCCCCTTTGGCGATTTCAATGGGGAAGTCAATGGGGAAGCCAGATTCGCTTAACAACGGGTTACTAACTTGACAATTGGCGGTTCGAATCCTTAGTATAGGTCTCCCGCGTGATAAAAAGGGGTTGGACTAGATGACCTCCAAGGTCCCTTCCAACTCTGTTACTGTTACCTGGGGCACGAACGGTTGTAAAATGGGGGCGAGGCCAGTGGTGAAATCTAAAATTTGTTACTACCGGTTCTGTGGGTGTAGCTTGGTCGGGGGGGGGGGTGTAATGTGACTGGGTGGGCGTGGCCAATTTTTTTTTTCTTTTAAAACCATTTTTACTACAACCTCTTCGGCAAAGAGGTTGTTAAAAAAAGGCTTTCAAAAGGCTCTGACGATCTCAGTTGAGTTGCCTGATCGGCAGAGGCTTTTTTTTCTTTTAAAAGCCTCTGTCGATCAAGCAACTCAGCTTGGATCGTCAGAGGCTTTTAAAAGAAAAAACGCCTCTGCCGATCAGGCAACTCAGCTGGGATCGTCAGAGGCTTTTAAAAGCATTTTTTTCTACAACCTCTGAAGAGGCTACAGAAAAGATGCTTTTAGAAGCCTCTGACGATCCCAGCTGAGCCGCGCGATCATCAGAGGCTTTTTTTTTTTTTACTTTTAAAAGTATTTTTTCGGCCGAAGAGGTTGTAGAAAAAATGCTTTTAAAAATTAAAAGAAAAAGCCTCTGATGATTGTGCGGCTCAGTTGGGCATGTGGGAGGTGGGCGCAGGGATTTTTGGTACCGGTTCTCCAAACCACCCGCCTCCATCGCTACCGGATCAGGCGATCCGATCTGAACCAGGAGCATTTCACCCCTGGGCGAGGCTCATTTAACAAATGTCTCACTTTAGCAATGTAAATTCTGGGCTCAGTTGTGGGTGTAAGTTGAGAACTGCCTGTATTTTCGATGGTAACACTTTGGATCAAAGTGTTCATGTTTATGCATTTTGGTTTAAATGAAGCCGGCTTCATGTTTATGCATTCTGAAGTCCATGCACTGTTATCAAGTTATGCTCAATATTTTCTTTTTTAGAGTGACACTTTTCTTATCTCTCTCTCTTCCCCGCAAGGTATTTTTTGCATCGGTTCAGTCTGGTGGCAGCAGCCAAATTTACTTTATGACGCTGGGCCAAAACATCCTGTTCAACTGGTAAATGACTTTGGAATGAAGGAAGCGAATATTTGACTTTCCCAATTTCTACGAGCCATCTAAAGCTTAAGCCCATTTCAGAAGTTGCCCCCCCCTTCCCCTGCTCGTTCCTGCAACGAAAAGGAAAAGAAAACCCCGCGATCCTCGCCGAATGGCCTTCCATTGCGGATGGTACACAATTCTTGCAAGTGTATTGTTTAAAATTTGCACCCATTTTGGGGGGTTTGGGGTTTGTTTTTTTAAAAAAAAAAGAAAGCGTTTTTGCAAAGCAGAATGGCCCCATGGAAACCAAGAGTTTTACAAAGTATGCACAGAGTTGTTCTGGGGGATTTATTTTTATTTTTTTTGCACAAAGATTGTAATGTTGTTTTGTTCGACATTCAGGCAAGAGGGTGGGGGGGGCGTTTGGAGTGAAACCAGGCGCCCAGTTAGGCATATTCCGTGCGAGGGGGAAGACAAAAAAAACCATTGAATGGCTAAATTGACAGTAAACAGTAACAGAGTTGGAAGGGACCATGGAGGTGATATGGCTTGGTGGGCGTGGCAGGGGAAGGATACTGTAAACTCTACATTCCCTCCCCAGTCCAGGGGAAGGATACTGCAAAATCCCCATTTCCTCCCGATCAGCTGGGACTCGGGAGGCAGAGAATAGATGGGGGCGGGGCCAGTCAGAGGTGGTATTTACCGCTTCTCCAAACTACTCAAAATTTCCACTACCGGTTCTCCAGAACTGGTCAGAACCTGCTGAAACCCAACTCTGGTCCAACCTCTTGCTCAAGCGGGAGATCTATACTAGGGATTCGAACCGCTGAACTGCCGACCTTTCTGACCGACAAGCTCAGCGTCTTAGCCACTGAGCCACCTAGCCTGGCCGTTAGTTTGGTAGGGTTTCCCTGTTTTTCCAAAGCTTGCTTTCTCGGGTAGATCTGCCTTCTTTCCTGAACGCCTGAGTAACGTCTTTGTTTGCCGAGAGATTTCACAGCCCTTGTGAAGCAGTCATTCATGGCAGAACGAATTTCTCTACGGGGAGAAATTCCCAGAGGAAGTCTATGTTCTCAGCAGTTTGAAGCTAGAAGTGTCCTTGGGGATACCAACACCCTGGCTTCTAACCGATTTAGCAATTGTTTATTCTTAAGTACAGTCTCTTCTCGTGCGTGCGACTCCATCCGATTTCTAAGGATGTTCTAAACCGTCAGAGGGGGAAAAAGTCCTCAAGAAAGTAAGACCACATCTAGAATCCTGCATCCAGTTTTGGTCACCACAACTATAAAAAAGATGTGGACAGTCTAGAAAGAGTGCAGAGAAGAGCAACCAGGATGATTAGGGGACTGGAGGCCAAAACATACGATGAACGGTTGCAGGAACTCGGCATGGCTGGTCTAGTGAAGAGAAGGACCAGGGGAGACAGGATAGCAGTCTTCCAATATTTGAGGGGCTGTCACAGAGAGGAGTGGGTCAAGCTATTTTCCAAGGCACCTGAAGGCCAGACAAGGAATAATAGATGGAAACTGACCAAGGAGAGATTCAACCTAGAAATAAGGAGAAATTTCCTGACAGTGAGAACCATCAACCCATGGAACAGAAGTTGCCTTCGGAAGTTGTGGGAGCTTCATCACTGGAGGCTTTCAAGAAGAGACTGGACTGCCATCGGTCAGAAATGGTGTAGGGTCTCCTGCTCGGGTGGGGGGTTGGACTAGATGACCTACAAGGTCCCTTCCAATTCTGTTAATCTGACTAAGTTCCCCGCTCATCTTTAGTTGCTCGAGCGGTCCTTAATATTTGAAACAGACGATTCCCACCCATCTGGCGATTTAGGCCTTTCCAGTCGTTTAATTCTTAGATCTCAATGGAGAACTTCCATTTAAGCATGATGTTCCCTAATGGCAGTGACCACCGTCCCTCTCAAAATGAGGTCTAAAAAGGCCACGGCGGGCTTCTAACTGGAATGATCACAACGTCCCTTAATCTCACTGGGACTTAGCTGAAGCGAGAGATCCTTTCTTGAAGCTAAGTTACCTTTTTTTAAAAAAAAATAAATAAAAATCAGGTATTTTATATCAGTTAACGACTCATGGACAGGACATAGGAGCCGTCTCCGAATGACACGCTGTGTTTTTCCACCATAGTCTTATATTCTCAGGGTTTGCAATTCGGGTTGTACGATTTCTCAGGTTTGCAAGACTTCGCTACAGTTTGTACAACCCGTTGGGAAAACGCAAGGCACAATTTTTTTATTATTATTATTTTTTTAAGGGGATGAATACTTTCTACCAAATTATTTTTATCCAAGGGAGAAGCGTTAATACCTGAGGACTGTGGGAGAAAGGTGGGGCGTGCGAAGGATTTAAAGAAGCCCTGGATTAAATTCCAGCATGAAATTGCCATCAGAATTATTATTATTTTTTTCCTGAGGAAAGCTTGTGTGTTACGTGAGTTGTGGGGTTGCGTTCCCTAGATTTCCAATTAAACGCATATCCGAGAACCGGGCTGCGAATCTTGTCCCTCTTCAAGTCTCTGGAGAAACAATCATTGTTCAGTGGAATAAAGGCTGTTAGAGGAAGAGCCGATTGTTATACTCCTATAAAGACATAATATTTTGGAAAAGGAATTGGGAACGCAACACTTCTAAAATCGGGTTGTATTCCCAATGTCTAGCCATCGGGGGAGTTTATCCAGGGGTGGGCTTCAAAAATTTTAGCAAAGGGTTCTCTGCCCGGTTGCTGGGTAGATGTGGCCATGGTGGGTGTGGCCTAATCGGCCTCCTGCACCACAGCATGGGAGTGTTTTTGCCCTCCCCAGGCTCCAGAGGCTTTCCTTGAGTGTCCAGGAGGGCGAAAATGGCCTCCCCAGGCTCCGGAGGCCCACTGGAGGCTGGAAACGGGAGTTTCCGGCCTTCCCGATCTTCCGGTAGGCCCATTTTTCACCCTCCCCGAGCCTCCGGGTGCACCCTGCACTTACCTGCATCCAAAACGGGCCATGTGGGGACTCCGGGGAAGGGAAGGGTGGACGGGGCGGGGCTAGCCAAGAGTGGGATTTGGGGGTTAGGGTTAGGGTTAGGATTAGGGGGGTGTTTTTGCCCTCCCCAGGCTGAGGCTTTCCTCGAGCACATAAAAAATGCAAGTAGAAAAAATAGGGACCCCCTTTGGTGGGAAGGGAACAGCGTTCCGTGTGCCTTTGGCGTTGAGTCATGCCGGCCACATGACCACGGAGACGTCTTCGGACAGCGCTGGCTCTTCGGCTTTGAAACGGAGATGAGCACCGCCCCCTAGAGTCGGGAACGACGAGCACGTATGTGCGAGGGGAACCTTTACCTTTATAACAACAAACCCATCTACCTTCCCCCTTGACTGTCCGGATGTGAAATTTGGCGAAAGATTAGGACACTTGCATTGTGTCCTAATGAATGTGTGCTCCATGGAAGGAAGACTGGGGTTGACACGATTTAGAAATGCCTTTTGTGTCACACAGTTGTGATAGGTAGTTAGGATGTGTGGTTAGCAGGGGTAGAATAGATTTTTCTGATTCTGGCTATCAGTCGAGTTCATTTGGAAGGGATGCCATTGATTTCTGGAGCTGATTGTTCTCGTAACGCGTGTTGCATTTCGCTTTAATAATAATTGAAAGCAGACCCAAAGAATAATACTTTATTAAAAAGCGAAAATGCTGGGGTAAAGGGGAATGGGGAGAAAACTAAGAGTCCTTGTACTGTATTCCATGCTTTTCCCCAAACCCGAAAGCACATTCCTGTGTCAGAGATAATAAGATTGAAAGAGAATAGGTGGAAACAGCTGCAATCTATCGCTTCAAAATTATTTGGCGTCTTTGTCCCCATGTTTAACATTCTCCTAGCGTTTTTTTTACTCAATAATAATAAAAAAAAAAGTGTAGAGTTTCTTGTTTTCCCAATGCTCAGATATTGGGAGGGCATGGAAACTGAAAAGTTGCAGTATTGATTTCCTCTGGAGACTTTGTCAGAGTAATTGGGTGGAAAAAAATCTTTCAGTCACTATTGTTTTTTATAACTTTATTTGTCCTATGCAGTGATGAAATCCAAAGTTTTTTTACTACCGGTTCTGTGGGCATAGCTTGGCGTGCATGGCAGGGAAAGGATATTGCAAAATCTCCATTCCCTCCCCACTCTGGGGCCAGCCAGAGGTGGCATTTGCCGGTTCTCGAACTATTCAAAATTTCTGCTACCGGTTCTCCTAACTACTCAAAATTTCCGCTACCGGTTCTCCAGAACCTGCTGGATTTCACTCCTGGTCCTATATATATTTGCCTTATGTATCTGGACAAAAACCAAGAGTAAACTTTCACAGAAAGAGGATCAAATGAAGATGGCTATCTAAAAAAATAAAATAAAAAATAGAATAATATATATTTAACTGAACGGTTGCAATAGTAGCTGAGCTGTTATCTCTGTGTGAACAGAAATCAGTATGCTCTGGGTAGGGAATTCTGGGAGTTGAAGTCCAAATATCTTAAAGGGCTGCCTGGGGAATTCTGGGAGTTGAAGTCCAGATATCTTAAAGGGCTGCCTGGGGAATTCTGGGAGTTGAAGTCCAGATATCTTAAAGGGCTGCCTGGGGAATTCTGGGAGTTGAAGTCCAGATATCTTAAAGGGCTGTCTGGGGAATTCTAACCAGTTTATTGAAACAAAATAAATAAATAAATAAATAAATAAATAAATAAATAAATAAATAAATAAATAAATAAATAAATAAATAACCAACCAACCCCCAGGGATGCAATTTCTTATTTTCAAAATCAGTTTATCTATTAAGCAGGCAGAATTGCCGCTCCATTTAGCACAACTTATATATTTCCCTTTCTGCTCATGCTTGGTTGCGCACTTCTCCAATCCGATGCCTTCCAGATGTTGGTAGGGCAGCAGTTCCCTGCTAGCTACCCGGACAGGCTGGGGAAGACTCCTCTGTTTGCAAAAAAAAAAAAAAAAGCAAAATAAATCCCAAGAAACTTCTATGCCCAGAAGCCCAACGATGAGTCCTGCATGCAAATCGACCATAAACCCATTTTTTTGTACGTTTACGGTGCCATGAGACTTAACTGTGAATTAACAACTCTGAAACTTAACACCCCCCAAATGTTTGGGGTTTTTTTTTCCCCCTGCTACTTTGCTAAATCACTACTCGAGGCTAGTTTTCGGGGAGCCATTAGCTCTAACGCAACAAAGCCCTTTCTTACTCCTAGTAAGTAAATAATTGGTATGACAGGTAAGGTAGGACTTTTGATGCCCGGCAAGTAGACAGGGAGGGAAAAGGGAGGTCGGTTTTTCTGGATCCGTTTAAAACAGAGCGAGAAGGGATTTTGTGCGTGCACCTGCCAGGGACACAGATGGTTGTCTCGACAGATGCTGTCCTGGCTGCATGCCGCAACATCCTCCACTTTGGAACAAGCAGGAGGACCGGTTTCTGAGCAAATACACATAAGGGGTGCAATGTGCCACTTGTTATTTCCCCACCGTTCGAAACTCAGTCCAGCAGCTGGGATTTAATCGAGTATGTTTTCCTGAGAAGAGTGCCATCAGATCATTTAATCTTTTAAAACAAAAAGACTCGTCCTCCTAGACTTTCCGGTAGTACGGGAATGAAGGGGGGGGGAGGATTTTATTTTTATTTATTTTTTTAAAAAATTGAAGTTTAGATTTTCATGGGAAGAGAGGAAATCATTTTAAATGCAGAATCGTCATTTTCTCTCTCTCTCACTCGCTCACTCACACACTCTCTCTTCTCTCTTTTTTTTCTTTCCCTCTTTCTCCCTTCTCTCTCTCTCCCTCTCTCTTTCCCTCTTTCTATTTTCTCTCTCTTTCTCTCTCCTTCTCTCCTCTTTAATCTTTTTCCCCCTCTCTCTTTCCCTCTTTCTTTCTCTCTCTTTCCCTCTTTCTCTTTTCTCTCTTTCTCTTTCTTTCTGTTTCTCTCTCCTTCTCTCCTCTCTTTAATCTCTCCCCCCTCTCTTTCCCTCTTTTCTTTCTTTCTCTCTCTTGTCTCTCTCTCTTCTCTCTCTCCTTCTCCCTTTAATCTCTCTCCCCACTCTCCCTCTTTCTCTTTCTCTTCTCTCTCTCTCATTCTTTTTCTCTCTCTCTCTCTTTCCCTTTCTCTTTTCTCTCTCTTTCTCTCTCCTTCTCTCCTCTCTTTAATCTCTCTCCCCTTCTCTCTTTCCCTCTTTCTCTTTCTCTCTTTCCCTTTCCCTCTCTCTCTTCTCTCTCTCCTTCTCCTTCTCCCTTTAATCTCTCTCATTCCCTTTTCTCTTTCTTTTTCTCTCTTGTCTCTCTCTCCTCCCTTTAATCTCTCTCCCACTCTCTCTCTCTTTCCCTCTCTTTCTCTTTTTTCTCTCTTTCTCTTCTCTCTTTCTCCTCTCTCTCTCCTTCTCTCCTTCTCCCTTTAATCTCTCTCCCCACTCTCCCTCTTTCTCTTTCTCTTCTCTTTCTCTTCTCTCTCTCTCCCTCTCTTTCTCTCTCTCTCTCTCTCTCTCTGATGAAAACGGTGTCATTCGCTTCTAAGCTTGTTGAATCCAAGCCTTAAATTAACAAGAAGTTCTGTTTTTGCTTCACCTTAATTACAAAATGCAGCACTGTGAAAAACAATCAAGATCAATAGTAGATAGTACCAAATAAATAAATAAACCCCAACAAGTGTTCCAAGAAATAATCAAGCAGATGAAATGCCACTGAGGGTATAAAGGAAGGTTAGAAGATTAAAAGGAAGGGGATGTTAGCAGGAAGCCAAATGAAGGAAAAGAGGACTGTTGCAATTCTAGATAGGCGTGGAAAGTACGTGGGATATATAGAGAGATATATATTGAGGAGGCTGGTGTTAAGGACTCGTAGCAATGTTTTCGATTATATTATCGTGCGGGGGGGGATTGCCCGGAGAGTGAAAAGATTTCAAAGCAATTGGTAACACTTAAATAAACATTTAGCCTTTCGAGACTTCAACGTATTCATTCCTAGTATTTTTGTTTATTCTTTTTTAAAGGTGATATATAGCACTAAGCAATGGTGTTATTTTGTATGAGGTTCTCGAGAGAGCAAAAATATCAGTAATATACTGTAACATGGATGGCCAAAGTCCCAACGATTCCTGAAATTTCCTTAATGTGTCAAAAGTCCTCGTAGTCCTCGACTTATAACAGTTTTTTTTTTTTTAATTTGATTTATATGCCGCCCTTCTCCGAAGACTCAGGGCGGCTTACAATGTGCTCAGCAATAGCCTTCATCCTTTTTTGTATATTTATACAAAGTCAGCTTATTGCCCCCACAAACTGGGTCCTCATTTCACCTACCTTAGAAAGGATGGAAGGCTGAGTCAACCTTGAGCCTTGGCGAGATTCGAACCCTGCAGTAATTGCAGGCAGCTGGTCTTAAGCAGCTTAATAACAGGGTGCCTTAAACCCCTGTACTACCAAGGCTCTTTTAGTTCATTTAGTGACCGTTTGAAATGACAACAGCACTGAAAAAGAAGTGACTTATGACCGTTTTTCACACTTACGACCGTTGTAGCACCCACCCACCCCCGTCAGGATCAAAATTCAAACAACTGACCCGTATTTATGACGGTCTCAGCGTCCCCGTGGTCCCGTGATTCCCTTTTGCGACCTTCTGACGAGCAAAGTCAAGGGGGAATCCAGATTCACTTAGCGACCGTCTGACTCACTTGACAATTGCAGCGATGCACTTAACAACGGGGCGAGAAAGGTCATAAAATGGGGCAAAACTCGCTTAACAACCGCCTCGCTTAGCAACAGAAATTCTGGGCTCAATTGTGGTCGTAAATCGAGGACTACCAGTAATAAGGCATTGACAGTATGGCTGCATTTAGCCTGCGAGTGGCTTTAGCCCAAATTTGTGCGTTTAAAGCAGTGGAACGTTTCTATGCTCTATGCACTATATATAAAATGAAATATTTTTTATGTCTGTGTGTGTACTATAACTTCGTCGTGTCAAAATTGTATATTTGAAAATAGAAAAAAAATAAAAAAATAAAGCAATATTCTGGAGAAAAAAATGGAAGCGTATCTTTTCAAACATGGTTATGCTGGTTTTTGTTTTTTTTTTTCCTTTTATAAAACGGTTGGAAAAAACTGAGCTGCGTCCTTGTTTTGCTGGCTTTTTCTCTTTTGTATCTCGCCTCAGCATTTTTGGAAGCCATAAATTGCGTGGAAGGTTTGGACCGAAGCATGAAATGTAAATAGAATAAATAATATATTGAGTTTGTCCTTGAAAGTTAACTCCGTGTGTATCCACAAAAGTCTTTTTTTTTTTTTTAACTTGATTTATATGCCGCCCTTCTCCGGAGACTCAGGGCGGCTTACAATGCGCTAAGCAATAGCCTTCATCCTTTTGTATATTTATACAAAGTCAGCTTATTGCCCCCACAAACTGGGTCCTCAATTTACCCACCTTAGAAAGGATGGAAGGCTGAGTCAACCTTGAGCCTCGTGAGATTCGAACCTGCAGTAATTGCAGGCAGCTGGTCTTAATAACAGGGTGCTTTAGACCACTGTACTACCAAGTCTTGCGATGTTGTGAAAGAAAGCGCCTTGCTTTCAGGGAAATTACTGAAATTACCTGCCCTCCCATACACCCAAACACACACACACAATACATACAGGTAAGTCCTCGACTTAACAACGGTTCATTTAGTGACCATTCCAAGTTACAACAGCACTGAAAATGTGACTCGTGACTATTTTTCCCACGTACGACTCTGGGATCCCCGTGATCATGTGAATTCAGACGCTTGGCCACTGCTTCGTACTTACGACGGCTGCAGTGTCCCAATGTCACGTGATCCCCTTTTGGCGACCTTTTGACGAGCGAAGTCAACGGGGAAAGCCAGACTCACTTAACAACCGGGTTACCGACTTATCGACGGCAGTGATGAACAAAAGTGGCAAGACGGATTGTAAAAACGGATTGACAAAAACTCACTGAGCAAACGTCTCACTTAGCAACAAAAATTTTGGGCTTCATTGTGGTCATAAGTCGAGGACCACCTGTGCTCCTTTGGAAGCGAAGAACAGACTAAAGCCAGGTACGATTACAACTTAACATTTCTTTGAAAAAAACAACAACATCAAATTATACCATAGCCAGCCCGCTGCCTGCCATACACATAAGAAGAGCTTATATGTGTAATTCTGTAAGCTGCATGGTTTTAACAAAGACACCAAGTACAGTGTTTAGAAATATTCCTTTATCTTCTGTGGCTCTGAGATGAAACTTGGCATTTTAATTTGATATCCCTGTTTGTTGGGATGACACCGGATCTGCTTTTTCAACGAGAAAAATTGCTCGGCGCTGAAATTGCTTCTCCGAGAAATATCGCGCAATTCAGTTTACAAAGCTCAGACGCTTTCTTACAAAACTGTATTTAAGTTAAATGAAACATGAGCAAACCTACCATTTATATAAAAATAAGGCTGTTCTCTGTGGATTCTCTGAACCCAGCCATAAATCAAAGTTCAGCCTGATCTCTTACAGTATCTTGTTAAAATGCTAACTGTATACAGTGCTGCTTATCAAAGCCACTAAGATGCGCTATCTAAGTGAATATCACAAAATGATATTTTAACAGTTATTTAGAGTTTCTTGTTATTTTGGAAACCGTGTTTTAAAAAAGCCACAACAGGGGAAAAAATAACAACACTGGCACTACCAAACCGTATTATGATTGGAAAGAGAAGCCGTTTTTCTAGATTAGCTAAAAGTTTTATATTTTATATAAAATATAAATTTTACTATATTTTATATAGTATATTTTATGTAGTGGCGTGCGTACATTGGATGTTTAAATATAAACAGCATATTTATAAGGTGAGGATATCTTTATTCTACATTTGAATACTCAAAATGGTGAAAATGAATAGGCTAGGATGAGAATAGATTCTTATAAGTTTGTTTCGCTGGGCTTGGAACTGGGGCGAGGGCTTTTATGTTATTAAATAGGACAGAAAGGAAAATAATAGAAAAAGGAAAGAAAAATGACAAAAAATAGTGAGGGATTCTTCTTAGTGCATTTTTAATGAATATGAGCATTTTTCATTATAAAGGCATTTTAGAGGCTAGAAACTGGGAGATGGTAAATTCTAGTTCTGCTTTAGATATGGAAGCCAGGTAGGTGACTTTGAACCAATCACCAGGAGATGGTGAATTCTAGTCCTGCCTTAGGCATGAAAGACATCTGGGTGACTTTGGGCCAATCACCAGGAGACGGTGAGTTCTAGTCCCACCTTAGGCACGAAAGCCAGCTAGGTGACTTTTGGCCAATCATCAGGAGACAGTGAGTTCTAGTCCTGCCTTAGACATGAAAGCCATCTGAGTGACTTTGGGCCAATCAATAGGAGACGGTGAGTTCTAATCCTGCCTTAGGCACGAAAGCCAGCTGGATGATATTGGGCCAGTCCCCTTCTCTCTGTCATCCCAACCCACCTCACAAGGTTGTTGTTGGAAAAATAAAAGGAGGAAGGAGTATTATGTGTATTCATTGCCTTGAGTTATTTATAAAGCAGGATAAAAATAAACATCAATCCGTAACTGTAAGCAACTCGTTTGTAAATTGCAAATGAAAACCCACTGAGTAATTGGGCCCATCAGTTATCTGCCCATAATTTCTTAGTAATAAGGGCGCAGTGGAGCCATTTCCATTGTCCAGCCATCCATGTTTATGTAATAGGGATATAATTCAAAAGAATTTGACGTCTGAAAAGATTAAACTTGATCTCAAGAGTCAATATCTGTAATGATGGCTTTTTCCCGGAACAATTTTGAAATTGGATGCTTCAATAAATGCCTCAAAATGAGAGCCTTGAATTGTGAGCTGAAATGGGGCTCAGAAATTTCTTCCACTGTTTAAAACGTTGGTTTGGGTTGTGAGACTGGACAGCCAATTGTCTGAAATGGTGTAGGGTCTCCTGCCTGAGTAGGGGGTTGAAGACCTCCAAGATTGACAGACTTGAAGGTTGGACGCTATCTAACGAAATGAAATTCAAGGGTGAAAAAAGTCAGGTTCTACATTTCGGCAAGAAAAACCAAATGCACAAGTACAGTATATGTGGTCCCTTGCTCAATAGTAGTAACTGTGAGAGGGATCTTGGAGTCCTAGTGGGCAACCATTTAGATATGAGCCAGCCGTGTGCAGCAGCTGCCAAAAAAGCCAACACAGTTCTAGGCTGCATAAACAGAGGGATAGAATCAAAATCACGTGAAGTGTTAATACCACTTTATAATGCCTTGAGGTAAGGCCACACTTGGAATACAGCATTCAGTTTTGGTTGTCACAATTTAAAAAAAGATGTTGAGACTCTGGAAACAGTGCAGAGAAGAGCAACAAAGAGGATTAGGGGACTGAAGGCTAAAACATACGAAGAACATTTGGAGGAACTGGGTATGTCTAGTTTGATGAAAAGAAGGACCAGGGGAGACATGATAGCAGTCTTCCAATATCTCAGGGGCTGCCACAAAGAAGAGGGAGTCAAGCTATTCTCCAAAGCCCCTGAAGGCAGGACAAGAAGCAATGGGTGGAAACTAATCAAGGAGAGAAGCAATTTAGAAATAAGGAGAATTTTCCTGACATTTAGAACAATTAATCAGTGGAACCACTTGCCTCCAGAAGTTGTAAATGCTTCAACAATTGAAGTTTTAAAGAAGATGTTGGATGACTATTTGTCTGAAGTGTTGTAGGGTTTCCTGCCTAAGCAGGGGGTTGGACTAGAAGACCTCCAAGGTCCCTTCCAGCTCAGTTATTCTATATATTCCAAGATCCCTATTCTGAACTGAATTGACTATTTCAGAATAATTGTGTTGTTAATTAACCAATCATTTGGTTAAAAATAAGAAAAAAACACACTCTTCACCATGGGCAGGTGACTTCAAAAGTTTCCCATGGTTTCCCATCCAGGCTACTAAACAAGTTTGCATACTCAACAAGAGAAGTCAATCCATGAATTTGGAAGGATTTGGCTTTTCTGGATTAAAAAAAAAAACAAACCACTGGAAAAGCATGAGTACCTTGTAAAGGGTACTTGCATTTTTTAATATACATATTTCATTTTATACTGGCTTTTAAAGGAGCTGCAGGGATTTCATAAACGGCAGAAAATCATAATCCGAAATCTTTTCCAACTCTTTCCTTTTTATGAAAAGGGGCTTTTTTGTGTGCCTGAACTGCAGAGAATGAGTGAGTTGGACAGGGTCCCACTCGATTCCTGCTGAGTCTTGGCCGCTGCCGACCGACTCCTAAAACCCAGATAATGCATCGTAATAACAGGGTCTTTTAAAGCCCTCTCCAAAAGCTGGCTCTTGAAACAGAAGTTTCTCTCTGTTTTTTAAGTTTAAAAAAAATAAATAAGGGTTCATATCTTGCCAATTCTTCAAAGCACTTTTTTTCCTATACTTTTATTTTTTTTAATCACTTTTTTTATTTATCACTTTGATAAATCAAAGTGATTTATCATTCAGCCCAATTTAATGGGCGTACATAAGTGCACCAGCGTGCCTACCGCTCCTGGTCCTAATATTCCTTTTTACTTGCTCTTTTCATGTATTTAAATTATGTTTATACTTTTACCTGTTATCTTATATATGCTTGACAAATAAACTAATTATGATTATGATTAATGGCCCTTTTAAAGCCGGCAGCCTTGGGGGATTTTTCTAAAAATAAACCCCATTGGAAAGCTATGGGGCTTCCCCCTAAGAAGGAAAATCACAGGACAAACTTGCCAAGAATAAAGAAAACTTTTTCCTCCTTTGTCCCCGCCCTCCTTCGCGCTCATTGGTCCCTTGCTCAGAGCGCCCCCCGCCCCTTTCCCTCCGAGCCCTCCCCGCAATATTCCACCCAACAATCCCGCCCCCCGCGCGTTGATTGGCCGCCTCGTCCCGCCCCCCCACCTTTTTTTTTTTTTTGGAGAAGCCCTTGCCCTCCTGACCACCTTCGCGCGCCCCTATTGGCCAGTTCAAAGCGAGCGGTCGTTGCTCCCTGCCTTCGCCCCGCCCCTTTAGCAATGGCGGCCGCGCTCGGAGAAATTGAGCGCGGCCTCCTCTGAGGGGAAGCCGGGCCTGCTTTTTTCCCCCCCCTCAGCTCGGGGAGGCGCCCGGGGCGGCCGAAGAGTGGAGAGGGGGGGTGGGGGCAGGCTTTAAGCTCACCGCGGTGACCGGGAGGAGAAGGGCCGGGCCTGGAAGGGAATGGAGAAGGGCGCTGCCAGGCAGAAGGAAGGCCTGAGAGGGAGAGACTCCAGTGGGGGCCCCTCTGAGGGCCCAGAAGGCCCTCAGAAAGGACCTAGAAGGCAATTGACGGAAAAGGGGCCCATCTCAGGCGCCATGGGCCCCATATCAAGGACAGTGGGCACCGTGTCAAGGGCCCTGGGCCCTGCTGTGGCCCCAGGCCCCCCAAGTGTTGCCCCCAACTCCCATGCAGACTCTTGGCTCCAGATGATGCTGGGCCTAGTCCTCAAAGCTTCTGACCTGAGGGTCTCCCTGACAGAGGCAATCCCGGTGACGGTGCTGCTCCTGCAGAGATATATGGCCGAGGAGCCGCCACCCGTGCCCAATGCCCCCTGCCCGGCCTACTACTACTACGACGTAACTGTGACGGATGGCACCTACCAGGAGAAGTGCCTCCTGGCCCCCCAGCTGAACGGCCTGGTCCAGCGAAACGGGCTGGGCGCCGGGCGACAAATCAAGATCACCCAGTGTTCCTACATGTACAACGAAAGGAGCCTCAGCCCGGGCTTTGTGTGCATTGAAGAGCTGGAAATCCTAGAAGGGGTTTCGGTCTTCGCCGGGCTTCCCTCCCAGCTCAGAATCTGCCATGTGAAGACCATGCTCCCCTTGAAAGGGAGCAGGAAGCATTACCTTCCTCTGTGGAACAATGACGATCCCTTTGGGGAGATGTGGGTGGCGAGGAAGCCCTTGAGGGAGGCCAGTCTGGAGGGTAAGTGGTGGAGGGCTGGGCCCAGAGAAAGGCTATGGGGAAAAGTGCAGGGATGGCACTGGAAGCCTGGGGTGTCCTTGACATTGAGATGACATTGGAAGGGTGGGATGTCCTTGAAAACATGACATTGGAAGCGAGAAGCGTCCTTGGATGCTCCATAACTGTTCTTAGACTCATAAAATTATTGGGTTATCTGGTTTACAGGTCTGGGCTGGATGGCAAGCCATGGTTTTCCCTCCAGGAAGAAAGACTCAGTCGAACTGATTTGAGATTCAGAGTAGCAAAACAGCTCTTTAACTCTTCTTGGATTCAGAAATTTGGGTTATCTAGTTTAGAGGTTTGGGCAGGATGGTAAGCCGCAGTTTGCCCTTCAGGAAGAAGGCTCGTTCAAACTCTGGTTTGAGATACGGAGTAGCACAAAAGCTACTGGCCAAAATCTCAGGAAGGAATTGTGTACGGCTGTATATGTCTTTTAAATCGGCCTTGACTCAGGGCAACTGCCTGGACATCTCCCTAAGAGCTTCAAGGAGGCCTTGAAGTCAAGATGAGCAAAGATTCTCAGAAGTGTTTTGTCTTTCCTGCCTTCCTGGAGCTGAGAGAGAGCCACCCCATCCCACCCCGTCCAAGACACCCAGCTGGCTTTGTGTCTAGTGGGGATTAGAATTCAGGGTCTTCCTGGTGCTTTTAACCATTACATCAACCTGACTTTCATTTAAAGAATCATAGTCTATTTATTTGAATTACATCCTGCCTTGCTTTAGCTTTCCCTCCAGTTCCCTCCCACAACAGAGACCCTGTTGGCTTGAGAGATATTCCGTTTTTATGGCTTACGCTGAAATGGTTTAGGCTTCTTGTTCTCCTGTGTCCTAAGTAAATAAATCTGAAGTAGCTTTCTGCTTTTTCAAGCAACACTAAGCTATGGTTTGGTGTTGCATTTGAATTGCCGCACTTTCAATATTTGTCGACTAGCTTTGTCTTTAATAATGCTCTAATGCTTTTTGATTTGGAACTTTGAATCTGAAGCGAACAGCTAACATTTGCATGCTTTTGAGTCAGTATCAGAGCAGTTATGTTGTAGCAATGGCTTTGAAGTTAGTATTTGTAGTAGTATCATACAAAAGCAATGGATTCATTGCAGCATTGCCAGTTCTGAGTTCATATTTACTCTGCTCTGTTTCCCCCCATAGAATTCAAACCAACATCCATCTCTATTCTGGCCATGACCTGGGAAAGCAAACTCAGCTTCCCACCATTGCGTGTCAGAATCATCCATAAGTCTCGGTTACGGTATTTTGGAAAACCAAAAACAAAGCTAGATGTGCCATATCAGGTAGGAATGATTCTGATACAGAGATTTCTTTTTTTTTTTAACTAGTGTCTAAAATACATTCTTGTGTTAATAATATGTGAATCCCAGATGGATAAACCTCAGTTATCCATAAAATCATTTTTATGCTGACTTACTGTTTTAGTAAACATAGTCAAGAGCAGCGTGTTTGTGTATGTGTTTAGATGCACAAACCCAAACACTCTCACCATGCCAGCAGTGGCTGTTGGAAAATAAAATGATGCCAGAATGATGACACACTTCTCAGTGATGTCATCGTCCAAATGCCATCTTTATATACTAGTTGTTCGACACAAGTACTGAAATCATGGCGTTTGTGCAATGATGTGATCACGGCATGCCTCTAGTACAACAACACGCAATTAAATAATTACCTGTTGGATTTGTTTAGAAGTGTTTATTTTGCTTAGTCAGTGTTGAGGAAGGGGAAGCAGGTATGATTCTACATCCACTGTAACAATTATATGAAATAACATGCCTTCTGCAGACTTGAGTAGTTTAGCCTTCTGAAAATTTCCCTTATGTTGTTACTTTTGGTACTGTTTGTTTTCAGATACTGTGTTCCATTTTGACACGCCATCTGCTAAACGAGCTTCACCTTGTATAGGCTCATTCCCATGGTATCCACCATGATGATGTTTTTAAGAAGAAAAAAAATCTCATCCGTTTGCTTTCCATTTGTTAATCTGCAGTAAACAGATGCAGTAAATATGCAGTAATATGCAGTAAACCATAAACTAAGCCCTTTGTGGGGCTTACTTGTTTTCTGAGCTTACTGAACTTGCTTGTTTTCTTGCAGAGGTTTCATTACTCAAACTAGGTAAAATCATCAGTGCTAGTCAAGCAAGTTCAGAGAGCACCAAGGATCCCTCATTTCAATCCTGAGCTACAAATATTCTCTTTTGTTGGTACTAAACCCTCTGTTCCTACCTTTTTCAATCCCTCTTGTTCCTTCCCAGTTTCAGCTCCTGTGGAATTTTTTGCTTGTAAGATAGGAATTTCACAGCTTAATATTGTATGCCCTTGATTAAAGTAAATCCTGCTGAACTTACATAGGGAAATATAGAGAAGAATGTTGCCTTTAATGTAAAAGCTTTCTGAATAAGGGCAGTAAACTCTTCTGTTTTTTGTAAAGCGTGTTGCATATAATTTTCGATGATAAATTTAGGAGCAAAGTGCATAGAATGAAAAGCATGCTTCAACCTCAGGCCTTTAAAATAGCATTTCAGTAATGTGGCCTTTAACTTTCAAGAGCAAACGTTCTTATATTTGCAGGCTTATTTTGATGTCGCTGATCAATCTGGCATGGTGTTAATGGTGCTGTGGGGCTCTTTATGCCCTGAATGGTATCACAGTATGAAAATCGGCACCGTGCTGCTGCTTGAAAAATATGCTGTTAAAAAAAGTTTATCTTCTAAAATACAGTCAAGTCCTGAAGATTTGCACATGAAGAGATTCAGTTCAATAGGTTAAGTATCTGAAATACGATTTTTTTTGGGGGGGGGAGGGGTATAGCTTTTAAAGAAAATCCATTAGTTTGCATTTGGTGTATCTGACCACTCTGTCTATCTGACCAACAAAGGTCTATCTGACCATTCGTTTTGCCTGCATACAATGATTATCTGAGACGAAGAATATATGTTTGTTTGTTACTTCAGGCAGTGAAGAAACCGACTGTCATAACCAATCACTCTCCTGCAGTAATCATTCTCAAATAGCAGGAAGCCATTTCCCTACTTGGCTACACGACGTGGGATCTGTATCTAATCCATCTCTTGTCAGGAGGGCTCTGCCTGCCACAATTAGTTTCCAGTTATTTTGCTTTTGCTTGTATCTTCTAATTTTCTAAAGTTCTAATTTTCTTTTGGACACAGAAATTGGCTGGGTGACTTTGATCTAGTCAGTTATTCTCAGCCCTGCCTAAACCAAAAGATTGACAGAAAGTGTCAATCTACCAAAATACACCGAATGGTCGATTTCAGCCCCATAACCTTCCTTAAAGAAACCTTCATCCTGCAGTAGATTGGTTTAGGCAGATGATAACTACATACGCATATATAAGAAAATCTGTGGTCAAGAAAGTGAAATGTTTTGTTGGTCAGAAGGAGTAATAAAGGAAAAACTGTTGGTGAATTTAAAACAGTTTGACAGTGATTCTAATTGTCTTGGTGATGTATTAGATTCAAGTTCATCAGTCTGAGACTTTTCAAATCTATTTCTCAATAGGTCAGTGGAAGCAGATTTTATTTGTTTTGTGTTCTGGAAGTGCTGATAGGGTTCGGTTAGTAACGGAGAGTTAAAAATAATGTTGGCAGGAGGAAGGTCCAAATGAAGGATAGGTGCACCTTAAACAGAATATTAACAAGAAAAGCAAGGCCTCCTGTGGCATAAATAGGATGTCTAAATAGCTAATTATCTGTCATATATTTAGCAGGCTCTTTTTTGGTTGCTTGTGTTAGAATATTGAATAAATAATTTGAAGTACACGGTAAAAGAATAGCATGGCCAATTCTAATAGATTGCTTAAATTGCACTAATTAGCTCATTACACTATGAACGATTTATTATTTTTAATGTCTTGATGCATTAATTTAAGAATATGGAAGGGGGGAGTTTATATAAATATAAATGCTGGCTTTCATAGACACCCATGATTGTTCCTTTGAGATTATTATAACCAAATTCTCCTGTTGCTTATGAATATTGATAACCATTGTTCAATGTAAAACAGTTTGCTAAGTCGTGCTTTCTTTCCCCAGCTGGTAGGGAAAAAAAAGAAGGAAACTTGTGGTGGGCTGTAGTTTTTTTTGAAAAGAATTCCCATTTAGCGGTTGTATGTGTTTCTTCTATATATCTAAGTGCTCAGGCTGATTTCTAGTGCTCCGATATCAACGTTCTTTCCTGTAGCACATTTCTTGTAATTTATCCGTGATTTAAGTGGCCTTGGAGAGGCCAGTTCTGTAAAAGGCGAGATGAATAGCATACAAGTCTAATAAATTAAAAAGAAGAAGTTACGGATGGAAGAAAAGAACGAAGGTAGGGAGGTAGTAGAGACTGGGGTTTTTTAGATTTAATTCCCAAGAAGTGCAAATGCAATATCTGTCCTCAACAGTTCAAAATAGCTGCTGCTTTGGGGGGAATTTCTTGTCCTTTGAAGCCCTGTTTCAAGTTTCTCTAACATCATGTTTATGTGACTTGCCACATGCCCTCCCCAAAGTGTTTAAAATTGGATCATCAAACCAACTTTTATAAAAATGTATATGTTTAAATGACTAGAACAAAACTAATGTAGTTGGTAATTCAGACAAACATAATTGTCATCATCTGATTAATTCTTTTTTAGAAATCGCTTTAAACGTTCGAGACCCTCCAGCTAAAATTAACATCATTCCAGAACATAAAATTAAACCAGAATGGAAGTTGCCTGAAGTTGAATATCAGTTTGTAACAAGGTTATTATAACTACTATTATCACTACCGTATTATTATTATGTTTATTATTATTATTTTTCCCAGACTGGAATATTACTGTTAAAAAATTGAGAGGAAGGCTAAAAAAGAAATGAAATTCTGATGTTTATAAATGCTACATGGTAATAGATATTAATTCTGTATGTACTATCAACAGTGTTCAGATGGTACAACAAAGCCAGATTATTATTAACTGCATTTGTGAATGTTACTGCCACAAGTCTGCTGCCACAAGTATACCATGTGTGATACAATGGCTTTCTCGGTTTAGAAGAAACCAGGGTAAAATTCTGTAAAGAAGCAATAGATTCTCTGTGCATTTATTCCAGATGAATAGAGCTATTGCATGATAAATTAACTTTTTATTTTAATTTTATTTGTATGCCATCTACTTTGTAAAAACACTGGGCGCTTAAATATCAGAAAAATTACCAAAATGCCTCTCAAAAATAGTAAACACACTCATAAAATAAATCCAATAGAGCCATGATGGCAGACCTGTGGCACACATAGCCATATCAGTGGGCATGCAAGATTAGCTCTGGCGCACATGCGTGCACCGGCCACCTGATTTTCAGGCCTTTTGGGCCCACCGGAAGTAAGGAAATAGACTGTTTCCTACCTCCGGAGCGCCTCGTGGGGTGATGGGGAAGGCCCGTTTTTCTCTCTCTCCCCCTCCCAGGCTCCAGGGCCTTTCTAGGAGCTTGGGGAGGGTAAAAATGGCCTTCCCCACCCACCCACCCCCGAGGCCCTCTGGAGGCCAGAAGCAGCCTGTTTTTTGCTCTCCCCAGCCTCCAGAGCCTTTCTAGGAGCTTGGGGAGGGCAAAAACTGGCCGTTTCCAGCCTCCGGGGTTGGGGGTGGGGAAGGCCATTTTCGCCCTTCCCAAGCTCCTAGAAAGGCTCTGGAGGCTGGGGAGAGAGAAAAACAGGCCTACCAGGCCCACTGTGCCATCGCAGGGGGGTTGCATGTGCGGGGCAGGGCGGATAGAATTATGGGTGTGGGCCTGCTTTTACACACGTGCGCGCGCACACACACACACACACACACACACACACACACACACACACTCCTGGCACGCGATGGCAAAAAGGTTACCCATCACTGCAATAGAGTATCAAAATTAAACTCCTCATTGCCTGGACCACTTCATTTTGCATCAAATGTAGCCTCTGAAGGCTTTCTAAGACAGTCATTAGAGTAATCTAAATAGGAGCGACTAAATCACAAGTGACTAAGGAAGACCTCCCAATCCTAAAAAGGAGACAATGGTGTGTGAGATGCAACTGTACAAAAACTCGCCTGGCTACAGTCGCCATTTTTGACCATAAAGTTTTCAAATGTCTCTCAAACATTTGTGGTTTGGTAGTTTGGGAGAACCGAATTCTCACATGAAGTCGTAGCCCAGCTTGTTTTTATTGTTTGAATGCCTCCATTTAGTGACTTTCTTGGATAAATAAATTTCTGGAATCTAGTGGCTTTTATCTTTTTGATACCCTAAGTTCTGTTGTGCTTTGAATTCCAGATCCGAGTTGGATAAGTTAGCACAAAATCAGTTTTGTGACATCATTGGACTTGTACAATATGTTGGACGGGTCGAGCGCAAAAAGAGAAAAGGTATTTTCAAAGATTATATGTTTGGCTGTAAAAACAAGTTTAGAACATAGATTAATTAACATTTATTCTGTCTATGTAGGTTGTGTGGATGACTTTTGGACGTATCGCTGGGTACATGTTGTTGATGGGACCTCAGAACAGCCTTTTATAATAGAATTGTTTTCCACATCTCAGCCAGATATATTTGAGCAAATTTACCCAAGTACGTATTCTATAAATCTCTGTTTAGTCGCTTTCTGTCAAATTTGTTCGGAATTGGAGTATTGGGTAACACATTTTCTTCGTCACAGTTCACAAGGATGAACTCTAAAGAATTCTTGGATTTCCTTTATTCTAAACTCCATATATTTAGCTGATGGAAGCGAATATTTATAGCCTGGGGTTGAAGTGAGGGTCCTTGGTGCTCCCCAAGCTTGGTGGTTTTCTTGCAGACGTTTCATTACCAAACTAAGTAACATCAGTAGAAGGCTGCAAGAACTGGTTTAGTGACAGCAAAATAAACTGACACCATGTTGACGGCATATACCTCCTGTTTCCTTTTTCCTTCCATATTCCATCTGATTGAGAATAAGATAATGTGAAGTAGCTGTCAATGCTTATAAGCTTTCATTGTAGTCCATAGCTTTATCTCACAAGAGAAGGTAAGATTGCATTGCAGTTTTGTGACAACCATTAGGAATTCAGAGTGTTGTTATTGATTATAAATTAAAAGAGGGTGTGTAAATATGAACCTAAAAAGTAAGAACCACCACATTAGATCACACCAAAGGTCTCATTAACTCCAGCATCTAATAATCATCTGCATGCTTTTGGTAACTTTACAGTTTGAGCATGAATGTAATGATCACATGTGTCCCCCATCTCTTCCACATTGTTTCTCCAGGAAGTGTTCTCCATTTGGTGACAAACGAACTGTTTCTCATAAGGAGCTGATGCAATATTAAAAGTTTCAGATTGCAGGTGATACTAGACGAAGCATTCTCCAAAGAATGCTTCGTCTAGTATCTAGACAATCAGTTGTCTCTACATTTCCTCTGGCAACATTTTATTTTCCTGTACACACAGGATGTTTTTCAGTGTCACATGGCATCTCTGCACACGAAATTGTCTTCTATAGTTTACAGTGATAGAGATACTGCTCTTATCTCTTAATCTGCACTGTATAAGCACAGTGGCAGAAAGTGTTCTGAAAAAAAATAATTTGAATGCTGCAGAAAAACCTTAGAAAGTGAGTTAGGTTTACAGATTATAATAATTAGTTCCCTTTTGATCTTTTCTCTTTCAAAACTTATCCTTTAAAAACTTACATGTATCAGAATCAATCAATTACAGTCATGGATAGGCACCAATCATCTTTTTGTAAAAATTGATTTGGTATGTGGTTATTATACAGTAGGTAAAGTTACGATTAGTTTTGTTTTAATTGGGATTTACAAAAATGGTTTTAAGGTTTGATTTTTAACTTTTTACGTTTTAACTTGGATGTAATTGTAAGCCGCCCAGAGTTACCATATGGTAAGATGGGTAGCCAATAAATTTTATAAATAAATAAATAAATAAAAATGAGGAATGGCATGCTGTTTTGAATCTGCTTCAATTGGAGTAACTTCTAAGACAAATAAATAAATAAATAGGTAATATGATGCTTCTCCCTCTCTAGTGACCTACTTGGTATGTACCCAGATGAGAGTGGAACAAAATATTTCTGAGAATGGCTCCAGTACAGCCTATTTAACAACATCTATGAAAACTCAAATGTTTACTTCAGGTAAAAAAACAAAACAACCTCTTTTATAAAAACACCTATCTTCATCTCCAATCTTAATCTATCAAATCACATCAGCTGTCTTTCTCCCTATCCTTTTTATCAGTTTCTGTTACCCATGTTTGCGGAGCTGTAATTTTGAGAATTGAAAATGCTGCCTCTTTTTATTCCTTACATAAGAATCTTGCCAGATGAGACAGCCCCAAGTGGCTTGATTACTTCCCCTAATTTGGCACTCAGCTGATGTTTTCTCAAGAGTGACAGCCTCATGCGTTCTTATTTCATTTCATTTTAATGTATGTCGAATAGGGTACATTTAAAGTGACAGAGTTTCTATTCTATTCTATTCTATTCTATTCTATTCTATTCTATTCTATTCTATTCTATTCTATTCTATTCTGCCATGCCTTTTTTTTTTTTTTTTGCTTTGTTTTCTCTAACATAGGATGGCACAAGGGCCAGCCATATATAAAAGATCCGAAGGTGCAAAACTTTATCCAGTGGATGAGAACCCAAGAGGAAGCTTCTTACGTGGACAAAGTCGTCATTGGGGGATACCATCGTTTCCCGCCACTCCCACGTACATTTGCAGAATATTGTAAAAATATGAATGGTATGCCAATTTCCTTCTGCAGGCCAGTTTGGAGTAGCCTTAAATTTGCAGACAAAATATTTCTGTGCACCTGTGCCCGATTGGAAATATTTGTAGATGCTGAGAGTTTGTCATTAGTTAAGGTTGTAGCAAAGCATAACCATTCTTCATCACTCGTTATCCCCTTTTAAACTTTGTAAGACTAGTAGTTCAACTGGAGTCGTTTTTTAGCTCCATGTCAAAAAACATCTGGGCAGTGTTTGAATTTTAAAGTGACTTTATATGGTGTCATCTAATTGAAGATCACCATGCAAATGGAGGAACAGAGAATGTCTCCGGTTTATTGTTCATGATGGAATGACGGTTGTCAACCAGATTGTTTCTTTCTCTCCTCATGGCAGCTCAGTTTGAGACAATTGGGGGAATTACTCCACAATACACAAAGTCTCCTAAATGGGATGAGAATGAGAGGAACGCTGGACACATCCCATAATAGAGGACACATCCTGTAACTTTATGAGGATGTCTGCCATTTTTGTGGCCTTAAAGGAGGCTTATGGGTTGTATTATAGTCTAAGCCGGGTTTTCTCAGTTGTTTGCAAAATAAACTTATTCACAATGGTGCTGTGCCAGTTTAAAAAACAATAATGTTAGATTCCTTGCCATCTGAATTTTACCTACCAGTATTTATTTGGTGCTGTCTTCCTTAAAAATTGCATTTCAGAAGAATTAGTTTTGATATCCATCAGTGAAATTGAGAAGGAGATTGACAGTTTGAACTACAGGGAACAGAAGCACATTGCTTTTCAAGGGATAATTAGTGCTATAAGATGTGTCAGCTGCAGCAGTACCTCCCAGGATGCCTCAGGAGAATCACCAATGCAGGTATATAGTACTTCAACATTAATAGCCTAGCACTCAAGACATTATGAGTATGATTAAAACTGAGATAGTCTGTATTTGAATTTAAAGAACCTGTAGTGATGACTTCTTAACTTATTTTTTTCCTCTTATTTTGAACATGTGTAAAATTAGAAAGCTTTCGTGATACCGTGACCTTTTTAAAAAAAGATCTTGAAATATGTCATCGTTTTCTACATTGTTTGACTAAAGCAGTGGAAATAAATTGGAAGGGTGTTTGAGACAGAACTTTATATCTTAGTTAAGATCCTGTGTGGGTTTTTTTCCCCCCTGCTACTTGCTATAAATGAAACTGAATCTAACTTTAAAAAAAAAAGGAGAGTACTAACTGGTAGACAGTGTGTAAGTCTGATTTAAAATTATTTCTGCAGATCGAGAAAAGCTCATCAGTAGGTACGTCTTTGTCAGAACAGCAGCAAGCGAGAGAATCAACTTCTAGGCAGAAGTCGCCATCTCTGGAGCAACAAACCATAGTAACCAGGAGTTGTGTAAAGAGACGGATTTCAGCTGTAGAGTAAGGAAGTGTTTGCTTTTGAAGTGGAACAGAACCTCTAGTTTCTCTGGCAATTGTGTATTTTATGTTACAGTCCAGGGATGGCAAACCTTTTGGCCTTGGTGTGTCAAAAATTTGGAAAACACCTTCCTTGAGTCTGTTGAGGTGTCTCACACACACATCCGACCCCCAAAGAAAAGAGAAACAATTTTCTAGTCTCCCCCCCCCCTCCCATCTAGTAAGCTACCCTGAACAGCAGCACCAAGGTTAGCCCCAAAAATTTTCAGCACATTGAAAAGAATAGGATGGAACTTAACAGGGGTCTATGGAGGGGCGGGTTTCAAAACCCGTAGAAGCGGATGGGCGGAGCCTCCTGCCGCCGCCGCTACCGATTCATCCAATTCGGGGTGAACTGGTAGCAACCCACCACTAGGTCTATGTGAAGATTTGAATCCAGGTAGGAAAAAGGAGAGGCACAGATAAAAGATGGGGAAGATTTGCCTTATCAGTAGGTACAAATGAAAAGCATCTGAATGTCTTTGTTCACCACAAATTAGACAATGAGCTAGCAGTCTGATACAGCTGCTAAAAATAGCAAACACTTTTTTACACTGCCTTGGTCAGACCCCACCTGAATTTGTTGTGGCCTGTTGGCTGCCAGCCCCTTCAGCAGCCCAATCAGATGATGAGGCAGTGTGGGAGTCAGGGCCAGCATCAAGGCAACCTGAGAGCTCCGAGCGGGAAGAGGGAATGGAGCTGGCAGAGAGAGAGAGAGAGAGACAGACAGAGGCGGAGCCTGGGCCATCCGGCAGCCCTCAGGTGGAGAGTCAACAGCCCCCAGGTCTGGAGGTGGCTGATGAGGAAGAGGAGGAACATCTGGGTCCAGTGCCTGACGCATGGATGCGCAGAAGGCAGAGGAGAGGAGAACAGTGGAAATCTATGGGCCAGTCCTTAAGACGGAAGAGCCACTGCTGCTAGTGAAGCCCCACCTTAGCTCTGGGGATAAAGTGCAGGGGGTGAAGATGAATAGGTATGGCAGACAACTATTCATCTTCCAGCCGGACAGACTTGTTAGCTTGCTGTGAGAGCGAGACCCTAATAAAGGGAACATTTATTTAACTGCAGAGGATTTGTGTTTAGGAGCCAGGTCAGAACAGAACAGAACAGAATTATTGTGTGTGGTTCTCAGTATCATTGTTCACAGCTGGATTTTCAAGATGACAAGGGCTTTGGAAACCAAGCAGTTATAAAAAAAAAAATTGGGTACGTTTAGCCCCACAGAAGAGAACGCTAAGGGGAGATAGTCCCCTTGAGTCTCCGTTCCCCCAGAGGGCAGGACCAGAACGATAGATTCAAATTACAGGGCTAGGTATCCGGTGGAACTGCTTGATCCTATGATCTGTCAGTCTGTACAGGTTACAGCGTGAAGTGATCAGTTCTCCTTTATTGCAGATCTTGGATGGAAGCCAAATTGTCATCTGTCAGAGATGCTGTAGTGCACGGGTGTCAAACTCATCGTCACGTGACGTACCGTGACTTCCCCCCTTTGCTAAACCGGGGGTGGGTGTGGCCAGTGTGTGACGCATCCGGCCCGCGGGCTGCGAGTTTGACACCCCTAGTGGTTCCTTCACTCAACAGGCAGCTGGACTCGATCATCTATAATTTAGTACTATTTTAACAGTTCCTGTTGAGGGAGCCTTGAATGGAGGGTGAACCAAATTCCAAGCAATATCTTATAAAAAGCTAACACTTCATACACTCTGTCACTTACTCACATCATTGTACAGTACATTTAAACATTTCTTGCTTAATATCACCCAGCCTCACAGACGAGCAAAAAAAAAATAGAAAACAGAACTAATTGGTAATAGATGGAAGCGTTTTGATTCTCTTTGGAAACATAATTATGTGATCTGAGCTCATGGTAAAAGAAGCTGTTTTATTGTAAAATAATTGACGCCTCCAAAGAAACTTGACGCTTGTTAACTATATTTTTAAGGACCACGGATCACCCTCCTGTGACTTCTCAGCATTCATATTTGACAAGGTCAACAAGCAAAAGAAGAACGTAAGTGGCCAATTCTTCGTAATTTCATTGCATTTTTTTTAAAAAAGCGGTGACATTTCATTTTGCTGTCTAGCAATTTTGATATATTTTTTTTAGTTCCAGTTTTTTTGCAAAGGATGTGTGCCGTGTATTTTTGTACAGCTCATAATGTGGGAAAGGAATTTAACCTGTGTCCCATTGTAACCTCATCTACACCTCCTACCGCGAGGGGTGTTAAACTCGCGTTGTCATGGTGTCACATGACGTATCATGACTCCCCCCCTTCGCTAAACTGGGCATGGGCGTGGCCAGTGCATGACGCATCTGGCCCGCAGGCCATGAGTTTGACAGCTCTGTCCTAGATGGTTCTGGGGAGAGGAATATAGTCTTTCCATTGAGGCAAATAACACTGGAATGTGAGAGTCTTCTGTCCATGCTGTTTTACTCTGCAAGAAGGGACAGGAAAGGAGAAAGGGAAAGAGGAAAGACAAAGAAGGAAAGAGAACAAGGAAGGAAAAATAAGGAAAGGGGGGAAGGAAGAAGAAAGGAGAATGAAGAGGGAAGGAAGGAAATTATAATGAGAGTGAGGGAAGTCCTGCCTTACCACTTGGCCACCACAGGCACCCCCAACACGAGTCATGTTGAGTGGCCATGCCCAACCCGGCCCCCCAAGGTCAAACATAACCCTGATGTGGCCCTCAATGAAATCGAGTTTGACACCCTTGCTGTAAATTAACATTATTGGGTCAGACGTCAGGATGCACATATGTAAGGGTTGGATTTCTGTGATGTTGTCATCACATGTTTCTTATCATTTTTGTCCTGTTCTAATTGATAGTACATGCTGTGCTTCCCTCTGCTTTCTCAATAGGTATTAGTGACTCACCTGAGATCTGGTTTTCCCCAGCCAGACTACTAACAATAGCTTTGGAGCAGGGGGAAGAGCGGGAAAATTATATGGGAAGGATGGGGAATCCCCTTCCCAGGGTGTTTATCAACATATACTCACGTACCAGCTTTGTCATATTTTCTTTTTGACTCATAAGATTAGTCACCTCGAGATTCTACGAATTAAAAATCATAATTATGCATAATACGATCAGATATTTTGCTGCTCTCAGTGATGATCTGCTTGGATTTTTGAAGGTTGCCCAATTTTTCGCAAGATAATTCTGTTGCCAATAAAGACAATGCAGAAGTGATGGAAACAGCACAGACGCACGAAAGTATGTACTTCGCCTCTGAAGATTATATTAGTAACAGCTTTTTACCTTCCAGTAAACTAGGGTGGAAAACAAATAGTAATAATATGCTTCTTCCGTCTCTGATGTTATTGTTAATATGTTAATATATATGGTTTTTACATGGTTGCCTAGGTGAAGTTTTATTTTTCTGTGTTGCTTAGCTCCTTTGTGCTTATTGAAGAAGTAGTAAAGACATTGCCTGGAATAGGTAGCCTTGCTTTTTAATTTCAGATTGATTCCTTCTTATTAGGTGCAACGGTTGTACTTCCTTATGAATGTAGCAATGTGATTTATTTATTTTTTTATTAGTCATATTTCTATGCCGCCCTCTCTCCGAGGACTCTGGGCGGCTTACACCAAAGACAGTATACTAAATAGCATATTGCCCCAACAATCTGGGTCCTCATTTTACCCACCTTGGAAGGATGGAAGGCTGAGTCAACCTTGAGCCGGTGAGATTTGATCCGCTGATCTGCTGAACTAGCAGTCAGCTGAAGTAGCTGCAATACTGCACTCTAACCACTGCGCCACCTCAGCGCTTTTTTTTAGGACAGGGGTCCCCAACCCCCAGTCAGTGGGACAACCTCCAGACCGCAGCATGTCAGTAACCAGCCCGCACAAACAAGTGAAGCCCCATCCATGAGATGCAGGCAACACATGAAACCACGCCCCTTTCAGGTCTGCAGAAATATCCTCTCCCCCGGTGCTCAAAAGGTTCGAGGCCCCTCATTTAGTATGCATCTTGTACATCAGGGGTGTCCAACTCACAGCGTCATCCCGTGACGTACCGGGACTTTTTCCCTTTCACTAAACCGGGCTTGGGCGTGGCCAGCATCTGGCCTGCGGGCCGGGACTTTGATACCCCTATTGTAGATCCTTACTGGTTATTTTGCCTTATTTTATTCTGGTATGCAGATCTAGTATACAAAATAGCTAAATTAAGTTGTAGAGTTTTTGTTTGTTTGTTTGTTTGTTTGTTTTTAAAAAGCCAATGGTTCCTTGGGATCAGGAGGAGAATTCCAATGCCATGACAGTTGGTATTACCCAACAATTGAAGTTTGCTGCAGTGCTGGTTAATATTCCTCTCAAATGGATGCCTGCCTCCAAATTGCATCAAAAGAGACACGTAATCCAGTTGTTTTAGACCTTCATTGAAATCATTAATGCAGCTTTTTGCATTATTCACTTTCATTCATTTCATGAATGCAGCATTTTGGATCACATAATCTCATGGCCTTTGCCATTTGGAGTTAATTCTATTATACAAATTAAAGATGAATGAGAGACTGTATAAAAATAAAGCAGAATAGATGACATATCAATCATTCAATTAACTATCAAATTGTTTTCCTAGTCATAAAAAATATCTAGTAATGTACTTTAGTCTTTAATAATGACCTGTCCTATTAGCGGCTAGATTTCTGTCAGGAGCTATTAAGCAACTTGTTTATGGAAGGACTATATCATAAAATAAAAGTTAATTTGTATTGCATTTATCTATTACATTAGTACTTCTTGTTATATTTATTATAATTATCATTTCTGCTTATCTCTTTTTAGTCTTTGGATTAACTTCTATATATCAGTGGCCATAGAATCTAAAAATATTGAATTTATTACAAAGCTAGAAAGGTTACTCGCTCAAGCAGTATCGGAATTGGATTGGCAAATATTCTTAGATTGGGGTGAGCAACTTTTTCCAAGCGGACGGCTCCAGTTAAATTTTAGAACACCTGTGAGTGCATTTTTAAAAAGTAGTGGGTAGAGTGAGAACAAAAATCAACTTTGAATTCATCTAGTGAAAAATATAGTTAATAATAACTTCCCTTTAGGAAGAAGCAAAAACCAAATAATAATTGGGTGACAGACCTTGGAGGTTGTATAGCTGTGATTTAAAATGACCTAACATCTTATATATTATGCCCATTATAGAAAAATGGGTGGTCATATCAATCAAATAAATGAATTCATAATCCTGCATGCCACAAAAGAATTTAAGGGCTTCCCAAAAAAATAAAAAATAAATCTCAATTCCTAGTAAGTTATGAAAAAGTTGGTATAAAATTTGCTGTTTCCACTGGTGCAACTGAGGGTCTCTCCTTCAGGGATCAACTTCAGATGATAATCCCATGTCACCAGAGGTGGTATTCAGCCGGTTCGGACTGGTTCACCCGAACCGGTAGCGGAAATCATGGGTGGGCCCGCCCACCCGCTCCGGTTCTATGCCATCCTATTTAGGCCCGTTTTTCAGGTCAGGTGCATGTATGGAAGGCGCACGCACCAGTAAAGCACATATGTGGAAGGCCGGGCGCATGCATGGAAGGGGCCAAAAACGGGCCAAAAAAAGCCGAAAAACAGGCCCCCAAAAAAGGCCTGAAAATGGGGCGTGCAGAGGCAAAAAAAAAAAGGCGGGTGGGTGGGGCTTCAGCAACATTCGGTCTATAAGACGCACAGACATTTTCACCCCCTTTTGGGAGACAAAAAAGTGTGTCTTATAGTCCGAAAAATACAGTAGATTTGCCTTCATTTGTGAAAGCTGATGATTTTTAGTTCACAGCTCTGGAGAGATTAGGGATAGTTTGCCTTTCTATCGACCAGGATCCTTGTCTCAGCTCTAGAATATACATCACCTTCAGAAGTCTTCAGGAGCTCCCCTTAGACAGGCTGAACAAGCTCATCTGACTTGCTGTTTTGAATGCCTTTCCTGGTCAAACAGCCCTTTTGGAGCTGAGGTGCTCAATAATATTTAAAATCTGGATTACAGATTACTATCTTTATATTAGCAGGTAACAAAGAAATAGCTGATGGATCTGAAAAAGTTCATCGACAAAGGATGTGTCACAATTCCTGGGAAAGCCTTCTCTGGACCTCCGTAAAAGAGAACTTAGCGCAGCACTTGAACTTCAGCAAGATTTTCCCAGAAAGCTTCCCTTGCAAATTTAATTACGCTCACAAAGAAGTCCTGTTGAAACAATACAATCTTCAAGCAGCCAAATTCCAGCCAGAAAAATGCCTGGCGAGCGGAGAAATGAGTCACTTTGAAAATGCCTGTCCTCTTGAATACTATCAAGTGGCTATTCTCGGTAAGTAACTACTAACGTCGACACACTTAGAAAATTGAATGTTTTGTGGAGCTTTGTCTTAACCAGAAAGACAATGCCCCAAAGTGCTACAAGGCACGTGATTCATGTTTGCTGCTCTGTAGGAATGGGACTTTCTTTCTTTCTTTCTTTTTAGAGCAACTGGAAGGGAGGTAGACTAGTCTACCCAAAGAACCTTTTTCCATATGGCCACAGAGATTGTAAAGCAGATTATTCTTGAAAGTAGGGAATTTCAAGAGTAAACCCAAACTTTCAGGGTGCTAAAAGCAAAACACAACGTTCCTGGATTTGTGCCACCATACTTGATCTGCCCCAAACTGTATGTGGAAAACAGGGAATATTACCAGTTTAGCACTGGTCAATTAACTATATGTTGTTCAGTTTAGAAATACAATGATAGAAACAGTTCAAAATCTACTGTAGTAGTCAGAAAGGAAGGCAGATAAGGGGGAAAAAAACCCCATGGGTGAATTGTCTCTATTAATAGAGTTATGCTCATATTTTGAAACTGGCTATCTGCTTAAAGCGAGTCATGACATTGGTTTTGAATTAAACATTGGAAAAATGAACCCAACAACAAACCATGTAGGAATGCAGGTGTTTTCCTAAATTCTTTCAAGGAAAGGCTGGACAGGCAATTGTCTGCAGCTTTGGGAAATGAAGCATGAGACTTGACTCTTGGATTTAAAGCTTTGTTCAGATTCTTGAAGACGGTTTTTATAGTTCATAAACCCAGCTTTTTGGCATTAACAAAAGTAACGTATCTCTTGAACAGGCGTAAATCATGATACAGCTGTAGAGGTTGCCCTCCTGAATGACTCTTACTTATTTCAAGTCAAAGAGGCATCACAAAATGCAGCACCTTCTCACAAAAACGGTACTACACCTTGCCAGGAAACCATTAACCAAGGAGGACTTTTTGAGTTACTTTCACTTCCAGGTAGGAATCTTCCAGATAACAATGATTTGTACATGGCTGTTGTCACTTGTCTAAAAATAAGCAATTACAAATGAAGTCTTAGGAATCTGATAGCTCAATTCATAATAATCTCCACTGTAGAGCTGTCTTCCAAGCAATTTTATTGAGGGCCAGATTGAGGGTTTTGCTGACTAGTGCTCTTGTAGCCTTAAAAATCATTTAAATCTAGATGGACTGATCTATTTTCTTCTGAAGAGGAAGCAGCACTATTATCCAGTAATGACACTTTTGAAACTTCCCCCTTCCTCTTTTTTTTTTTCTTTTCTGTTTTTAAAAATACTTATCCTGGCAGCTATAAAGAATTTAAAGCAGCCGACCACATGTTTAAACAAATATATTTTCATTGCAGGTGGTTTGCCTTCAGTGGCTTTGAATTTATAACTCAAGAGTGTGGGTTGCTTGCAAATTATTGTCTTCAAATTATCAATGCCAAATTTCTCTCTGCTATGTTAAGAATTTCTATCTTCCAGATAATGGAAGATCAAGGAAGGGATGTTTATGGGGCCAGTCAGTTTGTTTCTATAGATTTTTATATTGGGAAACAGGGAGCTATTAAAAAAAAAAACTGTCAAGAGTAACTCCTCTAAATTCTGTAAAAGATAAGAAGTTGCCATGCTCTTTTAAAATAAAAACGGTGGATTTCAGCAGTGGAGTGGGTTGTTTCGTGACTCACTGTTTAACTTCAAGAATTGTAAATCACGGCATTACCCTCTTTTTAATTCTTGTCATCTACGGGTTTTGTTTAAAATCAAAACGGCTGACGGTCTTGCTATCGCAGGGTTTGAAAAGTAACCTGGAGCTACGATTGCTTTGCATATTAGGCAAGGTTCTTCTCTTATGTTGTAATTGGCTTGCCACGTTATTGGAGGTGGGATTATTTTCCTTTCCTGTTCTTGCTCACAACCATTCTGGAATTAATCCTAGGTAAACTGATGAATGGGGGACTGCTTTCCCCAAATGTGTAACATGTCCATTATCTGTTTGCATACTAGATGATTTCAAAGCCGCTGCCCTGGAGAACCAACGTGTCATCTGTATTCTGGATGTTTGTCCTCTGGATAACGAGAAAACCGAAGTCTTTCTTAGGAAAATATATAAGATAACAGAAGTTGATGTAGTCAACCAAACATAGTTCCATGGTTTGACATAAATGTATTGTAAACTGAGAAGAGGATTAAACTTGCAAGAGAATGTTTTTCTCCTGCTTTGCTATCCTCAATTTGGATATTTTAGCAGTGGTTAAGGAAAGTTTCTGGTTCTTTCGTACTTGAATGTTACAGAAGTGTTTTGACAGATACTTGCCTCTCAAACGAGGGTGTTTTTTGGCAACAAGTACTGCACACATATTGCTTTCTTAACCTTTGTTTAAGTTTAAAGTAGCAAAAGATAAGCCAGCTATGCATCCGTTAGTCAGATCCTGCCCTGTGATAACTGAAGGCCGTACATAGGAAGACTGTGGCTCTTTTGCTGCTTATCTCTGCTTTCTGGGTGACTGAATGGTCTGATTATGAAAAGCTTGTTGCGGGCAGTGAGCTAAAAAAGTTTTTCCTCCCTCAAAAGTTGCCTCATTAAATCGCCTTTCATCAACAGCCTGCAGAAGGCTTGGATGAAGGATGAAGGCAAGCCACCAGGACAGAGTTCATCTTTGGAACTTGTTTGTGGAGCCTGCACCAATGCTGCAGCGGGGAGTGTGTCACTGCCGTAATCAAGCACCTTAGATTTGCTTTGTCAACTCTGGATCATGATTACATTGCCAGCTGATCATTATACGGTGGCGGCCTCTTCCGCAGATGATGAGCTGTGGGGGGACATGGGCAAAACACTCCAATCAGGAGTCGTAATTTTGGGTTTTGTTATGGAATGGAAATGAAGTAGAACTGCCTTGGGTGCAGAAGTACCAGTCCAGCGCAGACGGGTAAAAACTGATCACGTGGTTTGAGAGCGGGCATAGTACAGCTGCAACCCAGTCACCCAGAAAAGGGAAGTCGAACATGTGTGTATTTGCATTCAGCCATGGAAGAAGTGAGTGTGCCTTTTAGTGTGACTTGGAAGAAATGAGCGGTCCTTTTTTTTGTATATTGTATTGCACTATTGCTTTGATATTGTAGTTGTTTTATTGGCAGGGCCACAGAGAAACTGTTGGGTATGCCCTGAAAACCTCTCTCGCTGCTGTCTTTCCTTCCCCAGACTGAAACAACAACCATGCCAGTAATTCCAGCCTCCCCTTTCTTTCAAGAAATGTCAGGTTTGACAGATGCCCTACTTGGTCCTTTTGGTACCAAAATCTTCCCTTTTTTTCTAGGATTTTAATTTTTTTATAACAATTATAATGTCCTGCAGTTCACTTCTGTTTAAATATATTGATTTTAAGATGATGATGTCTGAAAAAATGTTGTACTGAAAGAAAGAATAAAAATGCATCAAGCATGTAATTGTCTATAGTGCCAGAAGTTGTATTAATGCATTGCTTCCAGTTGGAATAAATGCATTTATATAAGCGTCTTAGTTCAAATAGTTCCTCTGATTCCTACTACTATTTCACAATATGGAGGGGTAGTGGGCGGGAACAGGATTTGCCAAAGATGTTGATGGTTACGACCAATATTAGAAAATTAAATTGCAAAAGATTGATAGAGCCAGCATGTTATTTCAGTGTTCAAACTCGGGTTTAAAAAAAAAATGTAGTGAGCCCTAGACCCTTCTAAAATCAGTGTGATACGTTCAAACTGTATGTATTTTTATAACATTCATTTGAAGCGAGGTTTCGTTTTAAAAAGTGCTTTAAAATAAAAGTGACGTTATACAGTAACAAAGTTTTGATTTTTTTTTCCTAAAAAAAGGCTTATTTAATGTAGATGAATCTGTTGGCTTCTTAATTTAAAGTGTCTCCAAAGCGTTTGCAAGACTATAACATCGGAGGTGTAGTCGCCCTCAGGCTAGAAATGGGAGACTGGGAATTCTAGTCCTGCTCTAGGCACAAAGCCAGCTGGGTGACCACCTCAGCTCTAGGAAGGAGGCCATGGCAAACCACTTCCAAAATCTTGCCAACAAAACTTCAAGGGACTAGTCCAGGCAGTCACTAGAAATCAACCAAGACTTGAAGATAAATAAACTTAGATGAATTCTACCGGAATAATTATGATTGGCCATTTTCCCTCAAATTCCCTTGTGTTTATTTAGATGGGAACATAACACCTTGCAGACTAAGCACCTTCCTCTTTTTCCTAAAGGCCGCCCGTCTCACCTGTATCTACGTGCATAGGGAAGGGCGCTCAAAACCTGCACGGAGCCCTTCAGCCGGCATGCCTGCTTTAAAAGCAGTTGTGTGGAAACAACAAGAGTTGCGAGTGGTGGGGTTGAAAATTAGCTGCCTGAGTTCCTGCCCTGTGGCTCCGGCATCAGGTCGTTTTATTCCTCTGAGATAAGCAAAGAGAGAACTGAGCTGACGCAACGCAAGATCTAATGACCAGGGAGGAGCGGTGTTGCTTACCTGCCAAAGGATTGTAATTTCAGATTAAACGCAGAGGAGAAACGGGAGGCTCTTGGCAATCGAATGCTTTTCGACGCGTTTTTGGTTTTTATTTTTGAAGCCACCGAGCGATGAAGGGCGGGTGGAAACCCAGCCCTGCACGATTTCTGATCCTCGCCGGCCTCTTGAGCGCCGTCCGGGCTCTCCCCATCAAAGCCAACGTGAGTTTAGTCTACTTCAACACTTTCAACCGAACCTCGACCAACAACAGGTGCGAGTGCGGCATGTTCGGCGTGCATTCTCCCGTGACGGAGGCTCGTGGGCTGGTGGTGCTTTCCAATTCTTCCAAGTTCCAAGCTTGCACGTGGGATACGCATTTCGCCCCCGCGGTGTCGCCCTGGATTGCCCTCGTCGCAAGAGGCAACTGCACCTTCACGGAGAAGATTAAGCGGGCGGCCAGACTGGGCGCGGCGGCCGTGGTCATCTATAACTACGCAAAGCACGGCAACAATACCATCCACATGGCACATCCCGGTAAGTGTTAAACCGTTGGGCCTGGGAGCTTTTTAATAGTTCCCCAGGTAGGAAAACCGTGTGAGGATTTTTGTCTTTTGCGAGTGGATTTTGACCTTTGAAGCTCGACTTTGAGGCAGAGTTCTGCCTGAAGCTTCTGGGTGGTACAGTGTGTGTGTGTGTGTGTGTGTGTGTGTGTGTGTGTGTGTGTGTGTGTGTGTGTGTGTGTGTAGAGGGACAGGCTGTGTAACTTTATCCTCTTCTGCTTTGGGGGTAATTTCTAATATTATCAGACTAGAATAGAATTACAGGCTTCCTGTGTTGATTCATCATTTGGTTTTATTATGCCAGCCTGAACGCTAGTTCCATGTTCATTGGGGAACATTTTTTACACTCGGTGAGATTTGCACCTCAAAAAATAAAAAAAACGGGATTAAAAACAAACGAACAAGATTACTTGTGAGAGTCTTTTAGGTAAGATGGGCGGTTAGAAATTTAATAAAAAATAAAAATCAGGATGAAACTCCTTGATGGACTTATTTATTAGTAGAGTTGCAGCATTCTGAAATAACGGGGGAAGGGGGGGGACACCCCACAAATAAAGATGCATGTTTTCCCTTGCTACCTTTCAAAAGTCTGGTTGAAGGTGATGCCCAAGGAGGAGCATGCGAAGATGAATTAAAAGACCTCGGATAAGGCATATAAATGTGGACAAAGAACCAGCAAGGCAAGAATAAACAGTTTGCTATCTGGTTTCTCTGGCATTCCCCGTATCGTCTTTTGTGCTTTTGACTTTTCTTTATAAACGCCAAGAGTGCAGAGCTATGCGCTTTCTTTATCCAGTTTGTTGAGAATTGCATCCAGTGGTAACAGCAGCCATATTTGTTTTCCGGTGACTTAACTCCCCTAAGTACATCGTAAGTTTCTCCTCCCCTCCACTCCCCTGCCCTCCCCTCCTCTCTTCATTTCTTCATAAACCAAGCCAAAGGAAAATCTGCACCACTGATGTCTCTCTGGCTGGTGTGCATTGCGTTGATGGAGGGTTTTGATTTGGCAGCTGCTTAGCAGAAGCCTAATTTAATCATTTCCACTGCTGAAGCAGAGTAAAAGTTGGAAAGGGGATGAAATGAGGAAGGGGCTTTGAGATGAATAGACCAAGATCCTTGTTCTAACGATGAGAAGCCTTTTGTTTTGAGCGTACGCTCGGAAGTTTTGTTGCAGTTTTGTTGTTGTTTTTAAAAATGTCTAGTCCACAGATCTAGAGTACACAAAGAACTGGCTCAACGAAGACCCCATTGCATGCCAACAGATGTTCAGTGATAGCGTATCTGCCCTGAAAAGTTATCCAAAAATTAAAATTGCCAATTCTGTCCCAAGAAGCAAGTAATTTTGGTATCCCGGTGAATTTCCTTGAGGGAAATTCTGGGGAATTTTTCTGGAAGGGGGCGTGGGTTGTATAAATATTTCTGCTAAATTCTGCGATCAAATGCAGAAGACCAAAATGGCAGAAAGGAATGCTTTGGGGTCATTTTTTCCCCCCTTTTGGTGGTGGTAGCAGATAACCTGCCGGGCCTTTGTCTCAGTTTCAGCCTGACCTGAAGTTAATGATTGACACGTGAATAGCTTTCAGTGGCTTTGCTGAGTGCAGAACTTTTTAAGTTTTTTACTTAACATTTTTACTTTTTTACTTCGAATTCTTCTTTAAGCAAGAATTCAAGGGTTCTTCTGGTGTCAGAGATGTTTTTGTTTCGGTTGAGCCCAATAAGTCTGGAAGATGTTTAATCCAATGCCTGTGCTTCGGTCTATGTTTTTGGTTCCTGCGTGATATTTCCCCATCTTATATTACAGGGCAGGGATGTCAAACTCATTTTCACTGAGGGCCGCATCAGGGTTGTGTTTGACCTCGGGGACCGGAGTGGGCGTGGCCAGCTTGACGTCACTCGTGTTGGGGGCACCTGTGGTAGCCCGAGCGCTCTGCCAGCGAAAACAGACTCCCAGTTTCCGTTTTTGCCTATGACGGCCTCCTGCAGCCCTCTGCCAGCGAAAACTGATCCGGCCCACAGGGTGGTTAGATCTGACCTACGGGGCCACCCTGGAAACAGCGAAGGACTGGCCCATAGTCCCTCTGCCAGCGAAAACAGAGCTTGGGAGGTGGCCCTCCTAGGCCCCGTTTTTGGCCACGACGGCCTCCTGCTGCCCTCCGCCAGTGAAAGCAGAGCTCCGTTTTCACCGGCAGAGGGCAGCAGGAGGCTGTCGCGGCTGGTCCTTTGCTGTTTCCCGGGTGGCCCTATGGGTCAGATCTAAGCACCCCGCGGGTCAGGTCCAGCCCCAAGGTCTTTAGTTTGACACCCCTGTTATAGGGGGGAAACGTGTGACAGTCCGTGAGAGTCTTAAAAATTGAGTCTGGTTGCCCCTTTCAGATTAGCACATTTGATTAAGCTTTTGCAAGCGGCATCTCATTTCATCTGATGCAGTAACTGAAACCTGATCTAAAGTGGGACGGGTCGGATAGAAGGGGAAGTGACAGGGTGATTGTGCAGATTACCTAGGAGATCACAAGTATTTAACCATCGTAATGGGTGGGAAACCCATTGTGTTTGTCAAATCCTCCTGAGACAGCCTGTAATCTTTTTACCTTCGGCAACTGCTTGCTCAGTTGGGCTCCTCAAATGTCTTTCTCCCAAACCAGCTCATACGGGTAGTCTTCAACCTAGGACCACAATGGAGCCAAGAATGGACGTCTCTAAGTGAGACATTGGTTAAGGGAGTTTTGTCCCGTTTTACGACTTTTCCTCGCCACGTTTGTTAAGTGAGTAACACGGTGGTTAAATCAAACTGGCTTCCACCATTGACTTTGCTCGTCAGAAGGTCGTAAAAGGGGATCACATGATCCCCGGGACACTATCATCGTCATAAAAATGAGCCAGTTGTCAAGCATCCAAATGTAAATCATGTGACCATGGGGATGCTGCAAACGGTCGTAGGTGTGAAAAGTCACGTTTTTTTCAGTCCCGCTGTAATTTCAGATGGTCACTAAACGAACTGTTGGAAGTCTTTACTGTGTAATCTCTAATGGAGTCTCCGAAGGGTCGAACACTGGTGTTCTTTTGCCTTTGTTTCGAGTCCTGATGTCAAACCTCTATCCATCGATTGCTCTGCACACATTAGTTCCAGGTAGAATTCAGAGACCCAGGGCTGGCAGATGATGATGTGAATCTCATTGGAGGGAGAAATATGGGGGAAAAAAACCCAACTTAGTTCAGTGGCTAAGATGCTGAGCTTGTTGATCGAAAGGTCAACAGTTCAGCGGTTTGAATCCTGAGTGCCGCGTAATGGGGTGAGCTCCCGTTCCTTGTCCCAGCTTCTGCCAACCTAGCAGTTCGAAAGCACATAAAAAATGCAAGTGGAAAAATAGGGACCACCTTTGGTGGGAAGGTAACAGCATTCCATGCACCTTTGGCATTGAGTCATGCCAGCCACATGACTACGGAGACGTCTTCGGACAGCTCTGGCTGTTTGGCTTTGAAATGGATACGAGCAACACCCCCCAGAGTCGGGAACGACTAGCACATATGTGCAAGGGGAACCTTTACCTAGTCTTCAGAGGTCTGTGATGGTGCTGCTGGTAAAGATGAGAATTAAATAGACCCCTTCATTTAGCTAACCCAAAGTTGTTTCCCATGTTAGTAGCATCATTCATTCTTCTGGGGTTGTTTATGAGAATCTCATTTCAGGTTGGGCTCGGTATGCAAATATAGCCCTGCCACCCAGGGCCTAGGAAAATGCAGCTTCCATATCCAGCATGGTTTGCAAACTTATTAATAACGCCTTTGAGTGGCTCGAGCTGTAAGATGTAGATAACAGCCAAGAGTGTTCTGTTGTTCTGGGTTTTTTTTTTAATAGGTTCTCCCTAGGAATCAATTTGCTTCTATTGATCAGTCTATTGATCTTGTTGGGCGGATTGTTCAGTCTCCTGACTGCCTGGATTAATTCCATCAGTTGAGCATCTCTTTGTCAAATGGGTCAGAGCAAACGCATAAGAGTAAAAACCTATGGAAAATTGATTTGGTGTGATGCATTCTGGGCAGAATCTTGGAAGCGCGTGCGTATGGTCTCCATGGTGATCTGTAGGTTTTCTGTAAAACGTTGTTGTTTGTGTGTCCGTTATGGTTTTCACCCTGGTGCCAAGGAGGTTGGGTTTATCTGTAAATAAGGGCACACGCATGATTTCACGGGATGCCGGTATCTTCGTAGCTGGTTTTTCAACAATGCTTTTTCAATTCTTAAATCTGGAAATCCTTCGTTTAATTGGGATTCATTGGTGACACTCTCATCAATGAGATCCATGGGAGAAGAATCATCAGATTCCATCAAGACCTCAATCACTTCACCCACCATCAATTTTAGCCTTCCTATCCATAGCACGAGTCAATTTCCTCAATGTCATGATAACACTGCACAACGGACACATAAACACCACATTATTCGGGAAGCCTGCAAAGAATAAATGGAGTTTAATTTTTTTTTTTTTTTAGCTCAAGTCTCAAAACAATCCGGGCAGAGAGAAATATCAGAGCACGCTAATCTTGCCAAGGCACTCCCATTACGGATTTTTAAAAAGCTGTTTTGGAACGACAAAATAATCTGTCTTATAAATCCCAATTTGAATCCTATATCAATTCAGCCATTTCAAGCATCTGATGGAGCAAGCTGTAACTCATCAAAACCGAATGCCTTTTTACTAAAACTGGTTGGTTGGAAAAGGCGCTACTGAACCTCCTCCTGATTTTCCTCTGCTTATGTGTCCAGGTTTATGCTGGTCTCTGGTTGTAATAAAGATGTGATTTGATATATATCCAGGTTAGCACAGGCAATCATCACAGAGTACATTTGTGAATACTGTATAAACTGCCTTACTTACTGCTTGTGACCAGAATGCTCTGGAAAATCAGACATTTCAAGCATAAAAGAAAACTAGTTTTTGATCAGGAGGAATTCTGTAACCAATTCATTCTGAGAATCGGTCCCATGTCTTCGGAAATGATAGAGACATGAAAAAGAGAACAGAAAGAAGCCTGTTCTGAATTCACTGGGCTTATAGTAGAAACAAACTTAATGGAATTGTAAAAATCCAAGGCACAGTTCTTTATCTATCCTGGAACAATAGTGCCCCCAGCTGGCCAACTTTTAATTGTGCACACCAAGCCAAATGCCCACATTCCAAAAAAATCTCCTGCCTGTAGCTCCCTACAGAAACTGCATTGTTCTTTTTCAATCTCATAGGTTGGTCAGCAGATGACAGGCAGAATCGAGGAAGCAATTCGCTTCCCCACTTTTTCTTCCCTTCTTTGCACTTTCAATTCTCTCCATGGTTTTTTTTTTTTTTTTCTGATTCTCCTTTTCAGTTCCTAGTTATTCTATTAACATTCTTACCCATCAGCCTTGCAGTCTCTGGCTTGTTGTTATACCTGGATAGGAATATTTCTTAGGTGCAAGCCATTATAAAATGTAATGGACATACAAATCCCACACCAGAACAACAACGAATAAAGAATGTTTATTTTAGCCGATTCAAGGAAGTGAATGCTGGAGTAATAAAATAGCTGAGTGGTACCAAAACATGCACAACTGGTACAAAAGGACTCAGCAACCATCTTTTCATCCCAAGCTGTCAGGTGCAAAAAGTTTGAATGTCATCGCTGAAATACGACAAGCGAATTGTGGGTGCGGTGTTTAGTTTTTTTTAATGCCTCTGTTAGAGCAAATTCACAATACCGGTAGTCCTCAACTTATGGCCACAATTGAGCCCCAAATGGATGTTGCTAAGTGAGAAATTAGTGATGTGGGTTTGGCCAAATTTTACGACTTTCCTTGCCACCTTTGTTAAGCGAATCACTGCAGCTGTTAAATTGGGAACACGGTTGTTAAGCGAATCTGGGTTCCCTGTTGACTTTACTTGTCAGAAGGTCGCAAAAAAAGGATCACGTAACCCCTAGGACACTGCAACTGTCATAAATGTGAGTTGGTCGCCAAGCATCCGAATGTGAATCATGTGTCCATGGGGATGCTAAAACAGTCACAAGTCCCTTTTCGCTCAGTGACATTGTAACTGAACGGTCACTAAATGAACCGTTTGTAAGTCGAGGACTGTCTGTAGAACAACTGTGGCAAGAAAGGTCGTAAAACGGAGCAAAACTAACTTCGCAACCGTCTCGCTCAGCAACAGAAATTTCCACCTCAATTGGGCTTTAAGTTAAGAATTGCTTGTATTCGTTCTATTAATCATGTTCTAGGTTTTCAAATAGAAATTAATGTTTGATATTTCCTGAATGATGTACTCTCTGGCCTGGTGCTTCTGGACAATCGTCACGGATCACCTGACCTTGCGCACGGCTAACTTCCCATGTTCTGTGTTCCAAAGTGCAGCTTGATTCCAGGTAAACAAAACATTTTCAGCCATGTCAATCAGAATCACCCTGGCTTCCTATCCGTCGTGTAACATCATCGAATGTATTAGAAAATACGCCATATAAAAAAACAGTTATCCAGTACCTAACTGACCAAATCTTAAACAGGTTGAGACCTGGTTAAGTGTTTAGTTGAGAAGCCATCAGAAACTTCCAGAATGGCTCACTAAATTGGGAAGTTACAGATACATATCAGAAGGTGGCAATGACGCACAATTCATGTATTGCCAAGAAAACTATGTGGATATTCTTCATGTGTGTGTAGTCAGTGGGAGCTCAGCTCAGCTTTTTCTTCACCTTCCAGCCTTCGTTATAAGTAAAGAATAGAATAGAATTCTTTATTGGCCAAGTGTGATTTAACACCCAAGGAATTTGTCTTTGGTGCATCTGCTCTCAGTGTACATAAAAAGGAAAAAAAAAAACATTCATCAAGAATCATAAGATACAACACTTAGCTATAAGCAAGGTGACCCATTAACCCTTGGAGTTAAGGCCATAAATATTAAGAATTTCATACTTCGATCTAATGAACAGCCTTGCGGTTTTCCATTTTCATTTAAAGACCTCTTCTTGGGTGGACCTCAAGTTGTGCCATGTCTATATTCATTGTTTGTATAACGGGCTTTGACCTGTCTAGACACGTTTTCCCTTTTTTGCAGATTATCAGTAGCTTGATGCTTCTGAGCTGGGTCCTGTGTCACACTCCCTGATCATATGAAAAACCCCAGACCTCCAATCTTGTGTAATCAGCTCCCTTAAAAAAGGAAGGGAAATGCCTTTTTCTGATTCATTCCCAGCAAATAGAAAGTCAGCCAAACTCCAGGAAAGACCCTACTGAATGATATAACAGTATTTCTGCCTGAACATGTCTGGGCACTTTCCTTTCCATTGAAATTCATACACATTTGTTTTCTTCTGGTCTACGAAGAATCTGATGATAATTGTTGGTTCTTTGTGTTGCAGTGCTGCTGCACCCTGGATAGAATTGATTCTTTCTTTCTTCCGTAAGAGATTGACAGTGCAAAGTTTGGGAAAGGAACAGAAGAAAAGGAAAAAAAAAAAAACAGAATAAAACAAAGGTTAGAGGGAGGTATGGAGGCAACTTTCATCTCACGAATAGCTTCCCATATTACACTAAGCTGTGTTTTGTTGAATCTAAGTCTGCGGAGCGGGTCGGAGACATACGGTTGACATAAGATCAAAGCAAGCCAAACAGATCAAATTTGTCCTTTTGACATGATATTTGAACCCCTAAGTGTGATTTCCCAAGTCCTCGGCTCAATCCTAAATAGAGGTTTTGAGGTTATCCAGTTTATTTAGGACTGGGGAGAAAGAGGTTTAAATCTGGGACTTTCACCATGAAATGTTTAATGTGTTGCTCCATACCGATTGCTCTCAGCTGACATTTGTGAGTAAATGACAAGTTATTTCTTACTTCCAAGGGTGAAATCCAGCTTGGAAACCCCCCCCTCCCCTTTCCACGAACCCAAAACCCTTTGTCTGAAACAGATTTTGTCATCTTTTATCCTGTCGTCTTGTTACCTTTCATCTGTAGCTCAAGAAATGCTGTCTTGTCTGCAGATGGAAAAAAGACTGGAACCATTAATATTCAACTAATGCTAATTTTTCCTCCAAGCTAATTCATTTATTTGAAAAGTACATTTTTATTACCTAGCTAATAAGGTCCGACATTGTTCCTCTCTACGTTGCCCAAGGAAAATTACACAAATCAAAATCTTTATTTAACTTCTTTGAAAAGTCAAACAAATCTAGAGCAAACTCTCCCAGGCATGGGTTCTTGAGATGTGAAATCCCAGGGAGTTGTTTTTAGGACACCGAGACCTTGTGTTTATTGTGAGAAAACACAACGACCGCTTCTCATTATGTATTTAATGTATTTTGATGTGGTTTTCATTCATTCTTGTGGGGAATTTACGCATTTTTCAGAGGTGGCATTTGGGTTTTTAGCATTTCAGAACCTGGAAAACGAAGCCAACATTTTTTTCCACCTGTCACATTATTATTACTATTGTTACATTGTTATGGTAGTTATGATTGCATCAAATTTACAGGTCACTAACTTGTATTGTAGAAGGCAAAGCCTTTTCTGTGTGATGCAGAATTTGCATAGAATGGAAACTAGAAATAAACTGCCAGGAGCTTCCTTGTTACCATTTCCTAGAAAAGGAACGGATTTATTGAAAGAATGAATAAAACTTTCCAGAGTTTGGAATCTCCCAGTTGTTCTAAATCTACAGCACCTAGAATCTCCATCAGCTATAATCTTCTGAGGAAGTAACCTCAACATATCTGGAGCAGGCCAGCTTGAGAGATGTTGATCTAGAGCAGGGGTCGGCAACCTTAAACACTCAAAGAGCCACAAAAGTCCTAACCGGAAGCCCCCGTTCCATTCTGGAGCCGACCGGAAATCCGGTTTCCCCATCATAGTCTCCTCCTAGCACGGCGTCCTTTTTCCTCTGCGGACCGGAAGTCCCGTTCTCCCATCATAGAGTCTCTTCCTAGCACAGCATCCTTTTTCCTCTACCTGTCCTAACCGAAAGCCCTATCAATTGTAGAGCCGACCAGCAACAAGGAGCCGCAGCAAAGGCATAAAAGAGCCACATGCGGCTCCAGGGCCGCAGATTGCTGACCCCTGATCTAGAGTCAGGGTTTCTCAACCTTGGCAACTTTTAAGATGTGTGAACTTCAGCTCCCAGAATCCATACTGACCTGGACATCTATAGCTGTGTACATATAGTACAGAGGTCTTCAAACTTGGCAGCTTTAAGACTTGTGGACTTCAACTCTCCAGCTATGCTGGCTGGAGAATCCTGGGAGTTGAAGTCCACAAGTCTTAAAGCTGCCAAGTTTGGGCACCTCTGATGTAGCACAATAGGCGAGAAAGATATCAACACAATGCACTTTATTGAACGAGGCAGTCGTTTCAAATGGCAGCAGATGAGTAGCCTTCCATCCGGCTCTTGTCCAGGTTGGCTTATTTCAGCAAGGTGGAGCTTCTTTTCCTAAGTTCTTATCTTCTCCAACCCTAATTGAGAACCTTTGGTGACAGAATGTCGACATCCTGGCCCAATTATTCATAATTTGGAGCGCCGAGCAAAGCCCCAATCCGCTTGCTTAATCAAACAGCGCCACCTCTGTGACCTATTTAACTGAGCCTCCTGTGTTTTCTTTGAAAGCTTGAAGCACCGGGAGATAGGCCATGCCTCCATGACACATCCCACCATAGCCCATGTCCTTTACCAGCAATGCTTTCTCAGAAGAAAGAAAGAGAAGGAAAAGAAGACGAGAGATGGAGGAGAAGGAGACTAAAACATATGATGAACGGTTGCAGGAAGTGGGCCTGGCTAGTCTAGTGAAGAGAAGGACCAGGGGAGACAGGATAGCAGTCTTCCAATATTTGAGGGGCTGCCACAGAGAGGAAGGGAGTCAAGGTATTCTCTAAAGCATCTGAAGGCCAGACAACGAATAATGGATGGAAGCTGATCAAGAAGAGATTCAACCTAGAAATAAGGAGAAATTTTCTGACAGTGAGAACAGTCAACCGGTGGAAGAGAAGTTGCCTTCAGAAGTTGTGGGAGCTTCATCACTGGAAGCTTTCAAGAAGAGATTGGATTTCCATCTCTCAGAAATGGTGTAGGATCTCCTGAATAGGCAGGGGATTGGACTAGATGTCCTACAAGATCCCTTCCAACTTTGTTAATCTGTGAAGGGAGGAGGAGGAGAAGAGGAGGAAGAAGACGACTTCTATGAAGTATTCTTTAATGGGAGCTTTAATGACCTGTATGTTGAGGAGGAAAGCCCACTCCAGACTGCAGGCCAGGGACGCTGCTAAATTAGGAAAGGCAGCTTTATGGACAAGAGCTTAGAATGGCCTAGATTAGTTCTCTGCAAATACAATTCAAAGCCGAATTGAATGTTATCAGATGGAATTTCCCTGCCCCATTTTTCCAACACCATGAATGAAACTTCTCTTTTCATTTTTTTTGTTCCAGAGTGAAGATTCCACCCTTGTCCTCTTACCTCTTTTAAAAATAGTTAAACTCTCTCTTTCAGATGTATTAATAATGGCATCGCATTACTCACAATTCCCAGCTCCCACGCATTGGAGCGTTTTCTTTCTTTATTTTTTTTTTTCAGTAAGTTTCCAGAATCTCTTAGGTTTTGTACTCCGATAAAAGCACCGTACACGTAGTCTTTGAGTTACAACATTTGTTTAACAACCATTTGAAGTTATGACCGCACTGGGAAAAAAGTGACTTACGACTAGTTCTCTCACACTTACCATCTACATCGCAACATTTCCATGGTTACACAATCCAAAATTCGGGAGCTTGGCAACCTGCACGCATTTATGACGGTTGCAATACCCTGGGGTCATTGTGATTCACAACAGAAAAGGTCACACAATTGGGTGCAACTCAGTAACTGCATCACTTCGTGGCTGACATTTCAATCCCAATTGTGGCTGTAAATTGAGGACGATTGTCATTTCGGGATCGATAAGATGGATTTTATTGTTATTTTTCGATTGCACACTTCAATAATTTCTGGCTCTTTATTTTCTTAACCACCTTTCCCAGCGTGAGACACTTCTCCAGAGGTTTTGGCCATCGTATGTCCAATACTTACGGAAATGAATTTCGATAGAGAATATCCGTAGCTCAAGTCATCCAGATTATGGTTGTCCCTTTTTTTTCAAGAGGCAAATGGACTTTCTGGTTTTGTTGTTTTTCTTTTTCTTTGAAGACGTTTCACTTCTCATCCAAGAAGTGAAACATCTTCAGCTCTGAAGAATTCTGAAGAATGTTCTGCTTCTTGGATGAAAAGCAGAACATCTTCAAAGAGCCTTGGTGGCGCAGCACTGTAAGTACTGTTAAGTAACACCAGCTGCCTGCGATGACTGCGAGTTCAAATCTCACCAGGCTCAAGGTTGACTCAGCCTTCCATCCTTCCGAGGTAGGTAAAATGAGGACCCGGATTGTGGGGGCAATAAGCTGACTTTGTATAAATATACAAAAGTATGAAGGCTATTGCTTAACGCATTGTAAGCCGCCCTGAGTCTCCGGAGAAGGGCGGCATATAAATCGAACCAATAAAATAAATAAATAAATAAAATAAAAGCCAGGCAGTCCAGTTGCCTCTTGGGGAAAAAAAGCACCTTTGGCACATCCGTATCTCCAGTTTGGACTGTGGAGTCCTCGGCACTTTCTGAGCTCGGCTGTTTACTGGCAGATTTTTCGTTTCCTGATTAGGTAACATCATCAATGCAATGCAAATGGTTTGCTCCATTTGCTTGTCAGGCTACCCTTGGTGCGGTTTTTCTCCTTAGTACTGTAGTTCCTGAATTAAGAGCATGGGCTTTCTGCTTCTTTTATTTGTCTGGTGTCAATCCTTGCTTATCTGGCTGTTGGTTGCCAGAGATTTATGTGTTACCAACAGAGGAGAATATTTGCGTAGCTCAGGGTTGAAACGAGGGGGTCCTTGGTGTTCTCTGAGCTTGTTTTGTTTCCCTGGAGGCCTTTCATGACCCATCTGGGTAACATCATCCGTGTTGGAAGAAAGTGGGGTGTGTGGAGAGGAAGAGGAGGAAGAAGAGCGTGGGGCGCTTAGTGCTCTCTGAACTTGCTTGTTTCCTTGTAGACGTTTCTTTACCCAAACTAGGTAACATCAATGCCTGTACATGTCCCGGTCTTCAACAAAGAGCAAACTCCACCCTCACCAGCCCTGATGAGTTTACCCACGCAGGTAATGAAACGGCTTCAAGGCAAACCCAGATGCTCAGAAAGCACCAAACACAGGTAGTCCTCGACTTACGACCACAATCAAAGGCCAAAAGTTCCGTTGCTGAGTGAGACATTTGCTTAAGTGAGTTTCGCCCCACAAACATGAAGCGAATCGCTGAGGTGGTTAGGTTAGGAACATGGTTGTTAAGTGAATCGGGTGTCCCCGTTGACTTTGCTGGTCAGGAGGTCGCAAAAAAAAGGGGGGGGGGATCATGTGACCCTGCAACCATCACAAATACAAATCTGTTGCCAAGAGGCTGAATGTTGATCACGTGACCACGGGGATGCCGCAACGGTCGTAAGTGTGAAAAACGGCCCTAAGTTCCTTCTTTCAGCGCCGTCGTGACTTGGGAACGGTCACTAAATGAACTGTTCGCAAGTCGGGGCTATCGATTCTCTGCAAAAGCCTTGGCAGGAATGATTTGTCTTGCAGCCCCAGAAACTAGGACTCTCAGAATCCTTAGCCAGGCCACAGGCGGCCAGGTGAAGTCTACCTTAGCCATTTGTCCGGGAGGGATTGGGCGTGTCTTCCAAGCACCGCCCATCCAACACAGGTGCCGCCCCCCTCTGCTGCCCAAGGCGACGGCTTCGGTCAGAGGGGGAGTGGGCATGTCCTCCAAGCGCTGCCCATCCAGTGCAGGTGTTGCCCCCCCTTTGCCCGGGACGGCCTTGGTCGGAGGGGGGGAGGGGGTGTGTCCTCCAAGCACCGCCCCTTCACGCAGGCTCCGCCTCCCCAGCTGCCTGAGGCGATGGCCTCAGTCAGAGGGGGGGAGTGGGCGTGTCCTCCAAGCACCGCCCCTTCATGCAGGCTCCACCTCCCCAGCTGCCTGAGGTGACAGGCTGGGGGAAGGGGGCGGAGCCGTGTCCTCCAAGCGCCGCCCATCCAGCGCAGGCGCCGCCCCCTCCCCCTCTTCTGTCCGGTCCCTCGGTCGGAGCGGGCGGGGGGGGGGGGGAAGGAGAGTGGGCGTGTTCTCCAAGCGCCGCCCCTTCACTCAGCCCCCCCTTTCTGCCTGAGGCGATGGTCTCGATCAGAGTGGGGGGGGGAAGAGTGGAGGCGTGTCCTCCAAGCGCCGCCCATCCAGGCGCAGGCGCCGCCCCCTCCCCCCCGTTCTGTCCGGCTCCCTCCGTCGGAGCGGGGGGGGCGTGAAGGAGTGGGCGTGTCCTCCAAGCGCCGCCCCTTCACTCAGGCGCCGCCCCCCCTTTCTGCCTGAGGCGATGGTCTCGATCGGAGTGGGGGGGGGGAGAGTGGAGGCGTGTCCTCCAAGCGCCGCCCATCCAGCGCAGGCGACGCCCCCTCCCCCCCGTTCTGTCCGGCTGCCTCAGTCGGAGCGGGGGAGAGTGGGCGTGTCCTGCAAGCGCCGCCCCTCCGCGCAGGCGCCGCCCCCTCCTCCCTCCCTCCCGCGCGCGCGGCGGCGGCGGCGGCAGAGGCTGCCTGAGGCGACGGCCGGCGTCGTCTGAGGGGAGCGGGCGATGCGGCGAGCGGGGTCGGCTCGGGCGGCGTGGTTGTCCCCGCTGCTGGCCGGGCTGCTGCTGCTGTCTTTCGGCGCCGGCGGGGGCCCTTGTCCGGCGGGGGCTCAGTCGGTGTGGACGGCGTGGCTGAACGTGTCGTGGCGCCTGCCGGGCAGCAACTCCTCGGCGTGGAGCGCGGGCGAGAGCGGCCTCTTCGGGCAGGACTCGCCGGTCAGGCCGGCCGCCGGGCTGGTGGTGGCGCCGGACGCCCGCGAGGGTCTCAACGCCTGCAGCCCCCGCAGCAACTTCTCGGCGGCGCCTGCCGACCAGCCCTGGGTGGCCCTGGTGCAGCGCGGAGGGGGCTGCATGTTCAGCGTCAAGATCAACGCCGCCGCCCGGCTCCGAGCCCAGGCCGTGGCCGTCTTCAACTACGACGGCGCCGCCGGCCCCGAGGTCCAGACCATGACCCACCCGGGTGAGGAGGGGGCTCTGGGGAGGGTCTGTCTTCCGAAGCCCCTCGGCATCGTCCCTTGGCTCCGCTGGGGATGATGGGGCTCTGGGGAAGCTGGGGGGGGGAGAGTCTCCCTTTGGCCCCGCTGGGGATGATGGGGCTTTGGGGAAGCTGGGGGGGTGGGGGGGTCTGTCTTCCTCTCCCCTAAGCCCCTCGGCTTTGACTTGGCTCCGCTGGGGATGATGGGGCTCTGGGGAAGCTGGGGGGGGGAGAGTCTCCCTTTGGCCCCGCTGGGGATGATGGGGCTCTGGGGAAGCTGGGGGGGGGAGAGTCTCCCTTTGGCCCCGCTGGGGATGATGGGGCTTTGGGGAAGCTGGTGGGGTGGGGGGGGTCTGTCTTCCTCTCCCCTAAGCCCCTCGGCTTTGACTTGGCTCCGCTGGGGATGATGGGGCTCTGGGGAAGCTGGTGGGGTGGGGGGGGTCTGTCTTCCTCTCCCCTAAGCCCCTCGGCTTTGACTTGGCTCCGCTGGGGATGATGGGGCTCTGGGGGAGAGGGGGGGGTCTCTCCTTGGCTCCGCTGGGGATGATGGGACTCTGGGGAAGCTGGTGGGGTAGGGGGTTCTGTCTTCCTCTCCCCAAAGCCCCTCGGCTTTGACTTGGCTCCGCTGGGGATGATGGGGCTCGAGGGGAGCCAGTAATGGGGTGGGTCTCCCCTTGGCCCCGCTGGGGATGATGGGGCTCTAGGGGAGCCGGTAGGGTGAGTGTTTGGATCTGTCTTCTCTGCTTTGCCTTGGCACAGCTGGGGATGATGGGGTTTTGGAGAAGTGGGTGGGGTGGGGGTCTGTCTTCCTCTCCCCAAAGCCCTTTGGCATCGCCTTGCCCCCGCTGGGGATGATGGGGCTCTGGGGAAGCTGGGGGGGGGTCTCCACTTGGCCCTACTGGTCTTTATCTCCTTTCCTGCTGGGGATGATGGAGCTTTGGGAGAGCCGGTGGGGTGGGGTGTCTTTCGCCTTGGCCCCGCTGGGGATAATGGAGCCTGGGACTCTAGGGGAGGATTGGGAGGGGAGCCCAGGAAGGTCTCAGATCCAGCTTTGCCTTGCTGGTCCCAGACTGTGGGGCTTTCCCTGCTGGGGATGATGGGACTTGGGACTCCAGGGCCAGCAAGGGAACCAGTGGGATGTCTTTCTCCCTAGCCCTGGAGGGGCTTCTTCCACTTTTGTCCAGCTCATTCCTGACTGTGGGGCTGTTTTGCTGGGGATGATGGGGTTTGGCACTCCAGAAAGGGCTCTGGAAAGGATCCAGGGAGAGCCGGTGGAGTTTAGAGGGCTTGGAGCAAGGTGGACCTCCCTCCCCTCCAGCCCTTCAGAAGGTTTCCTTTCCCCAAAGACCCTCAGTTCATCTTTGTTCATGACCCCTTCTTGCTGGGGATGATGGGGTTTGGGACTCCAGGACGACCATGGGGCTTTGGGAGCATCCAGTGGGCTTTAGAAAGTCAGGGAAGAAGACTGACCCATCTGGAAGGCAGGCACGATGTGACTTGGGATCCTTCTGGTCTGTTTTTTTAAAAAAAGTACCTTTATTAAAAGGCCATTCTAAAGATTATATAAGTGACATCCGACTTTCTTCCCAACGATCTTACTGTCTTTCCTTCCTCTTTAAGATTTTATACAAGTACTACAATCCACCTCTCGTCCATATCTGTTTTAATCTTCAGAGCCATAAATCATCATATTCTTTCTTCCTTTCTTTCAGCAAAAAAAAAAAAAAAGTTTCCAAGTCTTTGGTGTTTTGATCTCTGACCAAACAGATCCCAGTTTCTGCAATTTCTGCAAATTCTTTCATTTTCGCTATCCGTTCCCCCCTACAGTGAGGACTTCTCTTTCCATACCCTCCTTCCTCCCTTCCCTTCTTTCTTCTTCCCTTCTTTTCCTTCTTCTCCTTTCCTAACTTCTACCTTCTTCCCTTTCTCCAATCTCTTTTCCCCCCCCTAACAAAACAAGTGCTATATTTATTTATTTATTTAGCGTATGGTTGGTCACACACAGTATTAAAACACTTCATTTTTACAGGTTAAAAACAATTAAAACAATAAAAAAGCAGTAAGAAAACCTAAAAGGAAAAGTGCTATAAACCCAATAGGAAAAGAATCAACAGTCCCAATTTAATCATCTGCAAGATAGGATGGTAAAATATCCCAGAATCTCTGCTACTGTGGTTTTGTATTTCCACCCAAGTTTTTAGGGATGCCTCCTGAGGACCTTCCTCCCTCCCCCCCCACCCCAGATTTTCAAGGTTTACAAAAGGAGAAAGGATAGTTGAGGGAGGGGGGAGGAAGGGGTTAGGGCCTTTCTGTTCTGGATCTCCATTGGATGACATCATAATTCACATTCCACATCTTCTGGAGCAGGGTGTGGTTGGATCTCAGGCAGCCGTCTTCTTGATCCATGGACATTTGGATTTATACAAGAATCCAGCACGTTTAGAAGACATCATCAAGTCCTGGCAAAGCAGAAGCTAATACAGAGAGCCCCGAGGCCAGGCTGATGATTGACCCTGATTACAAGTTTTCAAAATAATCACCCGTCTCTCTTCAAAATACCTACGTGCACCTTCTGAGCCATTTAGTCTCCTCTAAGCTCGCTTGTTTATCCTGTGACTCTGTCCAGACCCGTTTAGACAAATGGCCCTACGGTAATATTTAGGCTGAAAGGTTCCCAGATGATTAACAGGAGGACTGTAAAGTCACCTTCCAACAGGTTACCTTGAACAGGTCACCTGGGATTGCCAAAAAGTCCTTGGGCAGTTTGTGAGAGAAGCTTAGCATGAGTTGTAAGAACGGGGAATTGCTTTTCTCTTGGCCTCTTTCAACATTTGATTAGACCTATAGTCTAGGATTTTTGTTTTTTTTTAAAGATGTCGCTTTATATTCTGAACAGATTAATGACTTTGGAAGCCAGCGAAACAACTACTTAGGAAAGTTTTCTTTTTCTGTTTTCCTGAATCTTCGAGACTTTTTAAGGCTTCAGAATCTGGAGAATTTTAAAAACCTACTTGAAAGAATGACACAATGGGCTATTGTGCTGTTGAAATTAAGCAGGTCTAGCCTTTTAACGAGTTTGGGGAGTAGTCAAAAATCTGCAAGACCCCTTAATGCAGATAAATTTTCTAGAATGCACTATTATTAAACGGGACGGGGCTTTTTACGATGTTGGTGGCACAACTGAGAATTTTCTGGCTACTTAAACATACTCCGTAGGTCTCTCTCTCTTTTTTTTTTACGACATGATAAAATAGCGCAGTGACACACCGTGGCATTATCTCAATTTTTTTTTTTTTAAATCGTCTTGTTTAAACTGTAGGTGGGTACTGCTGCTCGCTTCGTTACTGCGGATGTGAATGAAAGCAAAGCAATGCATGAATAATTTCCAAGCTGAGAATTCTAAGAACATGAGGAGTAATTAAGTAATGCTTGTCTTTGGGTAATAGGAGTTTCCCTTTGGGAGAAGGAACGCTTGGCTCTTCCTTTCCCTCTGTGCACCTCTCTGTTGGCCCTGAACAAAAGTACTTTACTTACGTAGATGGCTTTCCTCTGGGAATTCACAAACACACAACATTTTGTTTGTTTTGCAAGTTAGTGCCGTGATTTGAGGATTGAAGAATAGAATAGAATAGAATAGAATAGAATAGAATAGAATAGAATAGAATAGAATAGAATAGAATAGAATAGAATAGAATAGAATAGAATAGAATAGAATAGCAGAGTTGGAAGGGACCTTGGAGCAGGGGTGAAATCCAGCAGGTTCTGACAGGTTCTGGAGAACAGGTAGCGGAAATTTTCAGTAGTTCGGAGAATTGCCAAATGTTACTTCTGGCTGGCCCCAGAGTGGGGAGGAAATGGAGATTTTGCAATATCCTTCCCCTGGAGTGTGGAGGGAATGGAGATTTTGCAATATCCTTCCCCTGGAATGGGGTGGGAATGGAGATTTTGCAGTATCCTTCCCCTGCCATGCCCACCAAGCCACACTACACCCACCAAGCCACGCCCACAGAACCGGTAGTAAAAAAAAAAAATTGGATTTCACCATTGCCTTGGAGATCTTCTAGTCCAATCCCCTGCTTAGGCAGGAAACCCTCTACCATTTCAGACAAATGGTTATCCAATCTCTTCTTAAAAACTTCCCGTGTTGGAGCATTCACAACTTCTGGAGGCAAGTTCTTCCATTGATTGATTGTTCTCACTGTCAGGGAATTTCTTCTTAGTTCTAGGTTGCTTCTCTCCTTGATCAGTTTCCACCCATTGCTTCTTGTCCTGCCTTCAGGGGCTTTGAAGAATAGCTTGACTCCCTCTTCTTTGTGGCAGCCCCTGAGATATTGGAAGACTGCTATCATGTCTCCCCTGGTCCTTCTTTTCATCAAACTAGACATACCCAGTTCCTGCAACCGTTCTTCATATGTTTTAGCCTCCAGTCCCCTAATCATCTTTGTTGCTCTTCAATTAAGGTGAAGATTAAATACACAGGGCTGATGGATGCGGCGTGTCGACCACATCATGCAGGACACGGCTTGCAATAAAATCTATTAAATCATATATCGTTGCCTAGATAGACCATAATACAATATGCGATTTAAAATATTTTATACCGCTCTCCCGTACAAAGGGTGCCAGGACGTTTTGCAGTAAGGGCAACCCATTAGAAAACACAAGTTTATCGGCGGCTAATCATTAACATTTCCCTCCATTGTACCACAATAAGTCCTTCAATAACAAAAGAAGTCGCCGGCCGAGGAAAGCAAGTGGCTTTGGGCAATGCAGCAAGCATACCCTATAGGAGAAGGAAAGTTAATTTTCTGCTTTAGTAACCCCTGCATGGATTTTAGCCACGGCAGTATTGCTACGCCAGGGAAATGTAACTGACAGGAAGTAAATTATGCCTAGAAGTCACCTTAACCCTGCAGGTCTGAAGGACTGAACGCAGTTGGGGATATTAGGAAGAAACAGGCGCAAAATGGATCAATAACTCTTTACGTAATTATCAGATTTTAATTGGAAGCACGGCCAATAATGCCAGAGAAGCTTGAAAGGGCCCTTGGTGTTCTCTGAGCTTGGCTGTTTTCTTGCAGACGTTTTGTTACCCAAACTAGGTAACATCATCACTGCTGAGTAAGAAGTGGGCTTTGCTCTCACCGCCCCCGCTAACACCGACAGGGCAAGCCAGTAGAACAGAGATGGCGAACACTCTCGGCACCGAGTGCCCAAACTGGAACGCATGTGTGCCAGAGCCCCACAAACTCACCAGGAGCCTGGATAGCTCAACAGACAGAGCACTGTAATTTAACACCAGCTGTCTGCAATTAAAAATAAGATCGAATCTCGCCAGGCTCAAGGTTGACTCAGCCTTCCATCCTTTCTAAGGTGGGTAAATTGAGGACCTAGTTTGTGGGGGCAATAAGCTGACTTTGTATAAATATACAAAAGTATGAAGGCTATTGCTTAACACATTGTAAGCCACCCTGAGTCTCCGGAGAAGGGCGGCATATAAATCAAATTAAAAAAAAAAAAGTTAGCTAGTTTGGGTAATGAAACGCCTGCAAAAAAACCAGCCCAGTTCAGAGAGCATCAAGGGGTGCTCCCCACGGTGAAAAATGTGCAAGAAAACAACCATCCTCCGAGAGCACCGAGCATCCCTCATTTCAACCCAGAGCTACAAATACTCTCCTTTACTGCCAAGAGAAGTTTCTTTTCACGACTTGCCAACTGCAAAGCGTTGGGCGTATTCTGCGTGCATCCCAGATTAATGCAGGGCGACTGTGAGAGCAAACAGGCCTAGTTAGTCTATTTTGTGGGAGTCAGTGATGTAACTTTGCTGGTCTGTTCTGTTCCCAGCCTGCTAAAATTCCATGGGATCCAGTTATAGAAGCCAGTTCGCTTGAAATGACAGAAAAAACCACTGGTGTGGACAGAAGGGACTTGACTCGTATTACATGTTCAGTCCGTGTTAAACCGATCCCTGATCCTGACTAGTTGGCTCTTGTTTGCAAGTTACGGTTCTTAAGCATTTTGCTTGGTTTCTTGCATTTCTTGCTCTTTGTCCCGAGATGCGTGGCAGGCACACCCTTAGATTTCTTTTGTCGGTGTCTCTCCTGCGTGTTGTCAATTTTTATGATGCTTACTTGGAACTTTCAGGGGTACATAATAAAAAAGAAATGAGTTTAAAATAGTTTAGTAGTCCTTGAGCCGATACGTCTTGAGGAGAGGATGGATAGAGCTGGGTACGGGAACTGGGAGTTGCGGGAATCACTGCTGTAGCTGCATTTCCTCAAATGAAAGGGGATCATTAGAAAAGGAACTGGAAATGAAACAGCCGGTATTATTATTATTATGATACCTTTTATACACATCATTGGGTGTGCAATTTGTACACATTGCATTTGTAATTTTGGGTGTGTGCTTCTGGTGTCTCCTGCATTTGAAAAAGGTGGTAATATAGTCGAGAAAAATGAGAGTACCCAAATTTTGTTCCTTATGAGCATCAGCTGGAAGAGAGGTGGGGAACGCTGGCCCTTTAAGGACTTGTGGACTTCAACTCCCAGAATTCCTGAGCCAACCACTCTGGCTCAGGAATTCTGGGAGTTGAAGTCCGCAAGTCCTTAAAGGGCCAGCGTTCCCCACCTCTGGGCTAGAACTTTGGAGAATCTTCCCCTTGGGGAAGCCTTGCCTGCGACAGGTAAAATGCATTGATACAGGTAGTCCTCGATTTGCAACCACAATTGGGACCGGTCGCTAAGTGAGTTGTGTCCGATTTTATGACCTGAGGTGAGTTTTTCAGCCAATCCAACTTACTTCCTTTTGACTTTTCTTGTCAAAAGCCCCCTGGGAAGGTCACAAATAGCGATCACATGACCCTGGGAAGCTGCAACCATTGTAAATGCCAGCCGGTCGCCAAGTGCCCAAATTTTGATCATATGACCGCCGGGATGTCATAAATGTGAGGACACGCATAAGCTGGTTGTTGTTTTTTTTCCCACCATCGTGATATTGTGCACGGTTGTTAAACCAAGGGCTGCCTGTATGAGAAAGGAATTCTTGAAAACAGACCTGAATTCAAACTATTTAAGATATGCCATCATAACTGTCAGTTGAAACATGCTCAAACTTTATTAGCAAAGGAAGCGATAACCTTTTCACAGATCTTCCCTGTCGATGTGCTTTCAAGGAAACCAATAAAAGGTGAAGCCTTTGACACAGATTTATTGCATTGAAAATAAGAAATACTCCCCGTTTAAATTTTAGCAAGCTTAGAAATAATGTTTCAGTTCATGGCATTTTTGTATTTTCAATGTTTTGCTGCTTGCTATAGTTTGAAACAACTTTAAAAAAGGAAGAACACATCTCGTCTGTAATATCCAAAAGTCAATTTAAAAGCTTCAGATGAAATAAATAGTGCCTAGCCCCGTGATGGTGAACTTATGGCACGCGTGCCACAGGTGGCACATGGAGCCATATCAGTGGGCATGCGAGCTCAGCTCGCCAGCTGAGTTTCAGGCCTTCTGGGCCCACCAGAAGTAGGGAAACAGGCTGTTTCCTGCCTCTGGAGGGCCTGAGGAGTGTGGTGAAGGCCGTTTTTCGCTCTCCCCAGGCTCCAGAGCCTTTCTAGGATCCCAGGGAGGGTGGAAACGGCCTTCCCCACACCCCCGGAATGGGGCCCTCCAGAGGCCAGAAATGGCCCATTTGCCAGAAGTTGGCAAACGGGCCGTTTCTGGACTCCAGGGGGGTGGTGAAGGCTATTTTCACCCTCCCTGGGCTTCTAGAAAAGCCCTGGAGCCTGGGAAGGGCGAAAAACAAATCTGCCGAGCCCACTGTGCCATCACGTGCCAAAAGCAGGGGGAGCCCTGCGTGCATGCGTAGGGGGCAGGGCGCATAGAATTATGGGTGTGGGCACATGTGTGAGTGACCCCCCCATGCTCCTCCCATTTTTGGCACGCGATGGCAAAAAGATTAGCCATCATTGGCCTAGCCCCTTCTCCCCTCGCGTTTATTTATCCGCAAATGTAGACTCAGCTGTTTTTTTCCTCTTCCCTGAATGTTATTTAATTGTTGTCATCCTTGGGAATAAAATAGAAGATTTTACCTGGCAACCATATCTTATTTTTTCAGTATTTTAATTGCTTTATTATTTTATGTTTTTATGATGTACGGCGCTGAGTCACTGGTCGAAGACGGGGAACAATAGAAATTAATTAAACAAAGTAAACACAACCTTTAGATATTAAGAGTAGTTGTTGCAGGATCTTGTAATAGCTTGCCTTCGCTTTCAGAAATTGTGGGTGTTTCATCCCTGGAGGCTTTCAAGAAGTCCTCTCAAGCACAGGTAGTCCTCGACTTATGACATACAATTGAGCCCAGAATTTCTGCTCCTAAGTGAGACATTTGTGAAGTGTGTTTTGGCCCGTTTCACGACCTTTCTTGCCACAATTAAGTGAATCCCTGCAGTTGTTAAATTAGCACTTTTTAAGAAGAGACTGTACAGCCGCTTCTCTGAAATGGTATAGGGCAGTGATGGCTAATCTTTCTGCCATCACTTGCCAGGAGGGGGGCAGGGGAGGTTCATGCATGTGTGTGCCCACACCCATAATTCTATGTGCCCTGCCCTCCGCATGCACATGCAACCCCCCCTCCTCCAACCTGCTCCTGGCACCCGGTAGTCCAACCCGATGGTCCGGTAGGCCCGTTTTTCTTTCTCACCTGGCTCCAGCTCCTCTCTATGCATCTGGGGAGGACGAAAACAGCCTTCCCCACCCACCCCTAGGCCCTCCGGAGGCAGGAAACAGACTGTTTCCCTACTTCTGGTGGGCCCAGAAAACCCGAAAATCAGCTGGCATGCACACCAAAGCTGAACTGGCATGCCCACTGATATGGCTACACGTGTCACAGGTTCGCCATCACGGGTATAGGGCCTCCTGCTTCAGCAGGCGGGTGGACCAGATGACCTCCAAGCTCCCTTCCAACTCTCGTTATTCTGTAATTAATAAGTTAAACTGCAGGTTATAACACCTTGAATACTGCCCCCTCTCTACAATTTATCCTTGAGATAAAGGAAAATGAAGAATAAATCAGGGTGGGTTTGATTTAAATCAAGTCAATTTAAATCATGATTTAAACCATGATTTAAATCACTAGTAAAAAGGCTTGATTTAAATCAACTCAATTTAAATCATAATTTTTAAAGAGCAGCTGTCATTTCTGTTCCTCAGCGGCTCCTCCTCTGACCCACCGTTGACTCGTCGACAGCCCCAATATTACAGAATATATAAAGCCTCATGCTACATAACGAAGCTCCATTTCATGCCGAATAAACCAAATTATTAATGTATCTTAAACAGAAGACTCTCTCTACATGGATTTTTACTCCCAAAAGCATTTTGTTAAAATAAATTTGGTAAAAATATTAAAAAATCCGACTTAATTTTTTTTAAAAAAATCCAGTTTTGGGGTTTTTTTTTTTTTTTAAAAAAACATCGATATTTATCCACCCTGGAATAAACGTCGTATAAAGCTTTCAAATCATAAATGTTTATTCTCTGTGAACACCTGGGCCAGTTTTACTCAGGCCTGGGCAGATATAAATCAAATGCCTAATTAATTAGGAGGAGTCATTGTTTCCCTAAGTATCAGGATGGAGATGATCCTTGCTGGGATTTCGCCTACAGAGACTTTCTTGTCGGTTGAGCTAAAGTTGTCGGTTGAGCTGGAGTTGCAAGGACGAACGATCATAAAAACTAGCCTCAGGATGTTCTCACGAAGGTTAAAACTCGTTTCTCTGCTAAATGAAGCTACTCTGCTGGGTCAACAGAAACCCGACAGCTCGTGTTCAAATAAAGTGACAACTTTCATTAGACAGCTTCACAGTCTCACCTCTCTTTCAATTGTGTTGTGAAATCAGACTTTATAAACAGCGCAATAGGATTCTGCGGCAAATATGAACAAACCTAATATAATATAATATTAATAATATGCCTTGTGAATAACTGGGTACTTTCTTTTAGAAACACCAAACCCAGAATGACCTGCCATGTCAGAAAATCAATACCCCAATTTATCACCCCAATGTTGGAGATGTGGCCACAAACTAGGGACATACAACCACATGTGGTGGATGTGCCCTAAGGTGAGGAAATTTTGGTATAAAATTAAAGGGTGGTTGGAAGAGATTACACTCCAAAAGATAGATTTTAAACCAGAGATGTTCCTCCTAGGGATGATTGATAGAAAAATGGAAAAAAGTCTCTATTATATTATATTGCATATTCTAACGGCGGCCAGAATTACTCTAGCGCAAATGTGGAAGTCGGCCAATGCACCATCGGAAGAAACAATAATAAAGAAAATCCTCGAATGCGCCGAAATGGATAAATTAACAATGGAGATCAAAGAAAGAGAAGACTCGGATTGTAAATCAAGGAGTTACCTGTATAGGGGGCCCTTGTAACTCTGAAAGGTCCCTAAACCCACAGGTTGTAAGTCAAGGACTTACCTTACAAGGGGCCCTTGTAACTCTGAAAGGTCACTTAACCTACAGGTTGTAAGTCAAGGATTTACCTGTATAGGGGGCCCTTGTAACTCTGAATCGTCACTAAACAGATGGGATTCTGTAGCAAGGAAGAAATAATGCCTGCTTGAAGCCAGATAACATTATTCTTTCAGATAATACAGTCCTCGTTTTAGAACAACCACCTAGCTTTTTTCTGAATAATGAACTAATATAAAGTCTGGAAATAGCCCTAGTTAAAATATTCCGTTCAGTTTGGAGCTTTAAAATCGTTAACGAGACAAGTGTGTATGATTAAAGGCATTATGTTCATCACACTTTTTTTTTTTCCAGGGGTAGAATGCCCAAGATAACAGATGCAGAATAAATATTTATCTTGTGAACTAGCAAGTTCGGGGATCTTATCAGCTTTGGTACTTTGAGTTTACGGTACCCTTCCTTGGGCAGGTTTCAAAGTTCGGAGCGGGTGGCATTCTCTGCTGACCTTGAGAAACAGGTATTTTGCTTCAGAAAGAATTAAAGCAGCAAAGCAGAACGGAGTTCCTACGCCGACTTGGGATCGTTTGAAAAGCTGCTTGAATAAACGGGAGCTGCGATTGAGGGGTTTCTCTGTTAAGCTTGTACTCCTCGATTTATAACAGCTTGTTTAAAAGTCGATGGAGATTCTCGGTCACCTAGATCAAGGTTGTCCCAAAGGTGCTTTTTGTCAAGAGGCAACTGGACTTTCTGGTTTTTTTCTTTGAAGACGTTTTGCTTCTCCTCCAAGAAGCTTCTTCAGCTCTGACTGGATGTTGGGGAATGGCTTCCCTAAAAGGATGCAAAGGACCAGCGGTTCTGCAAGGAATATCAATCCTTCCATTCCCCACCATCCAGTCGGAGCTGAAGAAGCTTCTTGGATGAGAAAGAAAGATAGATAGATAGATGGATGGATGGATGGATGGATGGATGGATGGATGGATGGATGATGGATGGATAAATAGATGATGGATGGATGGATGGATGGATGGATAGATAGATATGATAGATGATAGATAGATATGGATGGATGGATGGATGGATGGATGGATGGATGGATGGATAGATGGATGGATAGATAGATACGATAGATAGATAGATAGATAGATAGATAGATAGATAGATAGATAGATAGATAGATAGATAGATAGATAGATAGATAGATAGATAGACGGATGATAGACAGACAGACGAGAGAGAGAGAGAGAGAGAAATGGATGGATGACCTTCTAAAGAGCAGTCAGGGTTGATCTCCTCTAGGACCGACCGGTTGGATCGCCTTGCAGTCCAAGGGACTCGCAGGAATCTTCTCCAGCACCAGAGTTCAAAGGCCTCCATTCTTTGGCGCTCAGCCTTTCTTACGGTCCAACTTCCACAGCCCTACATTGCAGCTGGGAAAACCATCGCCTTGACTATACGCACTTTTGTTGGCAGGGTGATATGTCTCTGCTTTTTAGTATGCTCTCTAGATTTGCCATAGCTTTCCTCCCCAGGAGCAAGCGTCTTTTAATTTTTTGGCTGTAATCCCCATCTGCAGTGATCTTGGAGCCCAGGAAAATAAAATCTGCCACTACCTCCATTTCTTCCCCATCTATTCGCCAGGAAGAGGGTTATAAGTTCTACTAATTTAAAAAAAAAAATCATTCTTCTTTTGTTTGAGCTCATAATAGAAATATGAGCAGCTTAAACCCCCCTATGGTCTTCAACGTCACGATCCACTGCTTTTTTCTTTCTTTTCTTTTTTTTTTTATACTTGCACACTTCCTTGGGTGTGCTGGTACCAGGTACTTCCCTGGACTTTAGATCTATTGCACTGCAGTTGCACAAGTGATAAGTCAGAGAGCAAAGGTGCAAGAGTCGTGTGATTGTCATATCTCCGACTTGGCCACGGAGGGATATAATCACGAACCTCCAATCTTCTTAACGAAGATGGTTAAATAAAGAATAACAAGATTTATTCAAGAAGGAAGGTTCCGCCGTACAGATGGGGTTGGGCCATTATCGTAGGTCAGGGGTGGGCAACTGTGGCCCTTGGACAACCTGTGGACTTCAACTCCCAGAATTCCTGAGCCAGCTTGGCTGGCTCAGGAATTCTGGGAGTTGAAGTCCACAGGTTGTCCAAGGGCCACAGTTGCCCACCCCTGTCGTAGGTGAATTGGCTGTTTCCTAAGCAGGCTTGAGATGTCTTCTAGGCCACGTTTCTCCAACTTTGACACCTTTAAAGACTTTTGGACTTCAATTCCCAGAATTCCTCAGCCAGCTATGCAATACAATGCTATGCTGGGTGAGGAATTCTGGGAATTGGAAGTCCAAAAGTCTTTAAAGCTGTCAAAAGTTGGAGAATCCTGTTCTAGGCTACTTTTGACTGATCTGAGCAGGAAAAAAAAAATAGCACTTCTCTCTTTCCCTGAAATTTGCCCAGCTCTTCCTGCCATAAATTCAGGAAGAAGTTGTCGCTACTTTCGAAGACGTTTTCCTTTCAATATTGGCAAATAAACTCCACGGAGGTGCATTGAAGCCTAACGCAGGAAAAACCTGTATGTTAAATCCGACACATTTTGGAGGTCAGCAGGTTGAAACTGTCATCCTTTTTTCTTTTGATGATGCTTATATTTGAACTAGACTCGATTTATCTCTATGTATGTATGTATGTATGTATGTATGTATGTATGTATGTATGTATGTATTCTGTTATATTATGGAGTGTATATTGGAGGTAGTGACCCTTTGAGAGCTATATGCAACGAAATTTCACTTTAATGTATGCCGATTAGTGTACATTCAATAAATTTATTCTATTCTATTCCATTCCATTCCATTCTTTACTTTCTTATTCTATTCTATTCTATTCTATTCTATTCTATTCTGTTCTCCTATATTTATTCTATCCTCTCCTATATTCTCTTCTCTTCCCTTCCCTTCCCTTCCCTTCCATTTTTTACTTTCTTAGTCTATCCTATCCTATCCTCCCCAATTCTATTCTATATTCCAATATTTATTCTAATCTATTCTATATTTATTCTATTCTCTCCTATATTCTATTCTGTTCCGTTCTGTTCTGTTCTGTTCTATTCTATTCTATTCTATTCTATTCTATTCTATTCTATTCTATTCTATTCTATTCTATTCTATTCTATTCTATATTTATTCTATTTTCTCCTATATCTGTTCTGTTCTGTTCTGTTCTATTCTATTCTATTCTATTCTATTCTATTCTTCATTCCAATATTTATTCTATTCTATTCTTATTCCTATTCCTTAATTATTTTCTATTCTATAATCTATATTCTGTTCTATATTCTATATTCTATTCTATTTCTAGGATCTACTAAGTTTGGCCGTTGGGGAAAAAAATTGAAATAAAAAGCGGCGATTAGACCAAATCTTTGTTTTTTTCTCTCCGCATAGGAAGGCTGTATTGGCAATATCCTGTCCTTTTAATGAGTCTTGAAGAAACTTAGTGGGTATAAATGGGAATCATGAACACAATCCTTCCTTTGAACCAGTCAACCATCGAGTTACCCCGACAATACAATGCTTTGGTTTCAGTGGGGAAACAACCGCATCGTTTGCCAGGGTCACATGCTGTTGTGCGGATGCTTCTGCTCCCGTTGCATGATTTTGGCCAACAATCCAGTTCCTTGAATGAGACAGAGAAAGCTGCCGTCTTGTCCCGAAGATGGATGAGTTGATACTTGTTGTGAACATGTTTTTAGAATACTGCCGAAAGGATCCGTTCCCATTGAAATAGATCAGAGCTTCTTGCTTATAATTTTGATGAGTAGTTGAAGGGAGACACATGATAGCACTGATGATGTTACCTAGCTTGGTAATGAAACGTCTGCAAGAAAATAGACAAGCTCAGACAGCACCAAGGACCCCACGGTGGTCCTCCTCCTCCTCCTCCTCCTCCTCCTCCTCCTCCTCCTCTTCCATTCAACAAACCCCACTCCCTTCTAGCACTGATAATGTTACCTATCTTGGTAATGAAACATCTGCAAGAAAGCATTCAAGCTCAAATAGAAATGGCTTGTTCGTATTATTCTGTAAAAGCAAAAAGTTGTGATTGGATGTTAATGCCTTATTTTACTGTAACAGAGTCAGAAATCAATGCTTCTTTTTTCCCCTCTCCTTTCCCCTCACCTCTCCTTCCCCTTTTCCCCCCACTGCTTTCCTATTTACTTTGTATTTTGCATTTTACATTACTTTATAACTCAATAAGGGACGCGGTGGCTAAGACACTGAGCTTGTCGATCGAAAAGGTCGGCAGTTCAGCGGTTCGAATCCCTAGCGCCGTGTAACGGGTGAGCTCCCGTTCCTTGTCCCAGCTTCTGCCAACCTAGCAGTTCAAAAGCAGGTAAAAAATGCAAATAGAAAA